>NC_083282.1:74936810-75239742 GCF_963506605.1 Zootoca vivipara | reverse complement strand
TGGAACTGGGCAAATCAGCATCAAAAGTCGCTTCTGAGCATGCTCCACCCAGTTCCAAAATGGCGGCAGCGCTACTTCCGGTCTGCTACTTCCGGTCCGGTCCCTTATTTCTTCCACAGGAACTTGGTAGGTATGGGCCGGATCTGGCCCAATCGCCTTCAAAATCCTGCCTGCAGACGATCCGGGAATCAGCGTGTTTTTACATGAGTAGAATGTGTCCTTTTATTTAAAATGCATCTCTGGGTTATTTGTGGAGCATAGGAATTCATTCAATTTTTCCCCCCTTCAAAAAATAGTCTGGCCCTCCACAAGGTCTGAGGGACAGTGGACCGGCCCCCTGCTGAAAAAGTGTGCTGACCCCTGCTCTAGATAGACTACCCTCTCATTTGCCTTGTCCATATCAAACATAAATTGCAGCTCCTCTTCCCTGTGAATATCCACATGGAGCCAAGCAAATAATGCTCAGCCAGGACTGCAAATAACTACTGGTATACCACATCCTTTCCCAGTTCAGAATTAGAGTGGGAGGTAATAAATTGTTATAATCAGAGGTCCTTCAATCTGTTTCTTATTTTGTCACAAGTGTCTTTGATGGTATGTCTTTTGCAAAAAGATTTCCCTGTAGCTTCAGGGCCAACCTTATCATGCTGTCTCTTAAAGTTCTGCTGCATTTCTGCAGTGCCAGACTGGATCAGAACTAAAATAAAAAAATTCCTTCAGTAGCACCTTAAAAACCAACTAAGTTTATATTTTGGTATGAGCTTTCGTGTGCGTGCACACTTCTTCAGATACACGAAAGCTCATACCAAAATATAAACTTAGTTGGTCTTTAAGGTGCTACTGAAGGAATTTTTTTATTTTGCTTCGACTCAGACCAACACGGCTACCTACCTGTAACTGGATCAGAACTGAGGTACATTTTGTGCTGTCTCTTCCTGGCAAAGCAGTGCACCCACTCTAGACAGATATGGACATAATCCCATGGCATGAAAGTTTAATCTTAACTCCTATCCATATTCCATAACATAGCCAGTCTCCTCAGAGCTCCCCATCAGTATTTTAGCACATATTTAGCAGTCAAATATACATGTTTTTGGATGAAATTCTGGCGAGTCTGCAGTTTTGCAAGCAATTTGCATTTTGCACCATATTTTTGCATGTTATATTCACTAATATACATGTATTTTAATGCACACTTTCATTAATACATGCATTTTTGTACACATATGGTCAGGTATCTGCATCAAGAAATTTGGGGAAGGGTGAATTTTGAAAGGATAGCTGATTTTCAGTTGAAATATTGATTGGGATTAGGTAGATTTGCGTTAAAATGCACACCGAACAAACTTTCTCCTACATTGCTACTCCCAAGTAACATACAGCATCTTGGGAGAAAAGCAATGACAAACCTAGACAGCATCTTAAAAAGCAGAGACATCACCTTGCCGACAAAGGTCCGTATAGTTAAAGCTATGGTTTTCCCAGTAGTGTTGTATGGAAGTGAGAGCTGGACCATAAAGAAGGCTGATCGCCGAAGAATTGATGCTTTTGAATTATGGTGCTGTAGGAGACTCTTGAGAGTCCCATGGACTGCAAGAAGATCAAACCTATCCATTCTGAAGGAAATCAGCCCTGAGTGCTCACCGGAAGGACAGATCCTGAAGCTGAAGCTCCAATACTTTGGCCACCTCATGAGAAGAGAAGACTCCCTGGAAAAGACCCTGATGTTGGGAAAGATGGAGGACACAAGGAGAAGGGGACGACAGAGGGTGAGATGGTTGGACAGTGTTCTTGAAGCTAGGAACATGAGTTTGACCAAACTGCAGGAGGCAGTGGAAGACAGGAGTGCCTGATGTCCATGGGGTCACGAAGAGTCAGACACGACTAAATGACTAAACAACAACACTGCATCATGGGTTCCAGCTTCTTGCATAACCAGCTAGATGGGGGATTAGACAATAAGATTCCTTCATGGCCTTGTTCAAGTAGCCAGCCGAACAGAATGGAGAGGTGCTTAAGTGAGACACTTGGTAGCTGGAGTAGAGAAAGAAGATTAAGAAGGAACATAGGGAAAGATAAAGAGAAGGCCAGAGTAATGTGCTGGGAAATGAACATAAATTTCTCAATTCTTAGCTGAACCAACCGAGCATGAACCATCTGTCTCTCTCTCTCCCTCCTGTTCTGACCTGCAATGGCATCCAGCCAGGGTGGGTATCATTAAGCCAAGGCCACAATGTGCCATAGTTTCATTTAGCTGCTGCGAATGACAGTTTAAAATGGTGCCCTATGTTGGCACAAACATATTGGCTAACCTGCGGCCCACCAATGCTTTTCTGAGTCTGGGATAAGGTCACAGTAAGCAATGAGGGCTTCTGTATAATGGTAGCAGCTATTAATATACTGTATATTCATTCACAATGGAAAAATAAAGACTTTGGAAAGAAGAGGGTAGGTCTCAAGATTTTTTTTAAAAAAAATCATATGCAAAGGACTTTTCTAAGGTGATGAGTGAATCTCCAACCATAGCCTAGTCATAGTGCAATAGCCCTCCCAGTCCTGAGTGTGGAACCCAGTCACAAGGATTTAGGCTGAGGCAATGTGCTATACTGGTGTTTGCTGCTTATAAATATCAAACAAACAAAAATCAGGACACATCTCTGCTTTTGCACTTATTAGAGGTAGAGCTACCAGGTCCCAACCTAGAGATTCTTTCTGTAACTTTTAAGTTTTTCATCTGAATGGTATTGTGGAAGAAATTTGATTCTGTCTGCATTTAAAGGCAAATCTACCAGATTTGCACTTTCCAAACCTATACACGAACCCTGCTCTTCAAGGCTGGTGAAGTTACGGTACTTTGGGAACCTGCTGGGGCAGAAAATCCCACAAGCACTTCTCCCACCCCTTGACAGTGAAAATACTGCATGAAATCAAATATATTTATATCCCAGATCTGCTTAGCTTTAGAAAGGTGGTAGCCCCATGTGCCTTCAGACCATATTGTGGTCTGAAGATCATAATTAAAGTCAGTAAGGCAGATTCTTAGAAGGGTGAGACGTTTTTAGACACTTAACATTTTTGTTAGCCATGTGTCTAGAGCAGAGGTTCCCAAACTGTGGTCTGCAGACAACGTGGGTTTCATGCAGGTGGCCCACAGTGTGTTTGTGAAGAATGCTTACAATTTGAATTCTGTAGAAATCAAATTGTAACACAATAAAATGCATGCGATTCCATACAAGAAATAAAAGAAGAAAACACACACACACACACAAAAACAATCTGAAGATTATTTGGCACAGCACATTACAATTGCTGCAACAGGCAGAAACAAAATCATTAAGTGGTCTACCGAGACCCTCAGAAATTTTCATGTGGTCCGCTGGGAAGGGGAATTTTGGGAACCATGGGTCTAGCAAAGAGAGGTCACTAATTAACCCCAATCCATTCTCTCCAACTTCCACAGGACATTTAGTTAATGCCAGCTCAGACCTGATGAAATTAGACCATGAAGAGGAGCCACAGCTAACAGAGCCATACCTTTCCAAACAGAAGAAGCTCATGGTGAGATGCTCATAGCAGCACACGCACAGCATTTAATCTGTTTCAATCTGTTTTTAGTTTATCATTGTTTTTAATTCTTTTTTGAGTGTTTTAAATAACTGTTTTTAATGATGCTTTTATTGTTTTCATAAACTTCTATGAGGTGTATTGGGTTTTTTTAAACAACAAAGTGGCATGTGGATTTTGGATGGCTATTGGTACTGAAGATGACAGATGTTTAGCTGAATCCAGTTGTGCTGGAGTTGAGTGTTTTCTAGCAAACTAAAGTTTCGCAAATGGGGTTGTCAGTTCAGATCCATTACCAGTGCTGCTGCTTGTCATTTTGCCTGCCATCGCTGCCCTAACAGAGGGACCAGATTCAAAAGAGGACAAGGCTCTGACACCTTTAACAGCTGTACAGAAGGGGGGATTTCTGTTTTTTTTTATAATCTATTTTTATTAATTTTCCAATTAAAACACAATTATATCACATTCGTTATTTCAAATTATACAAATACATATCAATTAAACCGAATATTATGCCAAATCATATAATATTTTCTGGAGTTCCCATGCTTCAAAAATTTGGGGATTCCTCGCACCCGTCTACTGCCGTCTTTTTCTAAAGTCCAAATCTTCACTCAAAGTCCAAAATAATCCCGATCTTTCCCCACCAGTCACTAAAATGTTTTCTTCTTTCATCCGATTTTTTCACAGCTGCTGAAATAAGTATCAAACGAGAGTCCACATATATTCTTTCTCCTGTGTGAGTTTTAATCGTTCTGGCCCCCCCATATATCTTCTTTCTGGAATGTCCTGTTGCGTCAGTCTTTCAGCACGGAGCAGCGCCATCTTAAAAAACTTACAGAAGGGGGGATTTCTGATGCATGTAAGAAGGAATTTTAGAGTTGGAAGGAAGGGACCTTGGAGGTCTAGTCCAGCTACCTTCTTAATGCAGGATCTACAACACAGGATGCGACTGCAGCATCTCTGACAGGTGGTTGACCAGCTTTTACTTAAATACTTCCAGTGAAGGAGAGCCCACCCCCCACCTCCCAAGGCAGTTTGCTGCCCTGTAGAACAGCTTTTGCCATTAGGAAACTCCTTCTAAGGTTGGGCTGAAATCTGTTTCCCTGCAATTTCCACCCACTGGTTCTAGTTCTGCTTTTTGGAGCAACACCAAACAAGTCTGCTCCATCTTTGGCAGCCCTTCAGATATTTGAAGACAGCTCTCCTGCCCTGATATTCTCTTTTCCAAGCTAAACACACCCAGCTCATACAACCATTCCTCATAGGACTTCCATTTCCAGAACCCTCACCATCCCAGTTGTCTTCCTCTGGACACGCTCCAGCTTGCCAATATCCTCCTTAACATGTGGTGCCCTTAACTGGGCCCAGGGCTCTAGATAGCAGCTGACCAGCACATAATAAAAAAAATGGAAATATTGCTTCTAGACACAAGTGGCTTTTATGAACACATCCCTGAATATTTGGCCTTCCGAGAACCTCTTCTCATGGCAGATTGATCAAAACAACGATGAGGCTTTTCAAAGTCATTTGTTTGTAAAATAAAATCCACTACTTTCAAATTGTGTGAATGTTGGTTTATAAGGAAGGGTTTTTTTGTTTTTGTTTTTTTGCAAGAAAACACATTCTTCTTGTTCGATTTTGATGTAAACATTTACTGTTTATATCTAGGCCAAGATCCTGGAACATGACAACGTGAACTACTTGAAGAAAATCCTGGGTGATCTGGGAATGGTGCTAGATCAGATTGAAGCCGAGCTGGAGAAAAGAAAAATTGAATACCAAGGTAGGCATCATGCTGTGGCGGACATTGTTTTCTAAGTCTGCTGTGATAGACTGTTGGAGAGCAAACCTTATTTGGCAGGTAAAGCTAGAGCAGATTTTGTTAGATGAGATATAATCCATTATCAGAAGGATGTTATATGAAAATGATATTTTGCTGTCAACTATTAATGATGATTAGTAGCAGTACAGTAGTATCATTATCTGCTGTGATGTTATCATCACTAAGGCTTGGCAAGTCCAGCTGGCCATAGCAGACGACTGGACAAAGTGACTCACGGAACAAAGAAACAGGAAGTGCAGTGGCTGCATCTAAAGAAAGACTGAAGGTAGCGGCTGGGAACCTCAGACCCTGTGGCTAAATGCTGTTTCCTTAGATCCCACGCTTGGAGTTTTCCAGGCTGCACCCTCTCCCCCCAGGTCATTCCCCTCACCACCTTGCTTTGTGCCCTTCTTTAGTACTTTTGTCTGGTTGGAAAATATAATTGAACCATGGCTTTTGCTTGCCTGGATGGAGGGTGTGTGTGTGTGTGTGTGGTGCCCTGTGCGAGGCCAAAATTCGGCTCCGCTCCGCCGCCTCTCTCCTTCCGTTCTGTTCAATTCACTACATCAGGGGTGGCCAACTTCCAGGAGACTGCGATCTACTCACAGAGTTAAAAACTGGAAGTGATCTACCCCCATTTTATTGGGGTTCAGTTCAAAGAGTTGTTGAGCTTTTTTAAGATAGGGGGTAAGCCCCATTTTGTTGGGGTTCAGGTCTAAGTTGTTGAGGGGGGAAATGCCCCATTTTATGTCCCGTTTTATTGGGATTCAGGGAGGAAAGTTCCATTGGGGGGGGGGTTCGGGCTAAATTTAAGGGGGAAGGGGATTTGCTACTCACCAAAAGATCGCTGTGGGAGCAATCTGCCTCACAGCAAAATCTCTGTCTTACGTTCCAGAGATCAGGAGAACATGCAGGGAGGGGAGGGGTGTGGGGCAAAAGCAAAGGAAAAGGAGCCTGCGATCGACAGCGATCAACTGGAACCTCCCGGGGATCGACCAGTCAATCCCGATCGACCTGTTGGACATCCCTGCACTACATCATAGTTCAACACCTTGCAGGGCCCCTAGGCTTGGCGCCCAATCTGGGGGAACCAGTCATGCTGCCCTAAATCCGCCTCTGGTGTAGACATTTCAAGGACAATATAGCTGCATTAAGCTAGCACTGCTCCCCCCCCCCCGCCCCATCAAAGCCATGTGAAGCCTCTTTCTCAGTTCAGGTCCACATTTCCTTCGATCAAGACCAGCAGGCGTTCGTTTTGTTTCCAATGCTGTGAGTGTCCAGCTGTGAGTCAGGTTTGACTGTGTATTCATGCCAAGAAAAATACATTAGGAACGAGAGAGAGAGAGAGAAAACGCAATGAGTATGCTTTGAAAATCTCCTGGTGAGAATGGCTCAGAAGGGTTCCATGTTCTGTCAAGGGTCCTCCTGCATTTCCCAGATGAATCTTGATTGTTGCACTGACTGCAGCAACTCTTTAACACATTGTCATATCATGCTTCAAAGAGGGCACCTATAATACTTAGTTAGGGCTCCCATACGTCCAGATTTTACCAGACACTACCAGACACTACAAGGTGGAATTCATGTCCGGGGGGGATTTCCAAAGAGCAGTGCTTTTTGGGTGTCCTGTTTTTTACTTTTTGAAATATGGCAACCCTAACATAGTGAACCAGCTAAAGGCTCAAGCCCAGAGATGGAAGGCACATCGTGAGAGTTTCCTGTACAAATGTACACTTCTGTTAATGTGCTAAGTAAGGACAGGGATAAGTTTGATTCAATTCACATTTAAAGGCAAAACTATCTTAATTGCACTTTACAAAAGCATATATGAACTGGAACAACCGCCCTTCAGAATTTTCGCAGTTCACCAAATATTGTGGTGTGTACAAATGCATATACTAGGGTAAAAGGTGCATAAAAATGCCTATGTTGGTGAAAACTACAAAAATGCATCATATTGTTTTTATTCATTTTATTTCATAAAATTCACACACTGCTTGATTGTAAAAAAAAAACAAACTTAAAGTTATATTAGGCAAAATTGCTTTGCAAAAAACCTGCACATTTTCCTATATTTCTTTGCAAAAATTGTATATTAGGATAAATTTCGTGAAGAATTTTCATGAAGACTTAAGAAAAATACATTGCAAACTGATATGGAAATATGGAGAACTGTACTTAACACTGGAAAAAAATGAGAAGCCAGAATTGACAGATCTACCCATCCCAAGTGCTAAGTTAATGTCAGCTGCACCTGCCATACTGCTGAATCCACACCCAGTTAGTCACACTTTAGTTGCAACGAAATCAGTTTGAAATGCTGGTTGTGACTAACTTGTTCTGTTGATTTCAATGAGACCTTGATCTGGATAAAAAACAGTGATATATACTCAGCCAGGAGTTTATACTATGATTTACAACATGAACGTTTTATGGGTGGTTATTTACTTAGTGGTTCTTCCAATTTAATCGGAATGTTAGGGAGCTTGCACGCATCATTTCCAAAATTCATATTACTAGAGGGACAGGAAGAACCTCATGAAACAGGTGGTACTTGTAAGGTTTGGGGGTTTTTGTGTTTTTTTTTAAATCAATCTAACTTTCTGCCCCCTGCCTCTGTTCACTTCAGGTCCAAAGCTTTCAGGGTTCCATATGGCATCAAAGCACTGGTGGCTGTGATGTTACAGTATGTCATGTCACCTGAGCCAATTGAAGTCAAAGATGTATTCACACCTTAGTGCAGCATTGACTAAGGTTGCCATATTCTGGGGATCAAAACCCAGACACGCTTCCCCATCATTGGGGCACTCCCCTCGCCATCCTGCATCTCCACTGCTCACCCCCTCCCTGCCATTAACCCTTTCCTTGCCCACCTGTTCCTCCCTTCTTCCCTCCCCTCTTACCTTTGCTGTCTTCAGTCTCCTGTTCACAATGGGAGGCTGAGTGGCCCCAGGAAGGTCATGCAAGGCCAGGCGACCACCAGGCATAGTGCGACCCCCAGCAAGCTTGCTTCCTGTTCTGGGGCACAGCGCCCTCTGAGCATGCAGGTGCCCCACAAAATAAACAAAAACAGAAAAAACCCCAAACCTGGACATTTAATCCAAAATGCAAAAATCCACCCAGATGAGGATGCTGGCCCCCCGAAACAAGATATGTCTGGGAAATCTCAGATGTATGACAACCCTAGCATTGATTCTCTGATGTCAAGACAGCTGTGTAAATTTAGGGCTTGACAACTGAGTCACTTGCAGTTAGAAACAGGCATCTTTGGAGAATCAAAGGCATCAAAAGAAGCAGAACAAACAGAAAAGAGAGAGGAAGAACAAAGCACTGGGTTCAAGAGGACTATTGGGGCAGGGATTCATACGAATACAGCAAGTGGCTTCAGATCGAGAAAAAACAGCACCCAAACCAAGTGAAAACAAAAGTTCTGAAATAAAAATGATCTCTGCCAGCTCCCTTCACACTCCTAGAATCTTACAGTTTATGGCATGTTTGTTTTTTCCTAACACAATGTACTCACTGAGCTTGCAGTTTGAGGTTAAAGATCAGCACAGTTTTTCTGTTGAAAACCCCACCCACCCCCTGCTGCTTTTGCTCCCACTGGGGAAAAGATATGAGTTAGATTTGAGCTGAAGAGAGTTTGTGAATACATATCTGCCCAATAAATAGCAGCAGGGAACTTTTCACACAGGAGAGACATTTTTAGCAGCCTTTCTGGTAGAGAGAATGGCTAGGCCTATTAAAAACAAGTCCTTCTCTGCAGAAGCCTGACATTTCTAATAATTGCGCCACCTGCCAATGTATCCCAGGGTTGGCCTGCAGAGGGGTTTTTTTCTCTTTGGCTTTGAAAGTCAGCCAGGTTCTGATCTCTTAAGCCACTTCTTATTCTCTCAGAGGCTATGCTTGGAAAGAAAAAATATATATCCTAGCAGGCTTGGTCGAGCTACATGCAAAAGTGCCAAGGTGACAGACATCGCAGTGAGAGGCACCCAGTAATTATGAGTGCAATATGCTGCAAAGTAGGAGGCGGAGAAAGAGAGGATCATGGTCTCAAGAGCTATTTTTGGATACCACATTTTATGCATTAAAAATGTGCCATTGTTATAATAACGAGAGCTGCTCATGTTTTCATTCTTCAGTGTCCAGCTTCCTCCTCATTGTCTCTAGAAGTTAGATCCCGGAGTGGGCGGTGGATAAATGTTGTGTGCAGTGAGCATCCGTGTTAATGCGTGGACTTTACAGAAGAAGCAGTGAGACGTGCAGGCAGGAGTAAACTGGGAAAGAATGTGCAGCTATTTCCATTACCTGCATATGCGTTGTGTGAATGTGGGGCATTAGACCTAGAGGGTTGTTTGAAAGGTTCCTTAGAAAAAGGTGGCAGAGAACTAGGGTTGCCACCTGTGCCAGCTGACTGTTTATCCTTGTTGTGGCTTGCCACCCAATCTCCAAGTGGTGCGAGATTCCAAGCAAACACTCAAGGTTCGTGTTTCTTTTTCTTTTTCTTTTATAATAAATGTTTATTGATTTTACATAAGAAAGAAAAAACATACAGAACATATTATCCCCCTTCTTCTAACCCCCCCTCCACGAGCCCTCTCCTGCCACGAGAGAGTCCCATGAAAAGTGGGCAGTCAAAGGTGGTCCATTTTATAATTGGGTTTGTCCCCCCCTCCCCCCCAGAACCTCCTCCTGCCACCAAGAGGCTCCAGTATGACAGGGAGAGATACAGGCGAGTGTCCACCCAACTATCTATCTAAACAAACATTATTGATTAAAACACAAAAAACACAATAACAAAAACAAACATATCCCATTTTCAGATTCATAATTTGCTTAACATTGTTTTGATGACTTCCCCAGATACCTCCCAACTGATTTTCATTTTTGACCTAATTATATTTTCATAACAGTTTCCATATGACCCAATTTCAACTCATTTTCTTTAACATAAACACTCTTAAGCTAATCCTTATTCCTAAACCTTATCTCTTTTTCTTCTTAGACATATTCCATCTTTTCCTATCCCCCCCTCCACAGGCCCTCTCCTGCCATGAGCGAATCAAGGTTCGTGTTTCCTTTTGGAATGAGGCACAGCGGAGACTGTGGCGTCTTTATGATATATGGTTTATTTACACATATATATAACCTGAGCCCACAATGGAGGGGATCGCAGCATAATCACCCAAAGAGGTGATTCCCCCATAGCTGGATTCAATAAGAAATCAAGCATCGCTCTGTCTCTCTTGCTTCTAGCTCACATCACTCCACTCTCAACTCTGACCTTTGTCTTTCTAGCTCCCAGCCAGTTGAGGAAGGGGGCTCCACCCATTTTTCTCATGGCACCAAGCCACTCCCTTTGTTTCCTTAAATGGCCCATTACCCAGGCTACCACCTCCACTAGGAAGCTAGTCCGGCTCTTCCTGGAATTTGAATCCTTGCTTAATTTTCCACAGTTGCTGGATCCAGGAATTAAGAGTCTGGGCATTCAGCTTTCTCCCCACACCAAACTCATAACATTATTAGTATCATCATCATCATCATCATCAAGTATTTATACAGTGGTACCTCAGTTTAAGTACACAATTGGTTCCGGAAGTCTGTACTTAACCTGAAGCGTACTTAACCTGAAGCGTACTTAACCTGAAGCGAACCTTCCTATTGAAAGTAATGGAATGTGGATTAATCCATTCCAGACGGTCCGCGGAGTACTTAAACTGAAGTGTACTTAACCTGAAGCAAACTTTCCCATTGAAAGTAATGGAAAGTGGATTAATCCATTCCAGACGGGTCCACGGAGTACTCAACCTGAAGCGTTCTTAACCCAAAGTATGAGTGTAATTGGTTCTGGAAGTCCGTACTTAACCTGAAGCGTACTTAACCTGAAGTGAACTTTCCCATTGAAAGTAATGGAAAGTGGATTAATCCGTTCCAGACGGGTCCGCGGAGTATTTAAACTGAAAGTACTCAAACCGAAGCGTACTTAAACCAAGGTATGACTGTATCTCCTTTCTAGAGACATTGATGTAAATTGCAAAATATTAATACAGTGGTACCTCGCAAGATGAATGCCTCGCGCAGCGAAAAACTCGCAAGACGAAAGGGGTTTATTTAAGGTTTATTTGGGGAAAGTGACTTGCTTTAAAGTACAGTACAGTACGGAGGTACCCTTAATCTTAGGAAGTGGGGTGTCTGTGTATCACATGGCGACTTTTCTCCCTTTGGGAATGAAACCTGACAAGGCTTCACTGTGCAGGCAGTAGGCTAGTATTCACTTTTGCAGGGGGTGGGGAGCTAATTGGCAACCAATAGAGGGCTTGGATTCCAGCTGCCAAGGTTGGGCTGGGAGAAAAGAGCCCAACAAATTCGCCAGCACAGTGGGGTTAATTGCTCCATTCCAAAGAGAGGAAACGTTATTGAGTCCTCATATGACTCACCCTGAAGGCTTCCCTCTCCACTGCCTCACTGCAGGTTTCTCTTTGGGCTGAAGATTAGCTCGGAGAAGCAAAACAAACAAGCAAGGTGTTGCAATGGTTTGAAATTACATCCCACTTTTGGGGAGATTAGGAAGGCCCATAACCTTCAGAGTTGCTACTGGATGCCACAAAGATTTTGATGATGGATGACTTCACAGTTTCAAAGTCTCCTGCAATTGCTGTTGCTATAGGTTTTTCATTCACGGTAGATTCATCAAATTCTGCTAAGATCAGCAGGGGAAGAGGCAGCACAGCAGGAAAGGGAAGCCTTGGCCTGCCTTCCTTTCTTCTTGTTCTGGTACTACAGGTTAAAGGAGTTTTCACAGCAGACAAATGACCCCTGATTCAATTTAAATTTAAATGGCAAATTAAAATCCCCCTGTCTCTTCCCCTGCATTTTTCAACTGGCCCAAAACTCAAGAGCTGCCCACCATGTAGGCTGCAAGGAACGGCTGGTTTTCTCTTTCTCTGTACCAAATTTGGTGAAATTTGGCCAGTTAGGCTTGGCCAAAAAGAAGACAAAAGTGGGTGCCAATTTACATAAAATATCTGTGTTAATTGATATGCCTATATGAGTAATTCAGATAGAAATACCATAACTAACCATAACTGGGTGCCCTAGGTGCCTGCTCAGTATGCTACCTGTTGATTTGGCCGCTGCTCTGCCTCCTTATAGTTGCCTTGTAGCAGACGGACCTTGGCATGGAGAACTGCCCCTTGGCCACCCTTCCAGAGGACTGTCCTCTGTAAAGTAGGACACAAGACTATCCAGCGGGAAACAAGAGTAGAGTTGATCCAATGCATAAACTACAAAACTGGAGGGTATGCATTATTTCAGCCAAAAATGGAAGTCAGTAAGCTCCGAGATTGGACTTTGTCTCCATCCCTAAGTTTTTTAGGTGAGACGAAACTGTTCTGATATATTGCTTCTGTGTTGTCTTTGCTCTCCAGGGCAGAAGTGTGAACTCTGGCTATGTGGGTGCGTCTTCACCTTGGCTGACATCTTGTTGGGAGCCACGCTGCATCGCCTCAAGTTTCTAGGACTCTCTAAGAAATACTGGGAAGATGGCAGTAGACCCAACCTACAGAACTTCTTTGAAAGGATACAAAAACGCTTTGCCTTCAGGAAAGTTTTGGGAGACATACACACCACCCTCCTCTCGGCAGTGGTACCCAATGCCTTTAGGCTGGTCAAGCGGAAACCACCGTCCTTTTTCGGAGCCTCCTTCCTCATGGGATCTCTAGGGGGGATGGGGTACTTTGCGTATTGGTATCTAAAGAAAAAATACATCTAACGCTGGCTGTTCTGGTGTTTAGTTTGGTGTCTCTGTGCTGTGTGAAACCATGATGAATCTTCAGTAACTGTAATGAAATTTGAAACCAATATGAATAACTATACTATTAATGTAACATTCCATAGTCTAGAAGTAGAGAAACCTATACTGCAAGGAAAGCGAATCAACGATGACAACAAAAAATCAACTTGTACAATGCCGTTTTTTTTAGGTTTAAGTATTATACAACTGTAAACAGTGGTTGTGTTAATGCTTACACAACCGCTGTGGAGCAAAACTGCCCTCTAGCACAGGAAAGCGCCATTTGAAGAGAAGCAGCAAATGCCCCCAGCAACGCAAAATGGGAAGATCTTCTGCACCTTTACATTTTTTCCAATGTTTGTTGGCCACATAGCACATTTTTCCCACAGGTGCAAATTGCGGGGACTTTTCTCTCCTAAGAGCTGTTGTGGTTGTGTTGATGACGACATAGGCTTATTTTTTAACAAAACACAGACACGCACACAACAGGAATAGAATGAACACAGTCAGTCAGACCACAGTAGTTTGTGAAGTTCTAGCTTAAGGTGGAAATGAATTATTTGTGTCTCTTTCTCTCTTTGTATACCATCATTTCCATTCAATCAAGCATTTTTAATCGACTTGCGCTTAGAATGTATCCACTTTCTACTTCTATATTTTTTTGATTTGCTTTTTTTAATTGTTGACAGCCAGTGGGTTTCTTCTGATTGTATCCTTGATTTCACAGATGAATTTCTGTCTTACTGAGGTGTTTGCCTCGAGTTCCTTTCATGAATTTGCCAAGCATCGTTCACCAAAGGAGCCTTGCCGGACTCTAACAACATGACTGTTTTCATAAGTTTCAAGCCATTTCCAAAGGATGTGTCTTCATTTCTTTCTTCCTTTCCCCCCATCATTCCTTCCTTGAGGAGCATTTTTTTTAAGTCACTTTTTTGCTGTGTATTTTCTTAGAAACACTTTGCACAGAAAATCACCTTTCTCACTTTCTTGTGCCTTTTGCATGTTGGAAAGAGTAATGGGCATCACTGCTACTCATGCTTAAAATCCCTCTGAGAACCTAAATAAACCATATGGGAGGAGTAATGGCTTTACATTTCTAAATGTGTTTAGCATCGGTTGACTCATTTCCAGGAGTAAATGTGTCTGCACACACTGTGCCTTTTTCTACTTTAATGTACAGTAGTCAGGGGTTGGCTTAGCCTCAGAATTTGCCATGATTTACTCCACGAATAGGAAGTACAGTCGTACCTTGGTTTTCAAACAGCTTAGTTCTCGAATGTTTTGGCTCCCGACTGCCGCAAACCTAGAAGTGACTGTTCTGGCTTGAAAACTATTTTTGGAAGTCAAACATCTGACGGGGCTTCCGCGGCTTCCAATTGGCTGCAGAGGCTTCCTGCAGCCCATCAGAATCCATGCTTTGGTTTCCGAATGTTTTGGAAGTCAAACGGACTTCCGGAATGGATTCTGTTTGACTTCCAAGGTAGGACTGTATTAACGAAGAGATGTGTGTTTTTTCCTCTACTTCAGTGCTCTTCCAGGCAACCTATTTATTAAGCATTCTTGTTGGTTTGCTTGCAGAAACCTTACACAGGGGTTAGATTGCATGGGGAATGCTCTTTATTGAGCATTCATTCCGATTTGTTTGTAGGGCAGTTATATGACCATAAGCATTCACCCTGCATTGATCCCTAGTCGCTTGCAGAGTGTTTATACATGTTGCCCATAATCATTCATCTGTGTCCCCCACTTTTCCATGTATTTCCATGGGTCACATCCATACCATACATTGAAAGCACATTTATACCACTTTAACAGCCATGGCTCTCTCTCCTGCCCCCCTCTGCTGTCGCCCAAATCCTGGGAACTGTGGTTTTCCCTTCACAGGGCAACAATTTCCAGTACTCTTAACAAACTATGGTTTCTGGGATTCTTTGGTAGAAGCTAAGTGCTTTTAACATATGGTGTGGATGTGATCATGCCACTTCCCTAACTGCAAAAAGTCAGTTGCTGTTGTTTTGTAGTGCCTTTGAGAGCAGATGAACCACCAACCAGGGGCATAGGATAGGGGGTGGGGGCGGATCGCCCCGGGTGCCGTCACTGATGGGGGTGACATTTGGTGCGCCACACGCCTGTGACTCTCAAGCCTACCCCGAGTCGTCGGGGTAAGGGTGGGGAGCTGCACCGCTTTGCCGGCGGCCTTCCCCCTTCATTTTGACAGCTTGAGGGAGGCTTGGGAGTTGTGGGTGGGCGGCATGCCAAATAGCACCTGAGCGGCTATCCTGCACCTGGGAGGGCACCTTCTACGCCATGCCCCCCACGGGAGCAGGCCCGTTCTAGCCATAGAGGCTAGTGGTGTGGAGAACCGCGGCACTGGAGGGTGCTGGAAGGGCGCCAAGTGAGCGCAGGGTTCCAGCGATCTGGCCAGGACTGCGCTCCACGAGATGAGAGGCTGCGCCGCGTCTCTCTCCTTCTCCGAGGACTCCGCACTGCGCCTCCTTCTCGTTTCCCCAGCGCTGGGTTCCGCTCAGTCGAGCTTCGCCACCAGCGCGCGCACAGCGCCCAAGCAGCTCTTGCTGGTCCCGCGGTGCGCGCGCTGGTGGCGAAGCTTAACTGAGCGGAACCCAGCGCTGGGGAAACGAGAAGGAGGCGCAGTGCGGAGTCCTCGGAGGTGGCCTCCCGCTGCTGCCGTGGTCCGCTTGGCACTCCTGGGTCCTTGTAGGGGCTCTGGAGGGGGGCGCTGGAGGGACCTTAGCGCCAGGGCGCTGGATGGGCTTAAGACGGCCCTGCTCAGGAGCGTGCCCGCCCTGGGCAGCGCGGACATATGCTCCACCACTGCCACCAACAGGGACCCCTCTGCCAATCTTAGCATCCAAGAGGGTTTGTAGGGAAGGAAGTTCTTTTCCCCCCAGCTGGTACCTCCCACCATTCCTCTGCATCCAGCCGGTCCATAACAACACGGCAAGCTAGTTGACAAGCCAGCCATTGCATTGTTCCTCATTTCGCTAAAGATCTCTAGTCTTGGATTTCATGCCTGCTGTTTCCCTCCAGGATATATTTACGAGAACATGTTGACACAGGCCTGAAAGGCAGATTTTCCAAAGTCATTGTGAATTGTGGAGAGAAAAAAAGTAGGCCATTTTTTTTTTGCTAACGGTTGTGTGGGTTGTGTCTCTCTCCTCCCACCAGCGATTGATAGAGACCTTAACTGCATTTAAAACTTGTCAACCTTCATACTGCTCTCCCTACAACCCCCTCCCCCGAATACAAACCTTTGCAAAATTTATTGAAGTTCTTTTATAATCAGCTGGGAGAGGAACGGTTGCTCAACAGGTACAGCACATGCTTTGAATGCAAAAAGTCCCAGGTTCAATCTCTGGCATCTCTGGGTAGGGTTGCGAAAGACCTGCCTGATATGCTGGAGGCCCACTGGCAGGCGGTCTGACTCAGCTTTGTATAATTACCCTGTTTCTCCAAAAATAAGACGTAGCCATAAAATAAGCCATAGCGGGATTTTTAAGCATTCAAGGAATATAAGCCATACCCCCAAAATAAGCCATAGTGATAGGCAGTTTAACCTTGTAGGTTAAACTGTACCATACTTAATTTAAAAAATAAGACATCCCCTGAAAATAAGCCACGGTGTGTGTGTGTCCTTAGGAAAAATAAATATAAAGCGGTGTCTTATTTTCGGAGAAACATGGTATAGGTGCTTTCTCCATTGCAACCCACCCATATTTGGTATAGTTTTCTGTTCTTCACTCCAGGATTCAGGCAAACTGCTGCAGCAGAACCCAGAATGATCTTTAGCCTCATCTGAACTTGTGCTCCTCTCCGCTTTGCCTTCCAGCTTCAGTGCAGATCTGCTCTTCCTGCCAGCCAGGGCCGGTCCTACGGCCAGGCTGGGTGGCACAGGGCACCACGGCGCCGGCCCGCCAGGAGGGCACCGCGAGCTGCGCCCACAGCAACCGCGCTGTGCCTGCCCGCCCGCCGTGCAGCAGCACCTGTGGCAGCCGTGCTGCGCGCTGCGCCCACTCGCCCACCGCGCTGGGAAACGGGCCAGGAGGGTGCAGGAGGGATCCGGCGCACCACGGCGCCAGGGGCGCTTAAGACGGCCCTGCTGCCAGCTTCCATTTGCAATGTTATTGCCATCTTCTGACCCTCGCAGACCACCTCACTTCCGGGAGCAGGTGCTTAATTTGATCTTCTTTGCACTTCCTGCCCCATCTGGAGGGTTGCCCAATTGAGTGCCAGGGCTCTGAATACCAATTAGCTACTGGTTTTCCTTTGGCCCTCCTGAATGCTAGGTCAGCTTCAGCCTGCCTTTGTTCTTCAGTCAGCTGCAGTTGCTAGAGCCCTTGTGTGATTGGTGAGATGTGCAAGAAAGCTGCTTAAGGCAAGGTCTTCATCTCTCAAATTAGCAGAAGTGCCACCTGAATGCCCACTGTCATGGCATTTCTGGCATATATGCTGCGACACACATTTTTCAAAGCAGTGAAACCCTAAGGGAATTTTTGATTTCCCCTCTCCCAGGCTTCCAAGTCCAAGCAAGACTGCCTGTCCTCCCCAAACCATTATACCATGCAAGATATGACCCCATGGCCACCCTAATTGGGACTAGGCAGGGGTTAACATGACATTCTTGCTAAGAATAGCACTCTTTTAAAATAATGATCTTGGTGGCCATTAACAGTGGGATCTGATACATGCACATTCAGACATGAATCCCACTCAGTTCAAATGGGCTAACTTTATGGGTATATATACAGGCAATGGCTGATTTACATGTGTTCAATATGTGCACCATCGGACATGATGACCTGGAATGCAACCCCTGCACAAATTGGGGGTTACCTGTACTCTTGTTTAGGATACAGGTAGGTAGCCGTGTTGGTATCTGAAGAAGTGTGCATGCACACGAAAGCTCATACCAAAATAAAAACTTAGTTGGTCTTTAAGGTGCTACTGAAGGATTTTTTTTATCTTGTTTAGGAGTTAAAGGTAAAGGGACCCCTGACCATTAGGTCCAGTCGTGACCGACTCTGGGGTTGCGCGCTCATCTCGCATTATTGGCCGAGGGAGCCGGCGTACAGCTTCCAGGTCATGTGGCCAACATGACAAAGCCGCTTCTGGCGAACCAGAGCAGCACACGGAAACGTCGTTTACCTTCCCACTGTAGCGGTACCTATTTATCTACTTGCACTTTGACGTGCTTTCGAACTGCTAGGTGGGCAGGAGCTGGGACCAAGCAACGGGAGCTCACCCCGTCGCAGGGATTCAAATCTCCAACCTTCTGATCAGCAAGCCCTAGGCCAGGCATCCCCAAACTTCAGCCCTCCAGATGTTTTGGACTACAATTCCCATCTTCCCCGACCACTGGTCCTCTTAGCTAGGGATCATGGGAGTTGTAGGCCAAAACATCTGGAGGGCCGCAGTTTGGGGATGCCTGCCCTAGGCTCTGTGGTTTAACCCACAGCGCCACCTGCGTCCCGTTAAATACTACTAAATTGAGTGGGATTGAGAAAACATGCATAGGCTCCAACTGTTACTCCCACTACTTTTAATGGATAATGTTATAAAAACTTGTTTAACTGGTTTGTTCATCAGACTCTGAAGACGAGCTCTTATGTACCATACCCAAAGGCACATGCTATTAAAAGGCTCAGCTGGGAATAATAGATCTCTCATAATACACTTACACTTCAAGAATCTGTTCCCAAACAGTCCTCTTCTACATTTCAAACTGTCTAGAAGTTCACTCAAAACTGATGGAGCGGTGCATGCAAATCTATTACATTATTGTCCCACACTGGTGTTACTTTATTTAAAATAATGGACAGGCTAAAACCACAGTAAGGCACCAGAACAGTGGTTGAAATGGTGGAAACTTAACATAAACATAACCCACAAATACTAAGCAAAATAGAAACGTCGTCACCCGACTCCACCCACCCTCCCCCATCTACCTCTTTCCCCCCCCCTTTTCTTCCCAATGTCTCAACAAATGAAACTGATTTGTAAAGATGTTACGAGAGACATTGCACATATTTTTGTAAATCAAGAAAATATTTAATAAAAAAACCCACAGAGCTCCTAGAACTACAAATAACCTGTAAACCAATTCTGAACAGCAAGAAACAACAGGTGTTTCTTTTGAGTAATCCAGTAATAGAAAACAGCTCCCCATCCCTAGATTAACAAGCACCACATGTAATTTAACCATTGTTACAGAGAACTAAAGGTAGATGGGGAAGGGCAAACAGCTAACTAGGCTGAAGGCTGCATGCACACCTACTCCCGAATCCCGGGAACTCTTATTTTAAGGGTGCTGGATTTACAGCTTTGAGGGGGAAACTGTACTACCCCCTGTATTCAGGGTAGAGGGCTGTAAATATATGGTGTGTACGGTGGTACCTCGCAAGACCAAATTAATTCGTTCTACGAGTTGTTTCGTATTGCGAAAATTTTGTCTTGCAAAGCGCAGTTTCCTATAGGAATGCATTGACATTTAATTAACGCGTTCCTATGGGCAAAAAAAAAAAAAAGCGCCAAAAAAGAGAGGCGCCGACTCACCTGCCACGGCCGGAAGTTTTTAAGGCTCTGGGGAGGGGGAAGCAGGCCCGGGGGCTCCTCCCGCCACAGTCTCCGCTCCTTTAGATGCTGCCGCAGTTGCTGCCAAGAGCCGCCTGGCGAGCCCTGCTGCTGCTCCTGCCGGATCGCCAAGGGAGAGAAGCGCCCCGTGCTTGCCCTCCAGATGTTTTGGCCTACAACTCCCATGATCCCTAGCTAGCAGGACCAGTGGGTCAAGGATGTGGGGAATCTGGAGGGCCGAATTTGAGGAAGCCTGGTTTAAGAGATTTAGAGCTACTGTTTGTGGCAAGGTTTGAGAAATGGGGAAAAAAGTTTCATAGCTTTAGATGTGCAGAACCAAGCTTTTTTCTTTATCTATACAGTGTGGAGCACCATGCAGACTGGATCGCATGCTGATACCTTGAGATGCAGTACCAAGACCAGTTTTATTCCCCTCTTCAAGATATATGACACCATGTGAACAGAAATAAACACATTATTTTGCGCATGCTAATCCACCACCAGCTGCATCTCTATTTTTAGGGTGGCTGGAACTAAGCAGATGTGTTTGTACACACATGTGTCCGTGTGTGATGACAGTTTACTACATCATAGTCTATTAACCAATGATGTTTAGATCAAGTATTTAGCTGTTTCAGCCACACTGGTACTGCAACCCAGTACCATAAATGCAACTTGACGGGGTGAGGGGACCCAGTTTGCAATTCTGTAGATGGCTGAGAAACAAGCTTCCTGCAAGCAAATGCTGATCCAGTCAAAGATACCTTAAAATCCATCTTAGGTGGTACTTTGCATTTTTGGTTACATCCTGTTAGCTGATCATAGGTTATCCAAACCTAGGGGAACTTGCTTGCTGCCACTTTAAACATTATAGAAATGTAGAGTTGGAAGGAATCCTTAGGGTCATCTAGTCCAACCCTGTATAATACAGGAATCGCCAAGCCAATGTGAACTTAAGGAAGTTCATGGAAGAAATGTTTCTTCCACCCCTCTCCCCCAGCAGTCAGCCAGGCTGATTTTGAGTCATTCTCCACACTTCTCAATCTCACACCCCACCCACATTGTTCAGGAGGGGCCCCCACCTTCCAGAGAGAGACTTTTCAGGGGCCTGACTTATTAACAAATTTTCCATTAAGTCACCATTCTAATCATCTCAACCTTTTAGGTATTTTCCACCCCTCGAGCCTTTATGTGGAATTCAGTTGAACTGCAATTTGATTATCCAAGATTCTCATCCATTTTAGCAACCTGATCACCAGAGAATCTGTAGAGTCATGCAATACCCCCTCCTGACTCCCTTAATAGCACACTACATTCAAGGAAGAACAAAAACTGTGTGTTTGCTCAAGCATCTTCTGTTTAGACAGCCGCTCCAAGCACCATACATTCCGGACGTGCCCTGTTCTAGTTTTCTGGCAGCCTCCTGATTTTCTAGGGAACAATTCGATGTTCTGCTGCCAGCTTGAGCGATGTTAAGCTTTCATTCCTACAGGATGCAATACAAAGGCAGATAATACATAATCCAAAAAGGCCAGGCTACCAATCACTCAATCAAGCAACATACCCCAAAGAGAAAAGATTTCTGTCCCTATAAAATTTGGCTGTAAATCTAGGGACACCCATCTGCTTCATATGACATTCATATATCCAATAAACTGAGACAAAAGGGAGTGAAATCAGTTACAACCCAAACAAGATTCAACTGCCTACTAAATGACTAGAAGGATATTTTCCTACCGAATTAACTAAAGCCATTCAAAATATGCAACCTGATATTTCCAAGTAAACATGTGCATGTAAGACTAATTCAACAGGGTTTCCTTTATTGCTTTTGAGCTTGCAGGCATTGAAATGTTACTGTGTTACACCTTTAATACAATCTATAGCAGGGGTCCCTGAACTAAGGCCCGGGGGCCGGATGTGGCCCAATCACCTTCTAAATCCGGCCCGCGGACGGTCCGGGAAACAGCATATTTTTACATGAGTAGAATGTGTCCTTTTATTTAAAGTGCATCTCTGGGTTATTTGTGGGGCCTGCCTGGTGCTTTTACATGAGCAGAATGTGTCCTTTTGTTTAAAATGCATCTCTGGATTATTTGTGGGGCATAGGAATTGGTTCCCCCTTCATGGATCAATGGCTTGTCGTGGCGAAGGGGCTTGAATAACTCAAGAGAAGCTATGAGCTATGCCGTGCAGGGCCACTCAAGATGGACAGGTCATAGTGGAGAGTTTTGACTAAACGTGATCCACCTGGAGAAGGAACTGGCAAGCCACTCCAGTATCTCTGCCAAGAAAACTCCATGGACAAAGACAACAGGGAAGACTCCCTGGAAAAGACCCTGGTGTTGGGAAAGATGAGGGCACTAGGAGAAGGGGACGACAGAGGACGAGATGGTTGGACAGTGTTCTTGAAGCTACGAACATGAGTTTGACCAAACTGCGGGAGGCAGTGCAGGACAGGAGTGCCTGGCGTGCTATGGTCCATGGGGTCACGAAGAGTCGGACACGACTAAACGACTAAACAACAAGGAATTGGTTCATTTCCCCCCCTTCAAAATATAATCCGGCCCCCCACAAGGTCTGAGGGACAGTAGACAGGCCCCCCACTGAAAAAGTTTGCTGACCCCTGATCTATAGTGCCATGTTTACAAAATAAACTGCATTTGAAGCAAAATAGTGGGACTTCCAACAAAATGTTGCCGTGTTTAGATCCCAAACCCAGTCAGTCAAAATTCCATATCCATCCAGAGTTGGGTTTTTCTAGTGCGGGGGGCATCTTCCGCTTAGCCCCCCCCCCCCCCGAGTGTGAAACATGTCTCTTATAAGTGAATGTGCTACTTTGGCTGCATAAAGAGCAAGATCAAGAGAACGTGTTTGCTATTAGAATATGGGATATATTGGCAATCTCAAAACTTTTTTTACATTTCATAATTTCTGCACAAATGAAAATGACAGGAGTTACATTGAACTAACTTTATTGAGACAAGACAATGTTGTTTTTGCCCAGTATTGTCACGATTACACTTGCTCTGTTTCCATCATCCCATTCAAAATACATCAGTTCTTTTAATAGGAAAAAAAATCAGGTATCCACAACAAGGTCTTTAACATTTCAAATCCAGCCTTTTGCTTTGCCTAAGATGTCAAATCCTTCCATTCATGGGGCAGACTTATTTATACTTCAGTGGTTAAAAAGAATTATATCGTATTAAGTATCCCTCCTCCCACAAAGAAACAGGCCATTGGGCAGAAGATTCAGTGCCCTTGAATTCCAGAGATTGCTATTAGCATAATGCATAGTGTGAGCCAGCTGGAATTATCTGACTCAAATGCGAAGACACAAGAAAACAACCATTCAGCATTTCACCAGTCCACTGAATATTGTAGCTCCATACAAGACTAGGTGTGTGTTCACAAATCAGGCAGTTGTCTGCAAACCAAGAAAAAAGTGCTTGGTACCGGAGCACACATCCTTCCTCATGCCAGGTCTTCTACAATAATATTCCTTAAGAATACCAGCTATCACAAGGACATTTTGTCATACTCCCCCCCCCCCAAAAAATTTATATTATGAGGATCAAAGCTGTAGGTAACATCAAGCGGTCAGCTGCCTGCCATGCTGTCCTATTGTTTTGGGATTGGAAACTGAACACTACCTCCAGTATAATGGTTACAATGCATGGATGGCTCTGGAAGCAACTCCCAGGCTCAGTACAAATGAAGATGTTTTGTTCATCTGAACTATCCAAGCAGCGTTATCTGTAGAGGGTGCGACAATAGTTGCAATTCACAGGAGAGTTTTGGGGGATGTTGCATTTTGTCCAAATGAGCAATTTTCACATGAATGCACCCAGATGAATCAGCATCATGCGGCTGCTGAAATGTTCACTAAAACTAGACCAAAGCTGGGCACTCTCAAAAATGCCTGGATAATTTAAATCCATGCATTTTGCTCGAAGAAGCAGTTAATCTCAACGTAATTCATTCTAACTTCCCCATAGCTTTTTGTTTTTTAAAACTATTTGAACCCCAGTGCTCCTCTCCAAACACTAACCACGTAACCTCCCTACCTCACGGCATGGCTCTTTTAATGATGCAATCGTGAATGTGTACATTTGCAAGTGCCGTAAATCCCAGTTACATCACTGGGGCCTAGTACCAAATTGTGGTTAGAATCAGAAGTACCGTAATTACTACTCATGACTACATACAAGCAAGCATGACCTTTCCAAAACCCATTTTTTCCTTTAAAGGTTTGCAATGGGCACTTGCTTAATACACTGTCAATAAGGCATCTATATATTATATATAGTATTATTTTTTAAATAATATTTTGTGCATGTTGTTAAAAGCTTAAAAAGCAATATGATCTACATCAGGCATAAGGAACTGGTGACCTCCAGATGTGGCTGGACTCCAACTTCCATCATCCCTGACCATTGGCCATGCTGGCTGAGGCTGACAGAACTAGTAGTCCAACATGCGGAAGGTCCCAAGTTCCCCATTCCTTACCTACATTTTAGGCATACAATGGCTGCATTTGGCCGATCGTTATTGTGGCTTAATACACCAACATGTGAATGGGGATTGTAAATGTGTGCGTAGCCCTTTTGTTCTTCCTTTCAGGGGAGCAAACAAGCACAAAATCTCCAGTTAACACTAAATTTCTTGTGCCATCCTAACAGTGAAACAATGGTTTAACCACTGTGGAACAAACCAGGGTATGATGCTGTGGTTTGAAGGCTGGTTCATATTTCAGCTTATTAAACCAGGTAAGATTCCCAAACCAGCAAATATTTGTCAATGTGAACCATGCAAAATTAGGATGCAGCCCACTCCTGAGGAATTCAATGGAAAAACCTCTAAATGGTTTTCATAGATCAGAACTATACAACGGCAGTTGTCAATAGGCTTTAAAAGCCAAACAAGCTGCATGCAGCCTCAACTCATGTCATATTCAGAATAGGTGCTTTGGCACAACAACTCAGAATGCAAGAATGTTTGTTTACTTCCAGGTCATGAATCTGCATCAAAGAACCTAAATTATGAGGTGCCCAGAGCTTTATAGAGAGTCAATGTCAACAGGACCACAAACCTGCTCTCCATTGAAGGCAGTAAAAAGACAAGAGAAAGCTGTTTGTGGCACAATCTGCTGGTTGAAATGCAGCAAAATGTTAGTTTCTATGCTTCTGATCCTTTACATGGAATGAAATCCTCCTAAATAAACATTTTTAATTGTATGATGAAGACCCTGCTTTAATGAAGAGGTGGCTAACCTGTAGCCCTCCACTGTTGGACTCAAAACTTCCATCAACCTCAGCCAGCAAGGCCAATTATCAAGGATGATGGGAGTTGGAGTCCAACTCATCTCAGGGGCCATAGGTTGGTCACTTCTGCTTAAAGCTAGTGGAGATAGAAGCAGTTTATTAAAGATAATGATAAATAATGAAGTTTGCTAGATAGTTCTGCTCATTGTCAATAGCTATTAAAGCAAATCTTCATATCTGAGCAGACAAGAAAATATGACATGAAGTGAATATGAATTCCAAATAATTCCTCCATGGAGGACAAAAGAGAACATAAACCACAAGAGGATTTTTTTTGCTGACTACCAACATTGATGCTGTGTGTAATGAAACTCAGCCACTCAACCTACAACGTTTAGCACATGCAGTCAGTAGAAAGTATGCACACAAATAAAATGCATGCACATAAATAATAGCAAGGAAATATATCAGTGCAGGCTGTCTTTTTAAAAAAATAATACAAATGCAAAACACTAAAACATTAATATTACATAAAAAATAAATGTAATCTTACAGCTTATAGAACTTTAACAAGATGCCAACAAAAGAAACAAATACTACTTGGGATTTGTTCTCACTTAGCACTTTTCTACCACCTACACGCTGCCTTGAACCAGCCTTAGGAGACTAATTTCCTTGAGTGGAAAGACAGCATGAACTTGGCTGCTAAACTGGTTATAGCAATAATGGTTGCCATGATTACACTGGCAGAGAAAAAGGGCTCCCACAGGCATGGAAATTGCCCTTCATGTATGTGTAAAGTCACATTTATTAATATTTGAATTATACTCTGTTGTTTGATCCAGGAGGATCCACAGGACAACTTAAAAATACAGTAAAGTGAGGCAGCTTCCATGTCCTCTAAATGACACATGCCATCAGATGGCCATTTCTGCAATCTCCCAATTCTCTCTGGGGGAATTGTAGTCATTTTATCTTAGTTAAGTCCAACTGCTAACTGTTAATTGTTTGCTACAGTTATTCATTAAAGTTATTCTTGATGGATACTCAAACAGCTGAGGATGACTCCAAACTGTTTTCATGCATGGGAATACTGTGGTATGTATCAACCCCAATCTGCCATTTGGAAAGTCATTTAAATTTGACATATTTGCAAGTCATCTCAACCCCACAGAAGTCATGGAGATGTACATTTGCATTCTACATTTCTTTCATGCAAGACATGCTAAAGGGATTTTGGATCTAAAAATCCAAATAAGCACCACTGGATTACTTCTGGAGTAACTTCCATCTAGCTATTCTTGCGGGTACTGTGAAAAAAGAAGGTACTTACAAAGTAAGTAAATTTGTTTAGGATTGTGCTGTTAGTGTAAGTATACCACCTTAAGTAGCTTAAACATCATATACTTAATATGAAGATTCAAACCACTTATTGAATATTCCACTGCAGGACTGTAGACTTTGGTCCAAAAGGATAGTAGACCTCTGGGTATTAATGTACAAAGCAGCAGCATTTGCTAAGATGCAAGTTTGTTTGTTTGTTTAAAAACGGAATTAAAAATAATTGCATTTATTCTTCAAAGCAGACAGCCAAGTCACAGAACTGAAGCAAGCAATGTAGTAAAAGTAGATTGTGTTTTAAAGTTAGTGTCATTGAAGGGTGGGGGACAGATAAACACCTACAAAATTTCATTTGAAGTAAGATCATTTATAATTTCCCCCCAATGCCAAGAAACAGCTGGTGGAATCAATATAAAAAGACCATTAGTCCCCATAAAAGAACAAACTGCCTTTCTGCTCCAAACTATGGACATCTTACAGCATTAAATAGATTAAGGCAGGAGGGAAGAATGTGAGTGCAGCAATCTTGCAGCCAACACCCTGCTTTACTAATATAAAGTGTGTTGCAATAATCAAGGATATTACATTGCTACTGTAGTAAATGTCAAGATACTCAAAGGCTTTTAATTACATGGAAAAAATAAGTTCCAACACAAAGGTTGGATTATGCAAGCTGTTTTGTCTAAAGAAAATGATCTGGAAATGCATTTTGTGGTAGTCTGAAACTGGAGACAAAAAGCATCTAACAGCTGGAATAGATGCTTATTCACAGAATTAAGAGTTGTTTTATAGCCACATTTCTGTATTGTTAATCTACAAGTGGCTCAAACTATCACTGACTCAGCATGGAGCCCTCCCTTACCCTAACATATTGGTTCAGGGAGCTACTTAACAGAAAGCTTCAAGCTATCTGCATCAAGCTATCCTTGACTTAGGGGCATAACAGCAATAACAACAAAAAATAAAATTGTGGTGTGCCATGACCAGGACAGGTCCAGGGAGCTCCATTAGCCAGTAATCTGCCCAAACCAACAATGGTTTCTCCCTTGCTGTTTGCTAATATTTTTCTAACAAGTTCTATTTTTTGTGTAGTGTAAGGTATTAGCTTCTTCCATAGCCAATGAACCAACCTTGAGAATGCATCCCCCTGCCCCACCAGTTAAAGGAATTTAGACTTCATTGCCAACACAATCATTAATGTTGTCATTGAATTAGTGAAAAAGGTTAACTGTCATATTATTAGTAGGACTCCAACAGCAGCCTTCTTTTATGAGGAAATAAATCCAAACCTCTACACAGAATCAAAAAATATTTTGTCCTCACCCCCTCCCTTTAAATATACTGAAAATAATTATTTTAAAAATTAGTTATCAAGCAAAGAATTTTCTTTAAAACAAAATCTGACTCATAGGCACTTTTTTTTATAGGCTACGGTTGGACTTTCGGGAACTCCAACTAGTTCTTTCCGGAGGAAGTCCAGGAGACAAAGGAGTTAGGTACCAGTACTTGTATGTTCCATACCAAGCCAAGAGACCCGCCAACGTGCCAAATAACTTTTGGGGAAAGTTATGGAAATACACAGCCGTGGTAAAAAACATCCACAACCACATCATGGTCAAGAAACTCAAGCCCAGGAAAAAGCCATTTACCACACTGTGCAATCTGGAGTTCTTGGAGATGTTCACAATGTGCAACACAGCCATCTCCTCTATAGTAATCAGGGCACAGTATGAGAGAAGGAAGGAGTGTCCAGAGATGTCAAAGCCATTCCAGAAGCCACCAGCTTTTAGGCACTGTATTTTGTTGGGATGTTCCTCCAGCGGTACATCAAAGGCCGCAGATTTGTAGCAGCTGCCTGTGAGGTTCTCAATGTACAGGAAGACCCCGGTGCATGAATACCAAATGGCAGTGCCAACCAGCAAAGCACTGAGACGTCGAACCACCACTGCAACGCTCCGGGTGACATGGTAGGTAGCAATGCCGATAAAAGGCAGCAGCAGACAAAGGGTCCAGGCCCAGGCAACTTTAACAAAATACCTGCCAGAGAAAAATTGAAAAGAAATATTCTAAGCTCCAGTGAGGAAAGAGAGATGCGCTCAGAGAAGTTACAAAATTATACCATCTGCATATTGCCAAATCCATCCTAGTTAATTCTCATAATCTTTTGGACAAGCCTTGTACCAAACACTTATGGATCCCCACACACAAGAGGCACTAAAGTAATGGCCAGGATCTGGTACAAGCCTTAAAAAACCCTTGAGTGGCCACAAAACTATCATATTTGATATAGGTGCAAGTCGTAAACAACCTCGAAAATCGAAGTGCCCTGTTTAATTTGAAAACTACCCATGGTTTTACTGCATATGTAGTGACTGTTGTGTTGTTGTTGTTGTTTTTGCTGTTGTTTTCCTTTGCTTTCTTTGGATGTTGCCATGGCCTTTGGCTAGCACAAAAAACCCAATAAAATTTATTTATTGAAATCTGAAAATTTAAAAATGAACTATTTCTCAGAAATTAAATTAGTTCATAGAATCATAGAGTTGGAAGAGACCACAAGGGCCATCCTGTCCAACCCCCTGCCAAGCAGGAAACACCATCAAAGCATTCTTGACATACGCCTGTCAAGCCTCTGCTTAAAGACCTCCAAAGAAGGAGACTCCACCACACTCCTTGGTAGCAAATTCCACTGCCGAACAGCTCTTACTGTCAGGAGGTTCTTCCTAATGTTTAGGTGGAATCTTCTTTCTTGAAGTTTGAATCCATTGCTCTGTGTCCGCTTCTCTGGAGCAGCAGAAAACAACCTTTCTCCCTCCTCTATATGACATCCTTTTATATATTTGAACATGGCTATCCTATCACCCCTTAACCTTCTCTTCTCCAGGCTAAGCCGTTCCTCATAAGGCATCATTTCCAGGCCTTTGACCATTTTGGTTGCCCTCTTCTGGACACGTTCCAGCTTGTCAGTATCCTTCCTGAACTGTGGTGCCCAGAGCTGGACACAGTACTCCAGGTGAGGTCTGACCAGAGCAGAATACAGTGGTACTATTACTTTCCTTGATCTAGATGCTATACTCCTATTGATGCAGCCCAGAATTGCATTGGCTTTTTTAGCTGTTGCATCACACTGTTGACTAATTAATGTCAAGTTTGTGGTCTACCAAGACTCCTAGATCCTTTTCACATGTACTGCTCTCAAGCCAGGTGTCTCCCATCCTGTATTTGTGCCTTTCATTTTTATATATTTTTTGCCCAAGTGTAGTACTTTACATCTCTCCTTGTTAAAATTCATCTTGTTTGCTTTGGCCCAGTTGTCTAATCTGTTAAGGTCATTTTGAAGTGTGATCCTGTCCTCTGGGGTATTAGCCACCCCTCCCAATTTGGTGTCATCTGCAAACTTGCTCAGGATGCCCTCAAGCCCATCATCCAAGTCATTGATAAAGATGTTGAATAAGACTGGGCCCAAGACAGAACCCTGTTCAAAGGAAGCTAAAGGTATCTAGGAGGAGCAAGCTGAGAAACAGATCAAGAATGACCTGCAGCAAGAGGGACATATGCAAGAGGGTCGAGCATCCCAGCTAATGCTTCTAAATTTGGGCTGGAGTTTAGTGGCAGAGCACATGCATGCAGAAGTTCCCAAGTTCAATCTGCACCATCTCTAGGTGGGGCTGGGAAAGACCCTTGTCTGAAACCTGGACAGTTACTGAAATGGAAACCCCTAGGCCCTCCAGATGTTGTTGGGCTACAACATCTGGAGGGCCAAAGTCCCCCCAGCCATGGATGCGCTAGATCAGGCATCCCCAAACTTCGGCCCTCCAGATGTTTTGGACTACAATTCCTATCATCCCTGACCACTGGTCCTGTTAGTTAGGGATCATGGGAGTTGTAGGCCAAAACATCTGGAGGGCCGCAGTTTGGGGGTGCCTGCACTAGATGGACTCTGCTTCCTAATGCACGTGGCTAGGAGAGAATCCACTACCATCATGAAAATTACTGGCTCCTGTCACACCTAGCAAGATAATCAGTTTATTCAAGACTGCTCGCTTTCTCGACATCTGGGATTAGGCAAGCAGTTACTGCATTTATTGTTTTTTGCTTCATTGCTGGCTACATTGCTACTGCCCTAAGCGGTATAAAATCAAACCCCAGTAAAGAAAAGCCGCTTTTTCTGACAGGGTCTCACCCTTATTTGCAGAAGGGCAACCACCTCCTCATGCAACAGCTCCTGATAACATACGCCCCCTGCCCTGCCCTCCCTTCAGATCCCCACCCCGCGGTTAAAGTGCCCCCGACGTCAAGCTGCCCCATCCTCTCAGCCCCGCCCCCTGTCAATGAACGCCCCCCCCATCCCCTCACATGTTAATCAGGTTGCGCTTGTTGCTCATGTAGGTCTCAGGCAGCGGCGCCCACTCCTTGATGACGGATCCGCCCAGCATGAGGCCCAGCAGCCCCAAAGGCATCGTCCTCCGCGCCGCGTCGCGCACCAGGTAAGGGCGCAAGAAGCTCGCGGAGCGGTCCATGTACTCCATCGCCAAGGCTCCGAGGACTCAACGCCGCGACAGAGGGCGGCCAGCCGGTGACCGCCGGCCAAGAGGACGTCTGGCCGACGTACTGCGTCACAGCCTCGCGTCGTTCGGCCCCGCCCCGCCGCAAGTCGGCCTGTCCTTTTCCCTCCCAACTGCGCAGGCGCCTTCTCGGGCTGCGCCTGCAGCTGCCTCACGCGCGCGGCGAAGTCCTCCTAACCGTCACTTTAGGCGCCTCCTGTCTGCGCCTGCGCAGGGCGTTGAATCTCCCTGGCCTGATTTCGGCACGCTTAGTTCACTGTTGTTAAGATTTAGGTGGAGGTTATTGTTGAGTAAGCGTGTATAGGAGGAGCAGGCTTCTCTAATAAATAAATGAATTGTAAAAAGGAAGAGGAGGAGAGGTTGCACTTTTAACATGCACAATTGCATGTGGCGCTGTGTGGGCAAAAGTGTTCGCTTTGCGCAGTTGCCTCACCCCTGCTGCCCACACTTGCTTAATGTTTGTGAGCGAAATCATGTAGCGAAATGACTGGCGGCAATCATTGTGTAGAAGGAGTGGTTTTTGTTGGTTGCAGGTTTCTTTTGCCCTGTCCCAGGGCTGCAAAATGTTGTAAGCCAAGTTGCAAAGTCCCAAAAGCTTCACTTTCTGAATTCCCCTTTTCCACACTACTCCTGACAGCTAGAAGACTCCTGTTCTCCTTTGCATCAACCTAATTGCCAACACGGATGGAGATGTTCAGTGCACAATTAATTGCGTGATAAGCTACACCTGTTGAATTTTCCTCCTCCCGTGTTGGCATCTGGCCACTCAACTGGACATTAACTACAGGGCATGAAGTCCTCGTGGATTGCTTCCTCAAAATGTTTGTTCAATGCGCTGTGGCTATGCAGAAGCAGATGCAACGTGGGGGAAATGTATTAGGAGTAAGATAGGAATGTCCCTGCCAAAATCAGTGGTGCATCCACACTTCAATGCATTTTGCAAATTTATAAATACCAAGCTAGAAAGAGCACAGAGCAGAATGACAAAAGTTGAAAAGGACACAGAATAATGTATGCATGCACACCAATTTTCCACAGAGGGGCAGCACATGATAGGGAGAAAAATCAGACCTTTTCTGTATTCAATGAAACAGTGTGTACTGCAGGCACAAATGTAATAGTAATTATCATTATTACAGGTGTAGCTTAGGGGAATGATTTTTTTAAAACAATAAAAACAAACTATTCTTCTTGTAAACTGCTTTTTACAATCAAGCGGTATATATATTAGTGTGTGGACAAGTGTGGTGTAGCTTCCTTTCTATTCTCCTGAAAAGTAATTACTTAATAGATGGAGGGGGTCTTAAAAAAGGTCATAGAGACAAAGACAAATGATATATACACCTTGGTGAGGCTCTGTAGTCATCATAACCCTACTTACCTGGAAGTAAGACCCACTGAATTCAATGGTACTTACTTCTGACTAGACTTGAGTACCCCTTCATGGATCAATGCCTTGTCGTGGCTTGAATAACTCAGAGAAGCTATGAGCTATGCCATGCAGGGCCACCCAAGATGGACAGGTCATAGTGGAGAGTTTTGACTAAACGTGATCCACCTGGAGAAGGAACTGGCAAGCCACTCCAGTATCCCTGCCAAGAAAACTCCATGGACAAAGACAACAGGCATATAAAAGTTATGACGCTGGAAGATGAGCCCCTCAGGTCGGAAGGCGTCCAACATGCTACTGAGGAAGAGCGGAGGACAAGTACAAGTAGATTCAGAGCTGATGAAGCGGCTGGGCCAAAGCCGAAAGGTCGCTCAGTCGCGGATATGCCTGGATGCGAAAGGAAAGTCCGACGAGATGGTTGGACAGTGTTATCGAAGCTACGACCAAACTGCGGGAGGCAGTGCAATACAGGAGTGCCTGGCGTTCTATGGTCCATGGGGTCACGAAGAGTCGGACACGACTAAACGACTAACAACAACAACAACAACAGACGTGAGTAAGATTGCAATGTAATGGCCATTTTTCTCCCCATGGAGATGTAGGGAAGAGTAATCTGCCTAATAAATAACTCTCAATTTACCCAACAGGTGGTCTGTCCATAGCTGCACAATGCTATTATATACAGCATTGCATCAAGATGAGTTCAGTTTGAGGAACTCAGGCAGTGTTTATTCAGCTGGAACAACTGATTTATTTAGCAAACCAGGTTCCGCCTTAGAATTTCCAGCAGAAAGACGAATCTTTGCAGAGGGTCTATCATTCAGTGCTATTAACAAAGTGAACAGAGTCTCTCCAACCTGGTGGCAAATTATACATTTCACACTAAGATGTGACAAATGAGGCTGTGTATACACCAACCCATTTGTAGCACAAATGTAGTTTTTCCTCAGTCCAGATCATTCATGCTCGTCCTTCTAGAACAGGCATCCCCAAACTATGGCCCTCCAGATGTTTTGGCCTACAACTCCCATGATCCCTCACTAACAGGACCAGTGGTCGGGGAAGATGGGAATTGTAGTCCAAAACATCTGGAGGGCCGAAGTTTGGGGGTGCCTGTTCTAGAAGATCCTGTTGTCCACAAGGGTGGGTGGGGTTGCTTGATACCCATTTGAAAACAGTCCCATTAGTTAGCTTATCCACAGCTTTTCCATCCTGCATATGCCCCAGGTGAATGAAGAAGGAAGTGGTGGTTGTGGCCTTCATATATGCCCATCCACCATGTCATTGGACAGGTGTGGACACCCCTCTGATGGCTGGAACTGCCTTCATCTGTTTTCAAATGGACACACTGCAGAGTAATGCAGAATCAATTTACAGTGAAATATAATTTGTACGCAGCCATATCTCGAACAGTTATATGCAAGGCTTTTTTTTCGGGGGGGGGGATGCAGGGGTACGCATACCCCTAAACATTTTGTGAATCTTAAGTTTGGCGTCATTGAGGGGCAGTATTTCAATATGAGTAGGAAAATGAGAGTACCTCTAAACATTTTTTTTTAAGCACTGGTTATATGCAAGGCTTTACTAATGTTAATAACAGCCTGAAACTGGGGTTTGGACAGTATATCTTTTTCCTTCTGCAACACATAATCAGTCCGACCACATGCATGTTTATGCATAAATATGTCCCACTGAGTCCCATGTGACTGCACAGGATTGCAGCCTTGGACACCGTGGAAGCTGTTGCTGTGTTCTCTATGGAATGAGAAAGACAAAGAAGCTGTCACCCTGTCCCTCTCCTCGATCCATCAATCTGGGCACCCCTCAGTTACCATACATATATTTACAAAGGATCAGTTTGTCCCTAGCTTCAGCACCTGTCTTCTAGAGAGAAGCTACTGCCAGAGAAAATGACAAATATATTTTTCAATAAAGTAACACCAACCTTGGCGGACTCGACTGATTGATTGTGGCAGCAGCAACTTCATTTTCTTTTCCTTCCTGTGAGAGTACAAGGGGAGAGTGTCATAATCCTGTGCACAGCTACGGTATGTGGGTGTAATCCCTACTCAGCTCAATGGTACTTTTGTTTGCATCCGTAGAGACAATGATTGCTAAACCATGAAGTTTGGGTTCTGTAATCCAGACTGGGCAGAAGCTGTGTGTTGTCATGGAGCTAATTGTTGCCACTTGACTTCTCCCCTTGCAAACCTAAACAGGCAAAGCTCAGTTCCTAGAGCCATGGTTGTTCCAGCCAGCTTTACAAAACCATAGTCGCTGAGCCAACAGTGCTTGTAAGACTAGTTTCAACAACATGTAATAAAGAGCAGTGAGAAATATGATGTCACACAAACACTGTTTTAGCACCTTCCTTGTGCAATGTAATTGAATAGGGTTAAGAAATGATAGGTCACTCACCTCCGTTTTCTTCTTCTGTATCTTCACATTTACATGAGGAAACAGAAGATGGTGCTATTCTACAAGTACCGTACATTAATTTTTGAGCTTGACAGAAATTACGACCCTCAAACCTTCATCCAAAATTTGTAACAAATTGGGAGGGAACCTTCCTCATGGCAAAACATCTGATTCTGGGAGAAGTCTAAAGTGATTTAACAAGACTAGCAGGTTTTTTTTCTAATGGAGTGCATGACTGCACTTGTTTAGATTTTATAGAAATTGCTGAAACTTGTGAGCTCCTGTGAACATCTAAAACAAAAAAAGACACAGTGTATGTACACAGGGTGCACCTTGCTTCCTGTTGTTGAACTTTTTTCAGATTTTGCACGAGAGTTCCATTCAGTGGGTTAGTCCAGTGCAATATAAAACCTATTCACACCCAGACAACACATAGGTACTTTATGTCAGTGAGGGGATGTTCAGAAGAAGTAGATTGTATATATTATGTTTATTCTGTTATATTTTTTCAAAGCACCTTAAAAGAACATGGGGTGTCCTGTTTTGACTGTGAGTGTGAGCCTGTGGGGCAAAGAAGTTCACTGGCAGGGGACAGGCCTGTCAAAAGCCAGGCAATCAAGCCAAGCTGGAGTTGCAGAACCTCAGAGAGCTCCAAGCAGGCAACTTACTGGTACTCAAAGGTGGCATATGTTCACATTACCACTTAGCCTGCACCCAATGTATTCACGCAACATTAGCCACAACAGTCACTGCACAGGTGCAAATGAGTATGCAAGCAGAGACGATATCTTAAAGAATAGGAGTTCAAGGAGGATTGCAGAGGTGATGAAACAAAAAAAAAGTTATGTGCGTTAGGTGAAGGCAATCCCTGCAAATGTGGTTTGAAATGCTGCTGGGCAAAATGACCTTGCTGTGCTTCAAGCAACTAAAGCGAATGCACCTGTGGTCTGGAGCCAAGCTGAGCCCTTATGCATCCCTAAGTAAACCTTCCAGGTTCTGTCTCTTTGCTGCAGAGTGGAATGCTTTAAAGAGGCAGCGCTGTGGCCTGCACTCTATTGCCCTTTCACACTGGTTCAGGGCATGTTTCCGGCACTTACAAGTGGGCTCTCTGTTTGCAGTGTGAAGCCCATGGGGTGAAGATACACAGCAAGACTCCTCGGTAAAATCGGGCTCAGAAGCTGCAGTCTCTGAAGGTCCTGGCCTCGAGGTGTCCCTGGTTTTGAGGGTGCAGGCTTGGGTTAGAGCCTTGGCCTGAAAGTCTACAACCCCTTGCTTTCCTGGCCCAATTTGTCCCCTGCCTTCTGTGTCAGTGGCCAGGTGGCTTGCCTGGACTTGGGGTCATAACATGGAGGAGGATGTCTTTCCGTCTGCTACTAAATTCATGGCTCCCTAGGAAAGCATCACCACATGTGCAAAGATGGTTGAATGGAATTCAGTAGGCTTTTAGGAGCAAGCAAGTTCTGGTGACATTAATAGGGGTGTATTGACTAACTTAAGTAATCGTACACCCTCCCTCTGAACCTATCCCCCTCCCCAAACACCCTCCATGGGTTAGCTTTGCAAATTTAATTTGGTCATTTGATTTCCTATTTCCCCAACGCTTTTCAGCCTCCAAAGTAATAAATACGGTATGCAATTTACTGGGGTTGTGTTTCCATCAATGAAATAAAGTATCTGCTGGTGCCTCAGCAGAATTTGTGGAGAGTGATTTTTCTCATTTAAACAGGCTGCCATATATAATAAATGTCTGGCTTGGAAAATTATTGGATATTGTAATAAATACAGGTACCTTACTAAGAGTCATGCAGAAATGCTTTCCCAGATATGATGTATTTGAGGACACCGCCTTTCCCCTCATGTTTGCATTTTTAAAAATATTTTTGCATCCTTCAGAAAACAAACTTGCAATCTTTAAGAGACACGCAGGCTTCCCTAACCCACTTGACAGGGAGCTGCCCTCCCTTACCCACAGTTCTGGCATCACCACTCTGTCTAGATTTTAAAAATAAATAAATGTTGGCTTCCAACATTTTGTGTCCACTGTTTACTGAAAAATATAGCAACCACCAGTCAGAATTACCACCACTAGTTCTGTCGCAAAAACAAAAATTTGTGTTTCCCAGGGCTTTGAATTTTTCTTTTACATTTTTTTCCTTTCATTTGTATCAGGAGTTGCATCCAGAACTTCTGCTTGATGATTTTCAGGGCGTGGACAGGATATAGAGAGTCCAGAAACTTGGCAAATATGGATTGTGAGCACAACCCAGCCAAAGTAAAGCATATTTCGTCCCATTGATTTCAGTGGGGGGGGGGAAATTAAGCACATGCTTAATTTTCTCTTTGAACTCAGTGGGACTTAATATGTGCATTATAAAGTTATGCATGTTTGTTCTGAAGTAACTTCCATGCATGGATCTTTCTCTGAAAGAAGTATGCATAGGACTGAAGGCTAAACAGCACTGAATTACCCCCCTTTAAATTATGAAACTAATGAACTGTTACTGCCACACAGTGATTCGGGACACACACACACACACACACACCGCTGCTTTCCCCCTTATGGCAACACCACTTATCACCCTCTTTGCTCCCAGGTAGCCATTGGAACAAACTGCAGGCAGGACTCCTGGTTTTGAATGGAGAGCCAAGCTCACTTCTTGTGTGGTGGCCACCTGCCAATTTAATTTACCCCAAATGCAATGTCCTGGCCCATATAGATTTCATAGACATCTATATGAAATCTATCTTTATTTTCATAGATCTGTGGGGCGAGGCACTGCATTTTGAGCAAATTTAACCTTGCTGACGCCTGATGTAGACTAATCTTCCCCAGTCCTCTGGCCACTGCTGAGTTTTCCAAACTGGCTGGCATATTGAGTGTAGCACCTTAACAGCATCATTTTTTAAGATTTTAAATACCGGTAGTTCAGCTGGAATATCATCACTTCCACTGGCCTTGTTATTAGCAGTGCTTTCTAAGGCCCATTTGACTTCACTCTCCAGGATGTCTGGCTCAAGGTCAGCAACCACACTACCTGGGGTGTACGAGACCTCCATATCTTTCTGGTATAATTCCTCTGTGTATTCTTGCCACCTCTTCTTGATGTCTTCTGCTTCTGTTAGGTCCTTTCCACTTTTGTCCTTTATTATGGTAATCTTTGTACGAAATGTTCCTTTCATGTCTCCAATTTTCTTGAACAGATCTCTGGTTTTTCCCATTCTGTTGTTTTCCTCTGTTTCTTTGCATTGCTCGTTTAAGAAGGCCCTCTTGTCTCTCCTTGCTATTTTTTGGAAATATGCATTCAATTTCCTGTATCTTTCACTATCTCCCTCACATTTTGCTTGCCTTCTCTCCCCCGCTATTTGTAAGGCCTCATTTGGACAGCGCGTGAAGCAATGTGGTGCTTCTGCACATGCGCATGCGCAAAGCGCGATTTAGAGCTTCTGCGCATGCACACAGGTTACAGACGCACCAAACCTGGAAGTAATGCATTCCGGGACTTCTGGGTTCGGCACGTCCGTAACCTGAAAAGACACAACATGGAGTGGACGTATCATGAAGTATGACTGTACCCAATTAGATGGCGCTATAGGGCTGGCTCAGATTAAAGCACCTTTTAATGTTTTACCAAATACAGGTTCCAGAAAACAGAGACTGGTAAATAGGGAATACATGAATGTGTTGTGCTCTGTGGATTATTTTTCAGGTTCTAAACAACTGGAAGATTGGGAGGGCTTTTTTTTTTTTTTTTGCCTTTTTGCCTCAGCAAGGAGTGCCAGAAAATGCTTCAAGGCTTCCAGCCAAATCCCCAGGTTTGCAGGATGGCTCTGTTCCCTGTGTAGCAACATATTTGCATGCTTGTGAGAGCAAGTTGCTTTTCCAGAGATCTCAGAGGTGCTGGGGCTTTGAACTCTACTTCAAAGCTGGGGGCTCAAATTAGATTTTTGTTTAAACTGAGAGGAATATGTAAATGTTTACAAGAGCTGGTCAACCCTTTCTGTCATTTCAAGATGGGTGAACAGAATTATTCATTGGGTTTTTATAAACCAACCCTACTGGGCAATCAACTTTGTTTAATTATTATTTATTATTTATTATCATTATTATTTAAAGAGTACCACAAATGACAAGAACTGTTACACAGGGTCTGCTAGTTGCATAAACAGCAGAGATCAAGGCGCACAAAATAAGGGGATATAGGTATTTGAAGGCCCATCCAGTCTAGTATCCTGTTGCCTCAGTGACTCAAAGTGCCGTTTACCAACTGGAATGACAACTACAACCGTTTCTGGACTGGGAGAGACTTGTGGCTGGCGTAGAACCCTCAAATCTGAACTCAAATCTGAATCCAAAGCACAGATCTTGGGATTGTGCTCATACAAAACTTGTGACATAACATCATCCCTCTGCAAGCTTCTTCACCTTCACTTTATTGACTCACTGAGGGACCTTTGCATGGGCGTAGGCAGGGGGGCAGGAGGGGGCAATTGCCCCCCCTAGAAGCAAAAGGCTGAGGGACGCAGGCGTGGCAGCCCCAGGCTCCCGCTCCCGGCGCAAAGCTCCAGAGGCGCGCGGGGAGCATGAGCGGAGGAGCGCTAAGCAGGAGCGGGGAGCGTAAGCGGAGGAGGCAGCCACAGGCTTGCGTTCCCCGCGCGCCTCTGGAGCTTCGCGCCGGGAGCAGGAGCCTGGGGCCGCCTCCTCGGAAGAGCTGGGCGGCACAGGCAACGTAGCCCTGCCCACATTCCCACTGTGGCCCCTCCCCTCCCGCCCCTTGCCCCCGCCCCTTGCCCCCCCTAATTTTGATCCTGGGTACGCCCCTGGACATTTGCAAAGCAACACACTGCATTTTGCTTTACGTAGAAGACCTTAGAGGTGAGGAGAAAGGTGGAGACTGGGGGCTACTGCTTTTGACAGTCAGGAGCACACATCCTCTGTGACCCAGAAGTAGTTCCCTAAGAAGAAGTTAGTTGAGTAAAACTCATATTATTTCCCTAATAGTAAGCTATAAACATTTTTGCTGCCAATAACATAGTAATTATAATTTCAACATTCCCCCCCCAAAAAAAATACAGCTCTCCAGATAATTAAGTAACACCTTCAAGGGATTATCTTTGTTTTTAGCAGTGTTATTATTCTAGAAAAAGAGGTGCCGGAACACACATGAACGCCTTCTTGCTCTCTTACAATGGCAGTGGTGACCACCTGAGAGTGCCAGAACTGAGTTTTGGCAAGTTCCGGCTGAAAAAAGGCCTGGTTTTTAGGTGTTTGATTCTACACAATGTTATACTTCATAAACTGATTAGAGCATAAAATCAGGCAGGCTATGAATAGATGCATAAAGTGCATTTGTTTTTATGGGTTTATTTGAATGAATCTTATTTTGCTTTCTACAAACATAGGCTTACTTAAGATTGGTTTGGGGTCATGTCAGGCATACATGTGTTTTGCTTCATGACTTGTTGACTTCTATCTGTTTGCTCTTAGGGTTGTGTAATTTCTCCCATACATCATGTGCTCATGCTTCAGTATTGACATATTTACAGATAGGAACAAAAAGTGAAATCCTAATAGAACATCTTGGTAGTATGTTTGCAGATTTGACACAACACTCATTCAAACTGTGTTTTAAAAGCATAATTGCACAATTGGTGTTCTTTGGAAATTATGTTTAATTGCGGAAGATGCATTGCAAATGTGTAAGTAATAATAATACTTTGTGTAAGTAATAAAACACAGGTATAGAGCTTTCAGGTGCCCAAAGCACTTTATGTGTATTATCTAGCTATCATGCTTGCAACAACCCTCTAAGGTGCTATTATCTCCTATATTGCAGATGGGGAGAGAGATTGAAAGAGTGTGCCTTGCAGTGGCTGCCAACAGATGAGCAACTAGGTCATGATGAAGTATGAAGAAATATAATAATAGCAATAACAACAACAACAACAACAACAACCTTATTATTTATACACCATCCATCTGGCTGGGTTTCCCCAGCCACTCTGGGCAGCTAATTATTGAATCATGAGTCTATATATATATAAATGTAAAAAGGGCATGTGGGTGGGTGTCCACTTTTCACTGAAACCGCTTGACCGATTGTGTTCAAATTCAGACACAACGTCCCATGCGAATGTCTGAAGGATCTTAGAAAGTTTTCAAAGACAGATGCCACACCTCCACCAAGTGAAACCCCCCAAAACCCCTGTTCCAGAATGCACCAGTCAGCCGAAACCAGCGCCCTCTAGTGGTGGCTACACTGGTACTACACCTATAGAACCTTCCCCCTCAACAGCACCTCAGCTGCCGTTTACATACCAGGCCAAAGCCTTAACAGACTAGGCTGAATGGAGGTGCTGACTCGCCTGGGTGGGGGTTGGGGGGAGGAGGGGACGGGATAGGTCAGGACACAGTGGGGCCAATCACAGGAATGACCCGGGGGTTAGGGGAAGAGGGGCCATGTTACATCCTGGGATGGGACAGGTTGGGGGGAATCACAGGGAAAACCCGGGGTGGGGGGAGGAGGGGGCAAGATATGTCATGGATCGACACAGGGTGGTGGCAGTCACAGGGATTAGCCACGGCAACGCGTGGCAGGGCCAGCTAGTAGTATATAATTGGTTTAAAAAATTAAAAGGCAGATTTACTGATTAATCAATTTCAACTTACAATGAATCTACTACATTTTTTAAAAAAATAGGCTGACAGCTCTGGGTTTATTTATTTTCTACATCACCAGAAAATCACTGACACAAAATATACTGGTTCCATATCTTCCAGATATCCTAAACTGCATTTTTTCAGTAGCCAAAAGTGTGTGTGTGTATTCTTCCCAGCTGTGTACAAATGATGAAAGCAGAGGGCGTCGATCTTATGGCAATGCCGGCATAGAAAGGATGATGTCATGTCTGCAAAGTACCAGACACCAGAAGCACTTTGGGGTTCGCCAGAAAAGGATGCTGGGTCTTTGACTGCAATCCTATGCATAATTTCTTGGAAGTCACACTGAATAAAATAGGACTTATTTGCTTCAAGTAAACATTCATAGGACTGGGCTGTTTGCCACATTTCAAGGGCTACAGGGCAGAAGCTTAAGTCATGGAAACAAAACGTTTCCTCGAGCAAGACCTGCAATAAGAGGCAAGGGCCACTTCATACATGAAAGGCACACTTACTTTCTTTTCAATCATACGTGTGAGCATATGACCAACTGGAGAAAAATTAGAGTTGACTGGATGCTACAGATCAAGAGAAGGTTATTTGCATGACTGCATTGGCTTGAAAAACTTGCATTCAAGTCATTGAAATAGCTGCCAGCCTGCCAGCTGTCTCTGTGTACTTCTGTATCACTTTCTCTATGTGCATCCATTTATTTACCAAAGTGTCTTCCTGACTGTTTTTCCTGGTTCACAGTATTCTTGTTGACTGCCTCTTAATTGACTTTTAATTGGATTTGATTATACTGCCATAGGGTTGTTGTTATTGTTTTTTGGGGGGGGGGTGTCAGTATGGAATATATCTGTGGGTCTCTTCCAGGCCTGTGATTCCGTCCCAATGAGACTTAGAATCTAGTAGAAATGGCCACTGAACCAACCAGACAGTTTCCTTGTAAGATAATGTCCTTAGCGGGTCAGTGAAGTACAGTAGGATCGCAACTTGCATATGTTTAACTTGTGTGATCATAGCTTTACATGCTTGGCGGCCAGCCCTCTGATATTGCACAAATTAGACACACGCAAGGCGGAAAGCTTAAAAGCACTTTCCACATTGGGTTTTTCTGCTGCAGAAAGAACTTCTAAGCTCTCTGCCTTGCTTACCAGGCTTCGGGAAGGTCTCACGTGGGACCGGGAGCCTTCATGAAATTTTGCGCTGGCTCCAGAAGCTAAGGTTGACTTTACATACTGGAACATAACCCCCATGCAAGATGCAATCCTACTGAATTGCCAGTTACATGTTCAAAGAGGTTGCCCTGTTGCCTTAGAGACAATTGGGCAGACCTTTTTGCACCTCACCTGGCTGAATGTAAAGTCAGGTCGGAGACCAATATGCCAATAGAGAATGCCTGTGTGAGTTTTGGCTGATGCTGGAAGCTGGAGACAGAGGCACATTTACAACACTATTAGTCGGCCCATGCTTCTCTGAAGTTTTAAAAGGAGGAAGAATGGCCACTAAGTATCTGCATGGCACTACTGTACTGTTTTGCAAAGGAACAAAATATAAAGAATTGTTTCTACAGTACAAGTGAGGGAAGGCCATTGTAGCTAGAGAAAGTAAATTTTGCAGCTTGAGTGTGATATACAAATGTAGCAAAGGTCAAAGGGCATTGCCTGGCATGATGTGACTCTTCAGTGGCTGAGATAATATTAATAATAATAATTATAATAATAAAAAAATTATTTATACCTGCCCCATGTGGCTATGTGGCTGGGTTTTCCCAGTCACTCTAGGAGGCTTCCAGCAGAATATTAAAATAAAATGATTCATCCAGTATTAAAAGCTGCCTTCAGATGTCTTCTAAAAGTCCGATAGTTGTTTATTTCTTTGACATCTGATGAGAGGCTGTTCCACAGGGTGGGTGCCACTACCGAGAAGGCCCTTTGCCTGGTTCCCTGTAACCTCACTTCTCGCAGGGAGAGAACCGCCAGAACGCCCTTGGCGCTGGATCTCAATGTCCGGGCAGAACAATGGGGGTGGAGATGCTCCTTCAGGTACCTGGTTGTCTAGGGCAAAGGAACTTTAGAAATACAGAGAAACCTGCATGGTTGCTGACAGGAGCCAAAAGAGAAACAATTATAGCAAGCGCATAACTGTGAAAGAGCATCCCCCACTACACAAAAAAACCCTGCTTCTGAACTGGTGCCCGCGGGTCACCAGAAAGAAATTGAGCAAATTAATTATACAGCGGTCACAGCGCAAGCTGAGGCACACTTCCTTTCAAGCATGAAAATTGCAGGTTAAAGGCTGCCAGGGTGTCCTGATTTCACTTTGTTGAGTCTGTGTTGGGAAACCAAACTAGCCTTTGATCAGGAAGGTACAAAGCAGGCAGCTAATGCTGCAGAGTATTCTAGGCATGACTTCTCAAATGCTTTGCTGAGCTTTCTTACTAAGCCACTGCCTATAAGAGTCATGGTTTGGGTGCAGTCAATGAAATAATCTATTAATATTTTTGTCTGTGTACTATAATGCTATGTAAAGGGAGAGAAATGCAGGGGAAGTTTTGAGGTCAGCTGACGGCCATCTTTAGATAGTTTTGTGTAAAAAAAGTTGGGGTCCGTTTTTTTTGTTTTTTGTTTAAATGTTTGGAATGATTCACAAGCTGGTGGTTTCTTATTTTGAACTTGTTAGATTCTTCTCTTATTGACAGAATGAATAAACTCCAAACTTGGTGGACTCAAAAAAATAAACAGCAAACAGTAAAGGATGATTTCTATGGTATGTGGTAACTATCTCCCTTTAATGTCATACAAAAAAATTATTGATGCTAACAAAACAAAACAAAAAAATCAAAAGAAAACTAAAAAAGAAGTATCTAACTCCTTTCAAGTACAGTGGAACCTCGGTTTATGAACACCTCGGTTTATGAATTTTCGGTTTATGAACGCTGTGGACCCATCTGGAACGGATTAATTCATTTTCCATTACTTTCAATGGGAAAGTTTGCTTCAGTTTATGAACGCTTCAGTTTATGAACAGACTTCCGGAACCAATTACACCCATGCTTCAGTTTATGAACGCTTCAGTTTAAGTACTCCGTGGACCCGTCTGGAACGGATTAATCCACTTTCCATTACTTTCAATGGGAAAGTTTGCTTCAGTTTATGAACGCTTACTCCGCGGACCGTCTGGAACGGATTAATTCACTTTCCATTACTTTCAATGGGAAAGTTCGCTTCAGTTTATGAACGCTTCAGTTTATGAACAGACTTCCGGAACCAATTGTGTTCATAAACCGAGGTACCACTGTATTTATTTCTTCAAACTGTATGGGGGTGGGACCTCACCTTTAAAGTATACAGTATTTTGGCATCCTGGTTGCTCTAAGACTTCCACAGATATCTTTATAATGTATATTGTAGAGCTGGGCGATAACTGGTTTTCAATATCGCAATATATCACCAGCTAAACAGCACATTCAGACAACCAAGGCAAGTTGTCAGTAAATGAAAAGTAGGCATCCAAAGAAGTGAAAATGCATTGTCTCAAAATTCAATACAGTAGTACTGCTAAAAAACAACCCAAACAGTCAATTTCTCTTTTACGTGTATACAGGTATTAAATAGTAGCAAAAATCATTTAGTATGTCCATTGGTGAGCATATGCCGATAGCAGAAATCAACCATGTTAAACTGCATTAGCAAAGTTAATAAATGGAAACCAACCTGATTCAAAAGTGCCCTTTTTTCTGCCCATCGGCAACCCTCAACTTTTGCATTATTATTATTTTTTCCCAAAATTGCAACCTGCCACACTCCCTGATACCATAGATCTAATGTCACCTCATGAAAATCCTTCCAATTGTGAGCTATGTGGTCCTTGCTGCTGCCAGTACACAACAGCAAGAACACTGTATACTAAGTGAAATTTTTTTTTTTTTTAAAGGAGGGGGCTGGCGGGGACTTTCAGCAGTAGATGCCTTTGCTATGTGCTAGGACACCTGGAGGTAAGGGTTGTAACTGTGAAGTAATACTTGACAGCAAGGTCAAAAATGTGCCCTAGGTGAGCATGATTTACTGACTCCAGTCCACAGGCATCAGGTGACACCAGTGGATTTGGGGAGAGCAACTAGAATCATTAGGAAAGTATTCAACTAGTGCATATATAGGGAATAATCCAGCCAAAGGTGAGCATTTTAGCATTGCAGTGAAATTTCAGTGGAACGAATCTAACCAACCCACTGAAGCGAGTCTTTTGAAAAGACCTCTCCTGGTTAGACCGTAATTAAAATAAATTGGAAATAAATAGAAAAGAGAAAATAGATGAGTAGGGAAGAAAAGCTAAATATAAATGGTTCACAGAAATACAGCAAGAGGGCAGTAGAAATTAGGTGGATCTAGGTAAAATAGAAGTTCCTGCAGACCAAGTTTCCAGACAAGTAGCCAGAAGACTTATTAGCTGTCTTACCCAGTGTCCACACAACACTCCTGCCTCTCCTTTTTCAGGAAAAAATTAAAGTTGTAGCAAATGCCAGGAAAGGATACCGTATAAAGATAGATGTAAGAGTAGGAACAGTTTGGCAATGGAATAAACTGTGAACTCTTTTTTCCTTGCAAGGTTATAGACTATTATTATTGTTTTATTTATTAAATCTGTATAACGCCCTTCATCCGAAGATCAAAGGCGGTTCACAACATACAAAAACAAAATGAGAACACAAAATACATACTAAAAACAAAAACAAACCAATAACCCCACTCCCACTAATAAATTTAAAAGGTCATAGAATGTTAATCAGCCAAAGGCCTGGTCGAAGAGAAACATTTTTGCTGTTGCCTAAAGATATGTATTGAAGGTGTCCTGGGGAGAGCATTCCACAAATGGGGAGCCACTGCAGAAAAGGCCAGTTCTCATGTTGCCCATCCTCTGGACCTCTTGCAGGGAAGGCCCAGGGCCTCAGATGATGATCACAGGGTCCAGGTCAGTTCATATGGGGAGCGGCGATCCTTGAAGTATTGCAGTCCTGAGCCATTTAAGTCTTTATAGGTCAAAAGCAGCACCTTGAATTGGCTGGAACATAGCTGTCAAGTTCTCTCTTTTTTAAAGGGAAATTCCCTTATGCTGAATAGGCTTCCTCGCGAGAAAAGGGAACACTTGGAAGCTAATTGGCAGCCAGTACAGTGAGGCCAGGATTGGCGTTATATGCTCAAACCGTCTTGCCCTGGTGAGCAGCCAAATTCTGCACCAGCTGAAGTTTCCGAACCATCTTAGGGAAGCTTTTAATGTTTGATGGAGTTCTGTTTTTTAATATTTTGTTGGAAGCCGCCCAGAGTGGCTGGGGGAAGCTGGCCAGATGGGCGGGGTGTAAATAATAATAATAATAATAATAATAATAATAATAATAATAATATATTATTATTATTATTATTATTATTATTATTATTATTATTATTATTATCTTCAGAGGCAGCCCTATGTATAATGTGTTGCAGTAATCGAACCTACAGGTTAGTAGAGCATAGGCAACAGTAGTTAGGCTCTTCCTGCCCAGATAGCATTGCAGCTGGGCCACCAGCCAAAGGCACTCCGGGCCACTGAGGCCACCTGAGTCTCAAGTGACAGCAAAGGATCCAGAAGTACTCCTAAGTTATGAACCCGCTTTTTCAGAGGAGTGTAACCACTCAGTAATAGTGCCTCAGTCTTATCTGAATTGAGCTTCAGTTTGTTGGCTCTCATCCAGTCCATATCGGGGGCAAGACAATGGTCCAGCACATCCACTGCTACATCTGCAAATGCAAAGGAGAAGTCGAGCTGTGTGTCATCAGCATATTGGTGACAACATAGTCCAGAAATCCGGATAACCCAACTCAGTGGTTTCATGTAGAAGTTAAACAGCCTAGGGGATAGACACGAACCCTACAAAACCACAAATTGAAGCCTCCACAGGGCAGAACAACACTCTCCATGCATCACAAAGCAGTGCCACTCACCCCTAACTCGGACAGCCACTCCAGAAGCATGCCATGGCTGGTGGTATCAAAAGCTGCTGTGAGGTCAATGAGGATTAACAATGACGCATTTTCCCTGTCTCCCAACAGGGGTCATCATACAGGGTGACCAAAGCGGTTGCTGTGCTAAAATGGCCTAAACCCCAAGTGCAATGGATCTGGAAAATCAGTTTCTAGATTGAAGAGAAGATTGAATATGTACCAAAGGGGAATTTCACCTCGGGGTTTGTCACCTCCAGAGTTTACAGTGTGTTTGCACTTGTTTGTGTTCCCATTTGATATGTGAAGTCCACATCATGCTACCTTGAAACAACACTCATCTCAATGCTCCCCCATGTGAATTTGGACTTATCCAATAAAGAGATAATCAATCAGGCACCAAACCAATTAGGGTCACAGACAAATCATGTTTGATAGGTCATTAGGTATAGAGTAAGGTAAAGGTAAAGGGACCCCTGACCATTAGGTCCAGTCGTGACCGACTCTGGGGTTGCAGCGCTCATCTCGCATTGTTGGCCGAGGGAGCCGGCGTATAGCTTCCAGGTCATGTGGCCAGCATGACAAAGCCGCTTCTGGTGAACCAGAGCAACACACGGAAACACTGTTTACCTTCCCGCTGTAGCGGTACCTATTTATCTACTTGCACTTTGACGTGCTTTCGAACTGCTAGGTTGACAGGAGCTGGGACCGAGCAATGGGAGCTCACCCCGTCACAGGGATTCGAACCGCCGACCTTCTGATCGGCAAGCCCTAGGCTCTGTGGTTTAACCCACAGCGTCACCTGCATCCCAGAGGTATAGAGTGGCATCCCCTAAATCTGGGAAATGGTGGTGCCTTAGATGTGGGATTTTTTGACTCCTTTGCTGAGCCCCACTCACTTTCGCCTGCCCCATTTCTGACATTCTTCACTCTTTGTTTAAGCCACAGAAGAGGTGAAATGTTCACATTTGCAGTCTCTGCTTCCATACCTGATACACCACATGAAAGGATGCCAGTTGGCATGGAGTAACAGAAACATTGGCCAGGAGACATCATTTTTCTGTCTTGGTGGTTTAGAAAACACTGACCACTAACAAGATTTAAGGTTCAGAGTGGGGCAGAGGGCCAGCAAATAAATCAGATGAAATCAATAAACAAATGTATCTAAAACAATCCTGCAAGATCTAGCAAATACCCTCGGGACATCTTGGTTCAGCTTCACTATAGAGGCCCAATGTCACAATTTTCAGCACGGTCCCTGATTCTTACAGGGAGCATCAACTTTAATCCCATGAGGGCTTCATTTGTAGTTTCACGGTTTGACACCTGAGTGGCCTGAGTTCAAAAAACATCTCCTCCCTGGAAACATCTGTTTGTATGTGCAAACACTGCAAAGTTTCAAGCTTACTCAAAGTGGATCCATTAAAGAAGCAGGGGAACGAGCATTTCAGAGATGCCTGCAAATGTGGCAAGAAGATTCTCAACGTTGACCCCACTGTGTGGTAATCCCATGCTGACGACTGCAGTGCCTGGAGACAGACAGTCAGGTTGCACACCCGTAGCAGTGGCCAGAGGAGGAATGATCGCTGGGAGAGCGGAAGAGAGAAGAAATGACATGGTGCATCTGCAGCAGCCACAACCCGATGCCTTCAACTGCCCCAGCTGCAACAAAACATGTCTCTCCTGAATCCGTCTCAACAGCCAGAACAGGCACTATAGGTTCCAGTGGTTTGTCTTCTTGACACTCAAAGGCACACTTCTCCATTATTTCCCATGACAGACGGATGCCAACCAACAGGTGGGAGGATAAAAAAAATGGTCTCATGTAGGTTTTATTTTATTTTATCTTATACTAGCTGGCCCTGCCACACGTTGCCGTGGCTAATCCCTGTGACTGCCACCACCCTGTGTCGATCCATGACGTATCCCGCTCCCTCCCCTCCGGCTTTTCCCTGTGATTCCCCCAAACTGTCCCGCCCCATGACGTATCACGCCCCCTCTTTCCCCTCACCCCCGGGTCATCCCTGTGATTGGCCCCACTGTGTCCTGACCTATCCCGTCCCCTCCTCCCCCCAACCCCCACCCAGGCGAGTCAGCACCTCCATTCAGCCTAGTCTGTAAAGGTTTCGGCCTAGTATGTAAACGGCAGCCGAGGTGCTGTTGAGAGAGAAGGTTCTATAGGTGCAGTACCAGTGTAGCCGCCACTAGAGGGTGCTGGTTTGCAACCTGGTTCTTTTCCCAGCATGCACTTTCGGCTGAGTGGTGCGTTCTCTAACTTGGTTTTGGGGGGTTTCACCTGGCGGAGGTGTAGCATCTGTCTTTGAAAACCTTAAAAGAGCCTTTGGACATTCGCATGGGACGTTGTGTTCAAATTTGAACGCAATCGGTGAAGTGGTTTCGGAGAAAAGTGGATAGTAACCCACATACCCAGTTTACATATATATATATATATATATATATATATATATATATATATAGAGAGAGAGAGAGAGAGAGAGAGAGAGAGAGAGAGAGAGAGATAGTATATGTATGTGTGTATATATGTATATATATATATATATATATATATATATATATATATATATAGTAGATTTCGGAAATGTACATCCAGGTTTTTTTCCTTTAATTTTTTTTGGGGCCCCCAAGAGAGTGGGGCCCTAAGCTATAGCTTGTTTAGCTTATACGTAAATCTGGTACTGGTTATTGTTTTTCTGTGAGCTTCCCAGAAACTGCTGGCTGGCTGCTGTTGGAAGCAAATGGCTGGACTAGACGGACTTTTGGTTTGACACTGCAGGGCAGGACGTACCATCTTGCCAGGTCTGCAGACAACCTTGTATATTAGAAGCCAATTGTTTTTGCCTGTGTGTCAACCATTGAGCGCTCGTGGTGTGGTGACTGGCCAATGCGAAAGGCATGGTTAGCCAGTTTGAAGATTTATCTCCTCTTCCTTTCTTTCTTTCTCTCTTTCTCAAGTCATTAAAAAAGAAAATTGGTTGGGGACAGCTGCTGACTCCAGTCAAACTGTGTGTGCTTTTTGGCTCATCGCAAAGCACTCTTTGCAGATACCGTGTGCTTTGGCAAACAGGACAGTCTGGGCTGCAGGATATTACACCTGGCAGGGATACAAAACCTACCAGTTCCTGGAATGTAGATTGTCTGGCAGGGTGCTGATTAAGCAGCCCTTTCAATCTGTGCCCAAGACAAAGCCCCATAATAAGATGCTTTCAAGTTAGCTTGCTTTACAGTGGCTGACATCCACAGCTGGGCCCCACTGGATCCAGACCACTCAGTCTGTCAAACAGAAACCAAAAGTCTCTTCTCAAACGTAATGTGTTTGGAAGGTTAAATGGGCATAACATTGCGAGATTACAGGCGACATGTGCTGGGCTTCATTTTGTCTCCTTCCAGGAGAGATTATAAATCATTAAACACACTTAGAGAGCCCAGTCCTTTCCGGAAGTTTGGAGGTTATTTAAAAGAACTAAAACAGAGGTTCACAAAATGTATACAATGCAAGAGAGAGGGCTAGCAGACAAGTCCAAAATGATGCCTGTCCAAGAGAGCTATAAAATATGCCAAGAAAATGTTTCAGCTGATTAGATGTTACTTATACCAAATTTGGGGACCCAGGTGGCGCTGTGGGTTAAACCACTGAGCTAGGGCTTGCTGATCAGAAGGTTGGCGGTTCGAATCCCTGTGACGGGGTGAGCTCCCGTTGCTTGGTCCCAGCTCCTGCCAACCTAGCAGTTTGAAAGCACGTCAAAATGCAAGTAGATAAATAGGAACCGTTACAGCGGGAAGGTAAACGGCGTTTCCATGTGCTGCTCTGGTTTGCCAGAAGCGGCTTTGTCATGCTGGCCACATGAGCTGGAAGCTGTACGCCGGCTCCCTCGGCCAATAATGCGAGATGAGCGCGCAACCCCAGAGTCGGTCACGACTGGACCTAATGGTCAGGGGTCCCTTTACCTTTACCTTTACCTATACCAAATTTATTGAGAGTTCTGTGGAAGGGACAAAGGCAAATTTTCTTCTTTTAAATGTATCCAATAAAATCCCACCAAAATGAAACAAAAGATGTCGCCTTTGTTTCCCTCTTTCTTTCTTTCTTTCTTTCTTTCTTTCCAAGCAGAAACTGCACTGAAAGCGGGACCAACATGACCACCCCACAAGCACCATGAGCACAGATTGTCATAGCGCAATGAAAAGGATTTCTCTGTAGGAGTCCTGGCAATGTGCATGCTGGCAACAGCAGCATTTGAAGGAAGGGGCAGATCAGCAGTGACACCTTTCCAGGTCCCAGGAAATGCAATACCTCTACTTCTGGGACAACCAAGTGCAGATCTAGCAGAAAGCAGTCAGTTCAGTTGCGGAGCTTCTGGAGTGCTGCAACAGGTGCCTCAACTGTGAAGTAAGTCCAACGGAAGGTGGAGGGGGCGCCTCTGAAATTTGAGACACCAAGGTCTGGCACTGGGGAGGACACTGCTGCCACTCTGTCCTGTGTCACCTGCCGCTGCTGGAGATATGCACGTTCTCCTGCCTTAAGTCTGACAACAACCCTAGGGATACAGGGAGCTGCCTTATACCAAATCATACTATTGGTCCATTTAGCTCAGTATTCTCCGCACTGAATGGCTGTGCCGTTACAGGCAGGGTCCTCTCCCAGCTCTACCTGAAGATGCTGGAGACTGGACCCGAGAGCTTTTGCTCACAGACTCTGTCACTGAATGAGCCTGGTCCCTTCCCCAAAGCGCAGAAATTCTCCTCAATTAAATGCATGCTGCCCCTGGAGGAAAACTGCTCCCAACTTTCAGGGCACAGGCATCCATTTACTCACTCTTTGCAGCTTCCTCTACCTCGAAGTTCACAACAAGCAGAGACACTTGGTAGAGACGGAGCCATGTGTACACAGGGGAAAGGCCATAAATTGCTCAGCTGGACCCTTTTCAAACTTGAGGACGTTCCCGAAGGGAAGAGATCAGATGCGGGTTTCTGCGTCAGATTGCCATCAAAGACTCCTTGGGCTTGGTTGTGTTAAATCCCTCTGCCACATGTCCCTGAGCGCAGGTTGCTTGCAAAGGTCAGTCTCTGAATTTACTGCTGCAGCGGCAACTAACACTTCTCAGCTGCTCTTGGCTCAGCCTTCAAGGTATGTAGTCTGGGAAATGTCATCTCAGCTTCTTTAAGGACCATCTTAGAAGGCTTTTCTAGGACTAAAAAAAGAGAATGAAAAGTCTTTGCTATTTTTATTTTGGTCCTCTTTCTGAACAGAAATGAACCAAATGGAAAAGAATCCTTTAGCCTTTTGATTTCCTTAATCAACTTTTTAAAAAATGTATTATGGGTTTCTTCTTGCTTACTTATTGCAATAGCTTTGCCTGATGGACTGAATATCTACAAAAACTGTGGGAAGTTGGTGAATCTACCATAAGAAAATGTTATTAATTAGCACCTCTCTGACAGGTCCCTGCATATGTTTGGAATGGGATTTTTTTCCTGCAAAGACGGGGGGGGGGCTTTTCTTTTCCAGAACACCAGCAATAAATAAAATACCTCTGGAGATTTCACAGCTGGTCTTAGAAACTTAGCTCTTTATAAATGCAGCCTAGCTAAACTCATTCACTCCTGCTCCGAGTAAAGTTTTCTCTGGGTGTCTTTCCAATTGCGTTTTCCATCTCCGATGACATTCCTCACCCACCCACCCCAAAAGGAAAGGCAACAAATAAAACTGAATCTCTTTCTTTTATTTGTATACACACAGAAGCCAGAAGGAAAAAGATTTGCCATATCGCTTGCCCTTCAAAATCAAAATTAGAGGCTCAGAAGGAAAAAGTGTGCAGATCCTAAAATGACTCTCTTGCATGTGCACTTATATTTTACTGGTTCGGTCTTCTGGATGATGCAGAAATCCAGCTCCTACATGCTGCCCAATACTACTGAGGTCCTTTACCCAACCGGTAGCACTAAGGCAGGCCACACATCTGGCCTGGGTGTACCAAGGACTCGCAGGAAACGTTATATTTCCCCCCGGGATATGAGCGTGCTTTTGGACTACCACAACCAAGTGCGGGCACAAGTGTCTCCACCAGCGTCTAATATGGAATATATGGTGAGTTTCCTTTGTGCTTGCTTCTGATGGTGGGTGGGAAGGAACAATGACCATTGAGATGTTATGCAAAGGAAATATGGCACGTGTTTGGTTCCTTTGATGTTTATACATCCAATGCTCCAGGAATATACGAAGCTGCTGTATTCTGAGTCAAACAGTTAGTCCATCTACCTCAGAATTGTCTACCCCGACTGGCAATGGTTCTCCTGTGTTTCAGACCTCCTACATTCAAAGCAGATGCTCTACCAATGAACTCTTGTCATTTATAATGATTCTGAAAATCTGCCACATATACTTTGAAGGAGGCAGAAAGGCAGCTAAGCATTTGTGAAGAACGTACCTCAAGCAGAGCAATTTTTCCACAGGGATTTGTTTAAAGCGGCACACTAGATTATTGATTGTGTTTTGTTTGGTGTTCTGCTGAGCGGCGAACGTAGGATGAGGTTATGTCTTTTTGAGGTTCAAGCAACTAAAGACAATGATAGAGAAAGCAAAAGGTTTATTTGCAGACAGCTCGCTGAGAGATGATAGCAAGACACACACACTCAGAGAAAAAGATTTTGTTGTTTTTACAGAGCACAGTAAAGCATCCTTCTGCGTTTCAATAATGCAGCCCACAAATAGCATTCTTTTTAAAAGTTACAGGGTGGAGACATATAAACACACCGAAATGAAAAGCCCACAGTTCCAAAATATCAAGGTCCTTACTGAAATAAGCAGCAAGTTACCTTCCAATGAAGCCCATTTCAAGCTCTTCTCTGGAAAAAGGAGGGGAAGGGAAGGAGGCAGCAGAGAGCAGAGTCTTCAAATAGCCCAGAGTGTCCTTGGCAATGCCCTTAGCAACAGTTCCAGCACAAAATTGCAATACTGCCTGAGGGGAAAATCATCCGTGTTTTAGATAATGCTGCATTAGGCTCATTCTTTAGCTACTTGCATATCACTACTTTTTGGGAGCCGGGTTCATAGTGCAGGGTCCCAATGTGGCGTAACGGTTAGAATGTTGGACTAGGAGCTGGGAGAGCGGGGTTCGAATCCCCACTCAGCCATGAATCTGACTGGGTGACCTTAGGCCAGTCACCATCTCATAGCCTAACCTACCTCACAGGGTTGTTGCGAGGATGACCAGGGAAAGAGGAGAACCATGTACAACACCTTGGGATCCTTGGAAGACAAAGGTGTTATATAAAAGCAATTTTAAAAAATAAACTCCATGTAACTCTAGCACGCTTGAATCTAATTAGTGCATGAAGGGACATAGGGTGCTGATATAGGGGCAGAGGCGTCTCTAGGGTGCCTTGGCAAGGAGCTGCACCAGCAATAGCCACATTAGAAATTACTACCTTTTATGCATCCCAAGTGTCTGGAGTGAGGGCAAGGAGAGAAGGAAGGGCGAAGAAAATGCACCCCTTTGTGCTGCAGTACAAGGAGGATGGGAAGCTTCTCCCACATTTGATCTTGCTGTGACAGCGGTGGCACGTCATCACAGACATATACGTCGCAACTCCATGGTCTCTAGCGATCTACCTTTACACCACCTTGCCGTTTCTCCTGCCTCTCATCCCCCTGCACTTGTCTAAGCTCACTGCTTTACACAGATAGCTGGAGACAGATTTCCGGAGACAGTTTTGCCAACTCCTAGGTATGCCTCTGCATAGGGGACCATGCTGGAACCCTCCTTCCCCCAAAGTAATGGGTCTACGATTTCCTGCAACCCCGGATTACTAAATCCCTGCTGTCCATGATATTTCTGTGCATAGCCTCTCTTTCTCGGTGTTGCTGCCACAGGCATGCATGCCCAGGGGGTGTAGCTTGTAGTTGTGACCCCCCCCTTCCCCATATCCTCATCAGGCTGATTTAAACAGACCACCTGACAACTCAAGCAGTGCTCAAGAACTGACGTGCACATATAGCATTGTACGACTTCAGACAGTTTGCCTTGGGTGTTTGTTTGTATTCTTTAAAACCCTATTTTGACTCGTTTTCATTGTCCGGTTGCAAATTACTGTACCTTGAACGTCTATGAAAGTGCATAAATTAAAACAACAACAATACTAACAGAGGCTAAGCATGTTTGAATGCTCCTCCATGTGAGAAGATCACCTATGCATGGAAAGTGAGTATATCAGGCAGAAAGTTGGGCTTGTCAGACTGACATGGACGATTTTAAGGTGAAGTACCATTAGCCAGGTACTTTCCTAGTCTGAAATGAAGCTGTCCTGTTTGACTTGCTATTTCTGAATCTACTAGTCTATGACACTATATCTTCCAAGGAAAAACATTGACGCTTATATTTCCCTTGCTTGCATTGCATATATCTTGTTAAATGTTTGATAGATTGACTGAGCACTTTGTTTTACCTTGAGCAGCAGTAACTCACTGTCTGTTGTGTGTTTTTTCTTCCTCCCACCCCCTGCCTCATATCCACTAGGTGTGGGATGAGAGGCTTGCCAGATCTGCAGAAGCCTGGGCAAGACAGTGTGCATGGGAACATGGACCTCCACAACTGATGAAATTCATTGGTCAAAACCTCGCCATTCACTCGGGCAGGTAAGCAGTGTCTTCTGGGAATGCTAGGTCTGTAGATGTTGCGTTAAAGATGTTGCACTGATTGTGCAAATACACATCACCGCAAGTACACCTCTGAACTGCTGAGAGAGTCTTTTGTCCTGCCCTTCTTTTCATGGATCAAGTGGGATTCGTTTTAAGGGATTTCTAAACAGTGCACAATGTAAAAAAAATGGGCATGTGTGCTACAAAGGAAGCAAGCATGCTATCAACCTCAGTGTTGCCTCCGTCTCACTAAAATATTACGGGTGGAATTCAGTGTAACACTAAGGAGGTTGATCCACCTGTGCAATAATTTCTACTTGCCTGACAGAGTGATCTCCCCTCTCCTCGTGCCAGAGTGGATTTGAGGGAGGCTTGGGGAGTGTGTGGAGGAAGGCAAGTTTGAGGAACCCCTTTTTTGCACTAGTTTCCCTTAACATTGATTATGCATATTGAAGTGCTGTTTTATCACAGCAATGGTTAAAAAAAAAGTCATTTAGGTCCAAGGTATATGTTACCAGAGATGACTGGACACACCAATGTGTTGTGTGTCCCCCTGTGTTTTTGATAAATACATGTCACATAACATCAATGCCTAGATTTCTCTGCCCTTTCCCCCCACTTCAGTGGCTGCCTCTTGCAATGAGAGGGGAGACACTAACACAAATACATCATTCTAGATTCAGGTAGGTAGCCGTGTTGGTCTGGTAGCACCTTAGAGACCAATTAAGTTTGTTCTTGGTATAAGCTTTCGTGTGCATGCACACTTCTTCAGAAGGCATCGTGTTTGACATGTGCATTGCAGGGGGTTAGACTAAATCAGGCATCCCCAAACTGCGGCCCTCCAGATGTTTTGGCCTACAACTCCCATGATCCCTAGCTAACAGGACCAGTGGTCAGGGATGATGGGAATTGTAGTCCAAAACATCTGGAGGGCCGAAGTTTGGGGATGCCTGGACTAGATGACCCTTGGGGTCCCTTCCAACTCTACATGACTTCTATGATTCTGTGTCATTCATCATTCATTCTTCATCATTTTATTTGTGGGCCGCTTTTCAATAGTTAAAACAATGCTCAAGGAAGCTTACAATATGAAAGATTTACATAATTACCAACATAACAAAAGTCATAAACCATCAAGAAAACACATCAAAAAGTACACAACCCAATGGAAAACAATTTCCACATAAATCATAAAATCTAAAACTAGGAATACAGCATTAATGTCAATCACAATTTAAAATGACATATAGAAAAAATAAAAGCAATTAAGAAAACAAAAACAGAGCCCTCTCTGCCCAGCAGCAGCAGCAGCACTCGTTATTGAGCCTGTCAGGCCCCGCTCCAAGCCAGGTGGAAAGAAGCAGGGCAGGGCCCTTCAGGCTCCCAGCAGGTCAGCCATGCATCCTTTTCAACTCTGTGCTTACCAGGAAGAGGTGGGAAGCCTTGACGGTTGGAGGCATCTCCTCACCTTCCTGCATCACATAGTTTGGGCCTGGGGCATATGAGCTTGGATAGGCAGGTTTCTTGACATTTGCATTGTGTGTGGCCCTCTATAGGTACCGTTCAGCTTTGGACCTTGTGAAATCTTGGTATTATGAGAAGCGCCATTACTCCTTCCCTTATCCTCATGAATGCAAGCCCAGCTGCCCTTCCAAATGCAGCGGTCCTGTCTGCAGCCATTATACCCAGGTACAGTATTGTCCTGTAAAAAAAACCACAAACAGTGGTTGTTGCTTGGGTAACAAATTGTATTTGTTTTTAATAGCCACTTTCTTTAGATGCTTCACATCCCTTGTTTCAAGAATCACTACAACAAACCTAAATGAGGCCAACAATCTCCACCTCCCCCAATACTGAAGGTTTGTGAGCTGAGAATGGAAGATGTTTTGCCTAAGGCAGGCCAAGAGAATTGGTGGGCGAGATTTGATGTGGACCAGGGACAATAGTCCGTTTTTAACCGTGATGCTGCACCCACATAACGGTGCATATTTCAGCAAGAGGGATGGAGCAGAGGTTCAGGAACAAGGAACCTTCCCAAGAGATCATCTTCAGCCATGCTCTAGGGCAGGGGTGGTGAACCTTTGACCCTCCAGATGCTGTTAAACTACCACTCCCACAGTCCCTAGACTGGGAGTTGAAGCTGAGTTACAGGTTCCCCAACCCTGTTCTAGGGCTGCTGGTTCATACTAAAGAGAAATGTTTCTACCTCCATCGTTGCCAACCCTGGTCCTTTATATTGCCACTCACCACTGTCTGCAAACAATCCAAATGCACTGTCTAAACCCTGGCTTCTTTTCTGAAAGCATTGCCTGTTTTTTCCACTGTTCCATCCAGCACAGGAAAGGCTGTCAGTTCCAGCTCAGCTAGATGGCTGGAAGAAGAAAAAGAAATGGTCCACACAGGGACATGGAATGTTTTAAAATCCCTATGATGAGGATCTGTTTCTTAGACAAACAGCTTCCCTTCATGACTCAGGAACAACTTTCTTAACATCTCATGGCCTCTGTCATTCCCTGTGGTGGCCTAACAAACCACAAGTACCTTTTAAAAAACAAAAATGAACATATTTGCACCATATAGGGCTTCCTTGGGGTTTTATTGAGCATTTATCCTGGTTTTCTTGCACAAAGTTTATGCAGAGGTTAGACTATGTCTGGTCCTGACTGAGAATTCATCCCAGGTTGCATATAGTCTTCCCATTCATCCCAGGTTGCATATAGTCTTCTTCTTTTTCCCCACTTCACACTTTCCAGTGCTTTTCCCTGGATCTGCTCTACTAAGGTGACAGTGCAAATTAATCCACTTCAATTGTGCAAACCTAAATTTCTGGCCTGTGCCTGAATCCTTTCCGCAAAGGGCAAAATATGTAGTCTGGGCAAACTGTAGCCAAACAGATTTGTTGTAGCATAAGTTTTCATGGACTGGAATCCACTTCATCAGATGCCTGGACTTCTATCCTAAGTCTGCAGGTATATAAACATGAAAATGTTAGCAGTGAGGGAAATGGAATGCAAGAATACAGGTTGTGACGATTGTGTTAAAGCTTAAATGGATATAAAGTAATTACAGTGACCATTCAAAAACCAGTGGTGATGATGTCACAAATGTCCTGGCCTCTTAAAAGTTAATTAATACACAGTAAAATAAAAAACTTGTTAGCTTGAGGCAGGTTGCAAGTGATAGAACTGAACTTCTTGATAGTTCAGCAGTTCCATGCTGGAGATTTCCATCCCATAACTTGAAAACTATAAGGCGTAGGAAAGAAAACTATAAGGCATAGGAAGTTTTTATTCACACCACTGACTTTGACATGTGAAATAATCCAGTACAAATTTTTTATTCAAAATCTGAAATTATTATTATTATTATTATTATTGTTATTATTATTATTGTGACAATCTGTCACAACTGAACAACCCAACTGAAGACAATAACAGTGGTTACCCAGACCTCATTACTGGTTGTGAAGGGGCCACCCAATTGTAGGTCTACCAGTGTACAAGAGTGTCCAGACCACAATAATATGATAACATCATAACAAATGCCACAGAACTACTGCTAAAGCAGAATGATGTGCGGACAGGCGAGTATACGTAAATCCACCCCTAAATGCACTTTATACTGCGTCAATGACATGTTGCAGAATACACCCGGGAAGGTGAACTTCCTTCAGTCTGGAGGGGCCCTTCATATCAGTTGGCCCTGGGTGATGGAGAGAATGGGCCATCTGGGGCTCTGAGATCTCCTTTGCTTGCCTGCCTGATTCTCCTGATCCTTTGCACAGAGTAGCTGGTGTTGAACAAACAGCACCTCAAGGAACGGAAAAGCCCTTCCCTGCCTCCTTCGCAGTGAGTCATCTCTGTGGTGACAAGATGTTGCTGAAACATCTGGCACCTCAGTGAATACATCCCCTTCATTTGCTCATCCCCAAGTATGAGTGGCCAACTCAAGGTGGAAAACCGTCTTCTCCCACCTGGTCTGCGGCAAAGCATTTCCAACCCATAATGAATAGTGTTCCTCACAGCTCCAGAATGTTCTGCTCTTGTCTCTGGAAATACCCAGCCCCACATATTTGTCTGGGTGTCTGTCTGGTTCCTAGACACCTTTTTCTCCATTTTCCTGAAGGTTCATCTGTCTCATTTCCAGTGTGTTGTGTCTGGAGAAATGTCAGTGAAGAGGCAGAAGGCAGACTAGAAAGAAGAGGAAGAAAGGGGGGGGGAGAACAACTGCTTCTTTAAAAAATTAAGAATTATATTCAGCTGCTCAGGAGTAGCACATCTGCTTTGGGGCTGGGAAGGATTCCCTGCCTGAAACCCCAGAGATCTGCTTCCTGTCAGCGTAGACAATACTTAGCTGGATGGACCAATGTTTTGGTTCAGTATAAACCACTGAGCCTAGGGCTTGCTGATCAGAAGGTCGGCGGTTCGAATCACTGTGACGGGGTGAGCTCCCGTTGCTCGGTCCCAGCTCCTGCCAACCTAGCAGTTCGAAAGCATGTCAAAATGCAAGTAGATAAATAGGAACCGCTACAGCGGGAAGGTAAACGGCGTTTCCATGTGCTGCTCTGGTTTGCCAGAAGCGGCTTTGTCATGCTGGCCACATGACCTGGAAGCTATACGCTGGCTCCCTCGGCCAATAATGCAAGATGAGCGCGCAACCCCAGAGTCGGTCACGACTGGACCTAATGGTCAGGGGTCCCTTTACCTTTACCTTTACCTTAAAGCAGCTTTATATGTACATTCATGCAATTAGCATTTTTTGGAGTGGCTTTTAAAGAGAAACCTGCAGGTCAAAGGGACCCTTGGGACCCTGGTTTGGGGTGGTCTTTAACTCTTTCTTAATGCAATCTGCTACAGACTGTCCAGCTACACCTTTGCTAATCTGGCATCCTCCAGATGTTTTGCATGGGGTTTATGGGAGCTGTAGTCTTAAAACATATGAAAGGCACCAGGCTAGTGAAGCCGGAGTGACACACATGCAGCTCTGAGATTTTATTTTTTAGCCATTGATAGACCATGCCTTCATATACTTAAGGCATAATCTCATAGTCATGGGTGTGCCCTAACAAGGACAAATATTCTGGTTTCAGGATTGCCATTTTCTTATAATAACTGATTTAATGTGTCTCAAACAGATGGTGTGGGCTTCTAGCAACAGAATCGGCTGTGCCCTCCATACGTGCACCAACATCAATGTGTGGGGCAGTACGTGGCCCCGAGCAATCTACTTAGTGTGCAATTATGCCATCAAGTAAGTAAACTGGGGCGGGGGGGTTCATCCTGGAAAACACAGCAACTTTGGGGCAGAGTAGAGGTGGAAAGCTGGAAAGCTACCTAGTAAGAAAGCTGTTTAGTAAAGAGCAGAATGCAGACTACAGCCCAGTGGTGGACTCCGGGCCATTTTCTGATGAACCGTCTACTGCTGAGCTGGCAAACGCGCTGCTCTCCAGATGTCGTTGGACTCCAACTCTCAGCAGTCCTCATGGTTATTGGTCACAGATGATGGGAGTTGTAGTCCAGCAAAAACTGGAGGGCTGCAATCTCCCCATCTCTGGTATAGAGAAACTGAAACTTCACATGAGAGATCCAATGGTGGGGTGGGTGGGTGGGGTGTAGAAGCAATTTGTGAGGTGCAATATTGGATAGGAAGAGCTGCCCAGAGGGAAAAGGGTGACTCCATGGTTTTAAGCTTGGTAACTTAAATTGGAACTCATTACCAAGCTTAAAACCATGGAGCCACCTGGGATGAACAAAGACATAGGATTCTTTTCTCATTATGCATGATCAAGCTTTCTTTAGTGCCTCAGCCTTGCTTTTTCCCCGCAGGACCTATTGCAGTCATCAGCAGTCGTTAACAGCCATCAACAGGTTTACCACTCCTATCAGCCCATTCCCACCCACCCCCACCACCCTCTGTATATACATAAGGGTCTGGCTCTTCTGTTTCAAGTGCATCTGAAGAAGTGTGCATGCACACGAAAGCTCATACAAAACAAAAACTTAGTTGGTCTTTAAGGTGCTACTGAAGGATTTTTTTTATTTCGTAGTAACTGTGTTAGAGAGCTTTAAAAGGAGATAGGACAAATCAATGTTGAGTGAGGTCTATCAGTGGTGGCTACTACTTATGATGGCTATATGCTACCTCCAAAATCAGAGTCAGTTTACCTCTTTGAATCTGAGCATTAAAAAAGGAAGAGGGCTGGAGCCTTAACACTTTGGTGCTTGGGTCCCTAGAGGCATCTGGTTGGCCACTGTAGAAACAGAATGCTGGTCAAGAAGAACTTTTGTTCTGATCTATTAGGGCTCTTCTTATGAGCTGCAGGTGGACTACCTTATGAGATCAGGTAACTCTTATTCAACTGAATAATGAAACAAGCATAAGAACATATTAGATAGCCGGGTGTATGGTGGGTAGGTAGCACTTTTGGAGGGTGGGCTAAGAGTGACGTGTGACATCCAAGTGTCTAGCAATGAAACAAACACGTTTCGTGCCTCTTTTTCTCTTTCCAGGGGAAACTGGGTAGGAGAAGCACCTTACAAAATGGGGAGACCTTGCTCGGCCTGCCCACCTAGTTACGGAGGCACCTGCAGCAACAACATGTGTTACCTAGGACTCAAATCCAATAAAGTGAGCTGGTTCTGAACCAGGCATATGTGCTCTGAACGCCAGCACAGATCTTCTGGAAATGGCAGAAGCATGGCACAGTGTACAGCAAAATGTAAAATAAGTTGATTATTTATGCACATGAAGTCTTTGGCTGCTGCTCTTTCCCTTTCATTTGGAACCTCTCCCATAGATTAATAAAGTTTCGAGCATATTTATTCTCATTACTATATACAGCTATATATATATACACACACACACACATATATATAAAGGGCCTGCATTTACAATAGTTTTCTAAAGGGAAGAGGTTCTTAAATTTTGCTGTATTTTTGTGTTCTTACAAAAAAAAAGTTTTACATTGCAGCCCATTTCAAGGGCTTCTCGGTTTTTGTTATGCCAAAACAACTAACTTCTCTGATGCTGCTTCTCTCAGTGTTCCTTGCGGCTAGAAAACAAGCCAGTACATTTTCAAGGGAAAAGCAGTGTTGGAAACTCCCACTGTTCTAGGTGCATTTTGCGACAGGGAATTTCATTAGCGCATAGTACTGCGGCTAAGATTTCAGATTAAAACTGCAGAGTGGAATGAAAGGAGGACCCTTTTCTGCCTCCCCACTTCCAGCCACTCTCAGAAGACTGGAAGTATGGCTTTTTCCTTTCCCTTTCCCTTTTTGCAGTCTTCAGATGAGGACTAGACCATGTGAAAAAATGAACAAAATATTTTACTTGCAGTTCATTCATTTTCAGCTTTGTATTCTTGTTATTAAAAAAGTGCGCCTAGACATTCCATTGTTGCACCCATAACCTAGGTTTAAGGTGCCATTTAGCTCCTAGCTTTCATATCTCAGTTTCTAACACTGGGTAAAATAGGTGGTTTTTGACCCCACTATCTAGGTCCTGTAGCACACACACACCAACTCACCCATCAGTCCCGGCCAAAATGGCCAATGGTCAGGGATGCTAGTCCAACATCAGGAGGGTCACAGGTCCTCCACCCTGATTTAGGCACCACGTGAACCAATTTCACAGCGTCCCTCATCCAGTTTCCTGACTAGTTCTAAAGCAACTATGATGCTCTCATAATTTATTCCTCCTCCTGTTAACATACATTCATACCTGATTGAATCTTCCCTATGTAACCATGATAATTGTTAAATTTGATTACTGCTTCCTCCCAAAGCACTACTATAGTCAAAGTTTCTTTAGCAAATGTTGACTAAAGCCTCTTTGCTTTGATTACCCTGTTAAACAACTCATAAAGCGATCAGTGGGATGGCATTACTATACAAGCTATGGGGCTGGTATAACTCTGGGCCCAATTTGTGGGGATGGTTAAGGAAACAGGGAGCTCAAATCTCTGTATGTTCAAATCTCTGCTGTAAACATCCCATTCCCATAAGTAGGCTGCTGCTGCTTCTTCTTCTTCTTCTTCTTCTTCTTCTTCTTCTTCTTCTTCTTCTTCTTCTTCTTCTTCTTCTTCTTCTTCACAAGACTGCAATAAATTCTTTGGTTCCCAAAGCACTTGCATATTTCTTCTTTATTTGAAAATGTAGCTCAATAATCCTATACACTAACACCTTCATTCATAAGACATATGATCACAAGCTGAACATGAGTCAGCAGTGCAATGAGGCTGCAAGGAAAAGGCTAATGGATTGCAGGCTTTGCTAATGGAACCATAGTTTCCAAGCCAAGAGAAATAATAGTTCCGATTCAGTCTGCAATGGTCAGACTTCTTCTGGAGTTCTCTCATTCAGTTATGGGCAATGTATTTCAAAAATGATATTGACAAATTCGAAAGCCTTCGGAGGATGGCAACGAAGATGGTCGGGGATATATAAAAAGCAAGTCCTATGTGGAGTGGTGGAGTTGATTGCATTCTTTAAATCCCCAAAGTGCTGTTGCATAGACAAGATCCAACACAGAAAGTGGGACTAGCAGCAATGGGCTTAAGTTACAGGAGGGTAGATTTGGCTTCAACATTAGGAGAAACTTATTGATGTTGAGAGCAGTTTGACCGTGGAACCAATTGTCAGTGTGTGTGTGTGTAGGGGGGGATCTCTCCTTGGCTGTGGGTCTTCAAGCAGAGGCTACAGAACACTTTTTGGCTCTACAAACCAGATCCGTATTAGATTATGATATTAAATACATAAATAAAAGTTCACATTGATCCTGAAGCGAACACCCTACAAGACCCAGCGGGCTTCTTTCAACTAAAATATAACTTTTTAAAATAAAAAAATAAAAAATATTTATTTGCTTTATAAGAAACAACAGCAAACAGATAACATTTCTAACAAACCCTAAATAAACAAAATACAACAAAGAAATATAACACAAAAGTAAAAACAAATACATAAAAATATTTCTTATACAGTGGTACCTCAGTTTGCAAACACAATCTGTTCCGCAGAGGCGTTCGCTCGCCGAGGCATTCGCTCGCCGACGGCACGCTTCGGCGTGTGCGCGAAGTGCCGATAGAGCGCTTCTGCACATGCGCATGCTGCGCAGATCACTCCTGGTCCGCAGCATTCTAAACACTTCCGGGTCCGCAGCATTCTAAGGTTTTCGTAAACGGAGGTAGTCATAAACCGAGGTTCCACTGTATAACTCTTATTTTCTTTCACATCTCAAATGACTTCCCTCGTTACAATCTTTCTGAATTTCATTATAATACATTTTTAGCAGTTTATTCTCCATCTAAAAACCAAATCTTAATTTAATTATTCCATAATCTATAATTCTACATTTCAGACTTCCCAACTATGGCAAGATATATTGCACTTATATTTGATTTGTAGTAATGATTTCCAAATTCTTATCTACTATATATTTTGGTATGTGGTCCACCTGTCCGTTCTCCCAAAATTTTGTCACCTCACAAGATATCACCGCCAAACTCGGCATGAGGGTTCCCAAGTTGTGGGTGGCAGTCACTGTTGACATTTGGATGTCGAGTACCATTTTGAATCAAGATGGCAAACTGAAACATGGCGTAGGTTCAGCTGCCTCCAGAGATATTATCGTCAAACTCAGCAGAAGGGTTCCTGAGGTGGGGACAGCTGTCTCCATTGATGTTTGTATGCCAGGCACCATTTTGAATCAAGATGGTGAACCGAAACATGACTTTGGCATGACTTTGCCCAATGCTTTGAGTGATGGGTTCAAACTCATAAATTACCCTATCCATTAAAAAAAAATCACAAATTTTTATGGTTTCTAGTCATTCCTAGGCAGTGCCAGGCACTCCCCACTATTATATACACATTTTATAGATCAGCATATACAAATTTTATGCAAATCTTTGTCATTGGGGGGGGGGTGTTGATGCATTTCCTCTTTTTTGGTGACACACTAAATGGCCACCCTAACCCAAACTTGTTTGCCCTGTAGAACAAATTGTCATCTATGTCGTATTTTTCATGCACCCCCCAAAATAAAAGCAGTATACTGAAATTGAATCTTCCAGTGGGAATAATTTAACAACAGGAACACCACTTGTCAAGTATGGAACATACAGCAATACATGGAACTGCCCTAACCATCTGGCCTTCATTTGGGATTTAACTTTTGTATGAGTTTTTAATTTTGTTTTATTTGCTTGGCACCAACATTGCTATCCTTTTGGCACCACGCAAAGACATTTTTATTCTCGCGTTTAAATTATTTTCCCTGCTGCTATGGTTTACTGGGGGGGGGGGTATTATTATTATTATTGGGTACATTTGTGTCATTTGCATTTTTTTTATTACCCTGTTTCGATATAAACTCCTCTGGGAGCCTGAGTAAAGGTCACTATACACTTTTAAATAAATATATATCGAATGTACACATAAGCCCCAGTCCTTAGAAATGCCCGTCCTCAACCACACACATTTATTTACTACACACCCAGATCTATCTATTTACACTGTACATGTACGCTGGCATGAATGAATACACAACCCTCTATGCTTTTACATATAATCAAATGTACACCTGGGTATGTACGCACGGCACATCAGCAATGATGGCGTGCAGGGCCTCAAGCGTGTGCACGCACAGACACAAAGCCTTTGTTCTCTGTGTTTGCTTGGCGAGGGCAATAAAATGCCCCGCGTCTCTGCAGCTGTGAAACTCACCTAGTTCACAGCCCCCAGAGGAGAGTTCTCTGCCTTGCCAGGCTCCGGAGGGCTACTTCCCTTTAGCCTCTTGTCTTGGAGGAATAAGGAGGAAAGCAATCGCCCGGCAATGGGGTCACCCAAGGCCTGAAACCAGGTGTCAGTGGGAGTCCCAAAAGTGTGCCCATAAAGTCATGTTTGAGTTTCAAGCTTGGAAGCAGTTACTATAGCTACCGTGGCCGACAAGCACCTTGCAGGTTGGTTTCCATATGAGCTTGGTTACTATTTAACATCTCCACCCACATTAGGCCTGATTAAGCGAATCAATAAGATAACAGAGGAGGCAGGTTTGCTCACCCTTCCTCCCGCCTCCTTCACCCAGCTTTTCTTGTAATTTTACACTTTCTCCATTTTCTCCAGAATTATACTGATGAGAAATGGTCAATGTAATCACACAGCTAAGTGCTAAGATGGAGGCGCCATATGGTGAGTACAACAGGTTACCATATTCTTTCCTTGTTGCTGATGAGAGAGAGCCTTAAGAGAAGCTGAGAGATTATGGGCAGCGTTGTGTATGTTGAGGGCACTAGTATTGTCGATCTGGGGAGCCTTATCCCCACCCCCCAGCCCTAACCGCTTTAACCATGTGGTGTGTTTCATCGTAATGTGCTTCCTCTCAGGTAATTGTGACATCTTCAGTCAGAAATTAGCCTTCCTAAAAAAAAAAAAAAGAATACAACCTTTCTCTCTTTTCGATTATGTGTGCGAGCAAAAGTTTTCAGGCTGAAATGTCCTGATTCAAATGGCTGGCCTGGGAATAGTCTTTAACGTGCAAACCGGAAAAGGAGGCTCTCCCCTCCTTCTTTGTGCTGTCTGATGCGTGAGAGGGAAATGAGGTTTCCAAGGAAAGAGTTGAAATTCATACTTAACAGAAGGACTTGACCCAGATCCATCGCTCACAAAGCTTTGCAAGGTGGTTGGCTGAACATAACAACACCAAGAGATATTTCAGTTGACGCAAGTTTAGTCCATGAATGGGAGGCATCTAAGTTTTTGTAGGGATCTAGTGAGATAGCTCTAAGACTCCTTTGTATGTTCTGTCAGCATAAAGGTAGAAACCTTTCAGTAGATATACTCAGTTAGGGATACTTTCTGGAGTGGCATGAAGTGTTCTCAGGGCCTCGGGCCAAAAACCCCATTGCATTTTGCAGAACCGAGTTGGCGATCCCCATATTTGTGTGCATGGAAAATATGTTCAGTGGTGATAAAATATAAACACCCATCTATGCCTCAGTCATATATCCATGAGCTAGAAAAGCATCTACCAACATTGTGGAGCTGATGGGTTTGTTTCAAATACAACACATGCATAATATTCTCTCAGCATATTTTCCTATGTCTGCAGACACCATCCTGTGTTTGCAGCTCATACCAGACCGTAATCTAGGTGAAGATCCCTTTTATCAGATGGATTGAAACTGGTCATAAAAATACGGTTTGGGGTGTGAGGAATTCAATTCCGATATTATTTTTGTAACTGGACAGCATTTAGCTTGGTAAGTCTAGGTTTGATGAAGAGGCGCATAAGCTACTTTCGGAAAACAAAGAATTTCAGTTTTACCTTCTGAAAATGTCAGGTACTGCTAAAGAAATAAAGAAATAAAATCTAATACAACTGCCAGTACTTCACAATCATTTTTAACGATTTCTATGTAATTTTAGTCAAATTTTAATATAACTAAACTATATCAATTTAACCAAAATATCTTTTGAATTACCAAGTCATGCTACAACTTTTTAGCACCCGTCATTTGGGGAATTTGAAAGTTGAAAAATTCAACACACCCAAATGGGTCCTGAAATGTGAGGGCCTGAGAAACTAATCCTCTGATGCCTAGCCAGGCTACCCCTAACATAGAATATCTCTTAAGGGAAAGTGCAGGAAAAAACTCTAGGTATTTCAAAATCGACTCTTGCATGTTTTCCCCACAGATGCACACTTTTCTTTATTTCCAGGCTTGAGTAGAGAAACGCTTCAACCACAGAGCACCCAGAATAGCGGCCTTAACATAAGATCAATGAAAACAAAATAGTTACTGCTTACAAGTTTTACAATCTAAAAGACACCAAACAAAAGGAAAAAGGAGGAGGAAGGAGGAGGAAATAAGCAAAACCAGGCACTAATTTTTAAGTTACAAACTAGTTCTTATAATGACAAGCTGGTAATGATCTTTCCTTCAAGGAGGTCAAGGTAGTATGCATGATTCTTACCCCTCTCCCTTTTAATTTCCACAGCAACTTTATGAAATTATGATGAGCTACAGTGATGGGATTAATGTCAATCAGGGAGCTTTGTGGGTGTGGATTTGATTCTGGGTCGCCCCAGTTCCAGTCCAGTATTCTCCAGGACTCCATACTGGCTCCCAAAGTTTATAAAGATCATTTTCTGAGGATTTAAGGGTGATTGTTGTGAAGAGCTGAAAGAAATATACACAAGATTCAGCATGGATGGAATGTTATTTTGAATTCACCATAACAGTAGAGTAGGCAGACCATAGTTAAAGCATCCAGACTTCCAGCTGGAGGCTGAGTTCTGTGCAGTGCAAAAACAAAAACAAAAAACAACCCTTACTTCAACAATAGGCATTGCCTGATCCATATTAATTTGATTGTGCTTTCCTGCAGCAACTGTGGTTTCTTTTGTTTTGTTAGCCAGCCCTCGCTTTCACTCATGCTGCCATAGGTTAAGTTGGTGATCATACACATGCTTGTTGATGCTTAAGAGCACAGATTCAGTTTTGACACCAGATTGCAACCACTTGGAAAAGCTACGGCTGCAACCCAGCACCCAAATCTGACTTCTACCAAATTCAGGGGATGGTATCAGCAATGACATCTGCACAACCAACTCAGTCTGGCGCAGCGCAGGTGGAAGTTAGCATAGGCAGATTAAAAAGCCACACCTCCCACGAGTTCAAGGGGTCATGTCTGTTGTAGATTGTCTGCTGTAGATCTCAACAGTCTTGTTACAGAGGTGTAGAAACTCAAAGACGTTAAAGGTTCTGGCAAACCTGCAGGCAAAGTCATTCCCAGCGTTTTGTGAATGCATATACTATACAGAGAGACTTCCTGATACAGTATTTAGTGCTATAAACCCCATGTTCTGTAAATGCATAAGCATTTTATCTTCAGTTATATGAGGGAGCAGACGAAAGCTTGCATTGATCACTCAGCATAGGTTTGAATTATGAATTTTTTATTTGCAATCCTGCTTTATTCAGCCTGTTAAGATGACAGGTTGTGCATGTCTATAAGGAGTCTGTTTTATTTTAAACCACTCGGCTGATCACCATATGAATTTCATTTAGGTGAGTTGAGTGGTGGTTGGTTGTTTGGAAGAGGGATGGGACATTCTGTCTATCCTCTGCTACTCCACTGCTCTTTTATGCTGGTTGGGAGAGAAATTAGGTTTGGTTCACATTTGTATGGAAATCTACCTAATTCTCACGTCCCCAAACAATATGTGAACAGGAATGCATTTTTCCTTCAAAATTCACAGCTTTCTGAATTTTTCAATGCAGTTCTCCAACCATATGTTTACAAAAATGCACGCATTAAAGGAAACTGTGCAGAAAAGCACATATAATAGCAGTGAAAAATACCATTTAAAATGCACTATATTAGGGGAAAATGCTGGCTAAAAATGTGTGTATTAGGCAAAATTTCATACAAAAATGTGTGTATTGGGAGAAGCGTGCACTAAAAAGCTGATTAATTTTCAGGATTTTTAAAAATTGCATCATGATGTGGAAATGTGAAGAACTGAATACTGGGGAAATTAAAAAAAAATGAGAGAAACCAAAACTGACAGATTTATTCATCTCTAGTGAGGGAAGGAGAAACCCCTTCTCTCCCACCCAGCACAGAAACCAAATCTCCAGCTAAATTCTACTCACAGTTGACCCATCAAAACTGATAGACTTACGTTAAGCTAGAGCAACTTTCACTAAATTAGCATAACCAATAAATGTACGAGATGCTACCAATAAAACAAAGCAGCAGCAACTGAATATCGGTTGCGGTTGATTCCCTCGAATTAGGATGTTAAGACGTACAGGGGTTAACAGACCAGACTCCAATACAGGAGCAGTTAATTGCATCTAGGGGACCAGGCAGATAAATTTTACATAAAGTAGCAGGAAGTCTCGTCAACTGAATGTGTCAGGGCCCATGGACTTTAACATTGCATGCATTGTATGAGTGGAATGGATCCTCAGTTATAGTCACATTCTGACAGTGAGCACCAGCCTTGTATTTAAGTCCATTTGGCAGTGGCTGCTGCAAACACAGGAATGATCTGTGAAATAAGTTATGGTCAGGTCACCATGTCCACTTCTGTTTGAATTAAAGGAAGCGGCTGTCCACCAGCTTCCAACATAAAAATGATTTGCTGGGGCTGAAGCACCATTAATTAAGTAATATCATCACCGGTTTCAGAACTGGCTCTAAAACCTGGATTGCAGGAGAGGAAAGGGGTGGCCCATGGAGCAAAGAGCTGGCTCAGTGTCGGGCTGAGTTACTGTAGCTTTAGTGGGTGCATGGAAGGGAAAGGTTTTTGCACACGTGGATTTTTCACTCGGTGCACTGCATGGGGGAGGAAACTGCACCTGCTATAGTCGTGCATTCTGCACATCTCTTTAAGTCATACCCTCCAAAATTCCTCAGATGAAAATAGGAACATTTCTCATGCCCCCCCCAAACTGATGCTCCTCGACTCCGCCCCCATTTTTGGTCCCCCTTCCCCTGAGCATTTCCACCACCACTTCACACCGCATATGCCCTCCACCATCCTGAGAAAATCCCTCAATCCCAATTTTATTTAATTTTATTCTTCGGTAGGTTTACGAAAAGAAAAACACACACCAAAAAATAAATTTTAGAAAGGGACAAGGATAGATCCAGAGCCACAAAGCATTTTTTTTAAAAAAAGACTCTTTGCGGTCCACTCTGCTCCCGTTTTCTTCCCACCCAGGGCAGCCTTGACCTCTGTCTGCCCCTCAGAGGTGGCAGGGCACACAGGACTGGGCCATGGCTGTGGCAGCCTTTCCTCCTCCTCACCTGCACTCCAGCAGCTGCCACAAGCTACCCAAGGGAGGAGGCTAGAAGCAGCAGCAGCAGCAGCCATGGAAAGGCAATGGGGTGCTCCCTCACTGCTCACCACCATTCAGAACAAGCACTTCTTCCTCCATGAGTTTGGCGGTGGCAGCACTGGCAGGGGAAATAGGGACATTAAGGATAAAACCAGAAGCCAGGGTGGCTTTTGTAATTCCGGGACTGTCCCTGGAAAATCAGGACACTTGGAGGGTATGTTTAAGGTGCATGTTCTGAATCTAGCTGTCACCCCAGATGGAAACATGCTCTCTTCAGGAGGCAGCTTTCATCTCAATCTGCTGGATTGGGGAAGAACGACTGCTTTGCATGCCACCAGCCAGCCACGTCTTCCCCATCTGTTTTAAGTGATTAAACGGAGGGTGGGCTCTCTTCCCCAGACTCTTCTTGTTTAAATGTTGGCCACGAGAAAAAGCCTGCCAAGTCTAGCAGAGTCTAAAGATTTAGAGGGAGGAAACAACAAAGAGGAAATGGGAGCAAATGCAGAAGAGCAACCGACTGTTGGCAGAGGGAAGGGCAGTGCTTCTAAATAGCTAAGGTTACAAAGTTATCCAAACATAAGACGAAGGAAAACAGAGGATGGATTCAGGGACTCCATAAGTCCTAAAGCCAAGCAGAATTTGGAAAAGGATTAAGGAACCTCTCTGTTCTGCATGAGCTAATGTCAGGCTGATCTCTTCAGAATGCTACTTGGGTACCAATTTCTGAGCAGCTGCGAGACAGACATTGTTAATTGCCCCAGGATGCAAAGCAGCAGCAGCAGCAACAGACCATAAAACCCATGTTAACACCAAAAACCCATATGAAGAAGAGCAATAACTCAGTGGCAGAGCACATGCTTTTCAGCGAGAAGGTCCCAAGTTCAGTCCTCAGCAACTCCAGCTAAAAGAATCTCAGATGAACCCACTGTCAGTCAGAGGAGATGGCAATACTGAGCTTGATGGACAAGGAGGGTATGATACCGGTTGCTGGGGAGAAACAGGGGAAGAGGGCAAGTGGGCTTCTCAAGGGCATCTAATCAGCCACTATAAGAAAACAGATGTTGGTCTAGATATATCTTTGGTCTGATTCAGCTCTTCTCATATTCTGAAGGGGAAATCATATGTTCATCACTGTTGCCTTTCTTACTCTCTAAAGGTAAAGGTAAAGGTACCCCTGACAGTTAAGTCTAGTCGCGAACGACTCTGGGGTTGCGGCGCTCATCTTGCTTTACTGGCTAAGGGAGCCGATGTTTGTCCACAGAGAGTTTTTCCGGGTCATGTGGCCAGCATGACTAAACCGCTTCTGGCAAAATCAGAACAGGTCATGGAAACGCCGTTTACCTTCCCACCGGAGCGGTACCTATTTATCTACTTGCACTTTGACGTGCTTTCGAACTGCTAGGTTGGCAGGAGGAGCAGGGACTGAGCAACAGGAGCTCACCCCACTGCGGGGATTCGAACTGCCGACCTTCTGATCGGCAAGTCCTAGGCTCAGTGGTTTAACCCACAGCGCCACCCGTATGCCTCACTCTCTATCCCCAGCTAATTCAACTCAACCCACATTTCTTGCTCAACCCACATTTCTTGCTCTGCTTTGCTGCAGAGTAACAAGTGTGAGTTGACTTTCAAATGGATGTATGGGGAAGCAATTGTGTAATCAAATGACTGCCCTACCCAAGAGAGATGCTGGTTTGTTTGCAGCAAAAGGGTTGCCTGGCTTGTTTGCCAGGAGCAAATCCTAAAGTAAAATGTTCTTGGCCTAGTAACTTTTTTTGTTGTGGGGTGTGTGGGTGTGTGTGTTGCTGCTTGGCGGTGGCATTGTGGATTTTGCAAGACTATCACAGGATTTGCAAACTATTCAAATGCTTTGGGTGGAGGGGGACATAAACAATGAGGACAAATCCCACCATGTTGTGTTCAGCGTCTCTCACATAGTGTGGTTTTCAGCAGTAATCTGTATGCTTCAGGGAAAGAGAGCAAGCAACACAAGGAGATGGGGATTAGACATGTCCTTCCCACTTGCCACGACCCGAGCGCTGGGTAAACGCTGCTAATCCCTCAGCGATTGTCAATAAAATCCTTATACAGCGCCTGCTGCAGGTAAATCCACAGGTACATACGCAAATGGCACAGGAAGGATAGCTCCTTTATAGCACTCAGTAATTTGGGGAACTTCAAAACAAACGGTGACCCTGTTGGGAAGGGTCCTTTTGAAAACCAATGATACAATTGAGCCTTAATTGCAGATGTTTATCAGTGCAGCAACAATGCATCTGCCAAGCACAGAGTGCTTGGTGCAGTGATAAAGTGTGCACAAAATCAGTATCTCGAAGAAATTATAAGAGCTGCTGCGGTTTTAAGTACAGTGGTACCTTGCAAGACGAATGCCCTGCAAGACGAATTTGTTTTGATCTGATGGTGACTCGCAAGACGAATTCGTTTTGCGAAAAATTCATTTTGCGAATTGCGGTTTCTGATAGGAATGCATTGAAATTTAATTAATGCGTTCCTATGGGCAAAAAAAGGCATTTCAATGCATTCCTATGGGAACGCGATTTGCAAGATGAATTTTTCGCAAAACGAATTGACTCGCGGAACGAATTAAATTCGTCTTGCGAGGCACCACTGTACTAAGTTTAGTGAGAGAGGCGTATATCAGAGAAGTATTTACTGTGAAGTTAATTCTCTTTGCACCCCCCCCCCCCATTTATTATTTCACTTAAGACCCTGATGTTGGGAAAGATGGAGGGCACTAGGAGAAGGGGACGACAGAGGACAAGATGGTTGGACAGTGTTCTCGAAGCTACGAACATGAGTTTGTCCAAACTGCGGGAGGCAGTGCAAGACAGGAGTGCCTGGCGTGCTATGGTCCATGGGGTCACGAAGAGTCGGACACGACTAAACAACAACAACAACAATTTCTGTTCATTCAAATAAGTGGTGGTGCACATGGTACAATCCTCTCACAGGACTGTACCACATCAGAATCCACATGGGATGTGGTTTGTTTCGAAACACTTCCCCCATGTCAAAATCTCCCTGTTTGATGAAGTGTTGGAGGGACATAGGATGATGTTGTGGCCATTGCTGTGGATGTCATTGCTGTGGATGTCATTCTCTCAGATGAGAAAAATTCAAAGAGTCTTGATCACTACAACTGAGCCTCTCATCTTCAGAAATAGTATCATTTAGGCTAATAACAAACTCATCTCCATATACAGATCCTTAAAGGTAAAGGTAAAGGGACCCCTGACAGTTAAGTCCAGTCGCAGACAACTCTGGGGTTGTGGCGCTCATCTACTTGCACTTTGACTTGCTTTCGAACTGCTAAGTAGCCCAAATAGCACCATCCAAGCACAAGAGAGAGGTATCAGCAGGCTTTGGGTGCTAGCCCAAAAAAGGTCAAAGAGGACTAAGGAGGATGCTCAGTGGCCAACAGATGATTGCTGAGTAGGGTTGAAAACTAGAAGGGAGGGTGGAAAGAACAGAGTATCCTGAAGATGGCATGGCTGATGGGTTGGCACCAAGAACAAAGAACTGAACACCACAACAAATTGTCACAGGTCCAGCTTATATCAGGGAGTGTGAGATGCCGGCAACAATAATGTGAGATGGCTATATTCATCCTGTCCTGCTTGCAAGCTTCCTAGGGCAGCTTGATTTCATGGACCTCCAGCCTAATCCAAGATACCAATTCTTTTGAGCAACTAATTGGGTGCACAGTGTTGAAGCTGGCATAGAAAGGTCCTCTTTATCAAGTTGGAAGAGCTCATCTGTATAATTGCAAAAGCCACTAAGGGCTGTCAAATAGGCTGGAGGAACTGGACATGGAGGAAAGGGTCTATTTCCTGCATGAGCACAAATGGTCCCATGTATTAGAGGAGCCAACAGGTGCATGTGAGCCAAGCTAGTTGCTATGGGGCAACAGCCAGTGCCTTCTATATAAGTGATGAAGACACGTCAGCCCATGAATGTGCTGGGTTCTTTGTCTATGTGTCAGGGTCAATCCATGAGTCGGAGTGTGTGTTGAATCTTGAATTGCTGGAGCAACAGGGTCCCTTCCAACTGACTTACTAGCAGTACATGTGAAAAGGATCTAGGGGTCTTGGTGGACCACAAGCTTGACATGAGTCAACAGTGTGATGCAGAAACAAAAAAAAAAAGCTAATGCTGTTCTAGGCTGCATCTACAGAAGTATATTGTCCAGGATCAAGGGAAGTAATAGAGTAATAGTACCACTCTATTCTGGGATGCAGGTGGCACTGTGGCTTAAACCACAGAGCCTAGAGCTTGCCAATCAGAAGGTTGGCAGTTTGAATCCCTGCGACGGGGTGAGCTCCCGTTGCTCGGTCCCAGCTCCTGCCAACCTAGCAGTTCGAAAGCACCTCAAAGTGCAAGTAGATAAATAGGTACCGCTACAGAGGGAAGGTAAACAGTGTTTCCGTGTGTTGCTCTGGTTCGACAGAAGCGGCTTTGTCATGCTGGCTGTATGCCGGCTCCCTTGGCCAATAATGCGAGATGAGCGCCGCAACCCCAGAGTCGGTCACGACTGGACCCTAATGGTCAGGGGTCCCTTTACCTTTACCTTATTCTGCCTTAGTTAGACCACACTTGGAATACTGTGTCCAATTCTGGGCACCACAATTTAAGATGGATGTTGACAAGCTGGAACATGTGCAGAGGAGGGCAACCAAGATGATCAAGGATCTGGAAACTAAGCCTTATGAGGAACGCTTGAAGGAGCTGGGTATGTTTAGCCTGGAAAACAGGAAACTGAGAGGAGATATGATAGCCATCTTCAAATATCTTAAGGGCTGTCACATGGAAGAGGGAACAAGCTTGTTTTCTCCTGCTCTGGAGGGTAGAAGTCAAACCAATGGCTTCAAGTTGCAAGAAAGGAGATTCCGACTAAACATTCGGAAAAACATTCTGACAGTAAGAGCTGTTCAGCAGTGGAACAGACTCCCACGAGAGGTGGAGGACTCTCCTTCCTTGGAGGTTTTTAAACAGAGGTTGGATGGCCATCTGTCATGGGTGCTTTAGCTGAGAGGTTTATCTTGTCTGGGCCGGATTGGTCCCATGGAGATCCCTCTGAGGGCCGGATGTGCATCTGCCTGTGATTTTTGGTGCCTGTGTGTGTGCAGATGCAATTTTTGGCGCTTGCGCCTATACAGATGCGATTTTCGGCACTGCGGAAGCAAGTCCGTGCACCGCGCTGTGCTGGTTTAGCGCAGAGTGAGAGCGGGCAGCTTGACTCAGGGGCAGCTCAGGGGCCGGTCAAATGACTTCTGTGGGCTGCTTCTGGCCCATGGGCCTTAGGTTGCTGACCCCTGGACTAGATAACCCTTGGTGTCCCTTCCAACTCTAAGATTCTATGAAATGTTTTGTGCTTGTATATACCTATATCTGTATCACTCAGGAAATCGGCCCTGAGTGCTCACTGGAAGGACAGATCCTGAAGCTGAGGCTCCAATACTTTGGCCCTCTCATGAGAAGAGAAGAGTCCCTGAAAAAGACCCTGATGTTGGGAAAGATGAAGGGCACAAGGAGAAGGGGACGACAGAGGATGAGATGGCTGGACAGTGTTCTCGAAGCTACGAACATGAGTTTGGCCAAACTGCGGGAGGCAGTGCAAGACAGGAGTGCCTGGCGTGCTCTGGTCCATGGGATCATGAAGAGTCGCAGCAAAAACAGCCATTCTTTTAGGACTTGAATCACTTTAACGTGAAACTGGAGGAAGGCCAGGGAAGAAGTCACTCTGTGCAGTGCCCCTCTGCCAAGTTCTGCAGCATAGCTAGTCAGACCAGTAAAAGAAGCCTCTTATGCAGTATCAGCAGACCATAGCAGGTCATCTTGCAAGGTCAACCACCAACAAAAAGTGTTCACATCAGAGTTGTTGTCTTGTCTCTGAGTAATGAAGAGATGTTTTTGCTGATCCTGGTCCTGTTCAGCACCTGTTTTCTCTTTACTCAGTCTCTGCTAGGACTGTACTGTATGTTCACATGTGAAAATTTGGGTTCTCAGGGGTTCCAAAATATGCCTTGACGGCACCTTCTCACCTCCTCCCCCCCTTTTCCTTTTTTTTTGGCCTCTCTTCACTCTTTGTCTCTTTGTTTACCAATCAGTGCAGTTCTTTTGCTGTAGTGACATCACATAACCAAACAGATTCGATTAAAACAATTCTTTTAGAAGATAGTTAAAAAGACTCTTCAGCATGCACACGAAAGCTCATACCTAAAACTACTCAGTTGGTCTCTAAGGGGCTACATTATAATGTTTAAACTCTTTTGGGACGCTTCTTTTAAAGACTTTCTTAGATCATATAACTTTTTTGAAGACTTGGTTCTTTTAAGGGAGTTTTTAGGTTTTTAAGAAGAGTCTTTTTAACTAGCTTCTAAAAGAATCATTTTAATTTATTTCGACTATGGCAGACCAACACGGCTACTTACTTGAATCAAACAGATTTGACTTTATGACACCATGGAGCCAGTTCAGAGTGAGGGCAATGCCCTCTGCCATCTCTCCTAATGGGCAAATATTTTACCCTGCTCACAGACGTTCAAATCCTGAGAAACTACTAAAAAGTAGTCATGCTATTCACAGGTTGCAAAAATTTGTGAGAAAATGCTCCCCTCCCTCGTCTCTGCCTTGCCTTGCTTCTCCCCTTCCTTCTATTGGCTCACTGCTGCTGCTGAACTTGCTTCTCTCCCAGGATTTTGATGTTCTAATAAAGCCTCTGTTTCTTCCATTGATCAGTTATCATTGATTGAATGCCTAGAATGAGTAACCATTTTATACTCTGAAGAAAAATGTACCTTTCACCCACCTTCCGCCCGGAAAACCTGAGGTTGGGGATTGGGTGTGTCCCACAGTAGGTAACCTCCAAGGAATTAGGAGGATGGAGAAGCAGAGGCAGAGCACAAGGCAGCCAAACATTTGGCTTCCTGGAGTGGCGTGGATACACACCACTTAGCTCAGCCAATGTCAACAAGAGACCTGAGGGAATAAGGCAAAACCAAACAGATTGACACTCCTCAGAACAAGAGTCATAAAACCTGCGCAAACCTGAACAAGTGGCACAACAGCCTTTTTATACTGTCCAAATCAATAACTAGACCTTGCTAAGAGTGTTTGCCGACACATAAATGACACCCGCCACAGATTGGTTCACCGGGTTTATGGCTCAAAGCCCCAAGCTCCTAATGGAGACAGTCGGCTGGGGCCTACCAGCCTCCTTCCTCCCAAGACTGCCTCCATGTGCATTTGCTAATCAGTCACCAACTTCTGCTTACAGTCTTTGAAAAACTATACCCCCACAACAAGAGATTTGTAAGCACATGTCATGTCTGAGTGCCTTGCATGTCTCATTGGGTGTTGCTACAATCTCTTCCCGCAGCAAATATACCCCATGGCATTGGTTGTCATTTGGAGTAGACTTTGAAAATGCAGGGCCAATTCAAGAAGAAGAATGATGTCACATAGAATTGTAGAGTTGGAAGGGAGCATGAGGGTCATCTAGTCCAGCCCCCTGCAATGCAGGAGTCTTTTGCCCAACGGGGAGCTCAAATCCATGACCCTGAGGTGAATAGTCTCATGGTCAGTAAATCCCCTTTCTTCCTTGGTCTTTTTTTTCAAAACTGCTTTCCTGAAAATGGCAGTTCAGACCTATTCAGTTATGTGTGGAGAGTAAAAACCAAAATTCTTTACCAAGAAAAGCCCATCTCTGTGATCTAAATGATGTGTTCATCTTATTTGTGGGTTGTTTTGTGTGTATGTGTGCGTACATAACTCATTTTCCTCCTACTTGCTAGGGGAAGAAAGCTACTGCAGAGCAGTAAACATCCCAATACCCATTGGGACTCCAGACTAATGGACAGGTTTTTATTATTGATGTTTCGTAATGTGTTGAGTACTGCCCTGAGATCTTTAGATAAGAGGCACAACAACAACAATAACGGAAGTTTCACCAGGTTAAGTTCAGGTACTTTCTGAACTTTCCTTTCTTGGTGAACAGGGGGCAGTGTATCCCGGTCTGCCAATATGGGAACATGCAGCCCTTCCACAGCCAATTCTTACCTGGGTTGTGCTGTGGTGCCTATAGAGCAGCACCAATGATGGACCATTCCAGCGATATCTTCCACTTCTCTACTGGCAGCAAAGTTGTCAGGGCAGGTGGGGCTCCCGCAGGAGCATTTCCCTTTAAGCTTCCACCTCATGAGGTGGCTACCTCACCCTGCCTCATAGGTGAGGCTGGCCTTGTTGGTGACGGCACTGATTCTCTTGAGCTTTTGAGAGCCATAACAGCAGACGGTACACCAAGAGAGAGAGAGAAATCAAAGCTGTAAAAAAATATATACAGGAAAAAGCAGTCACCTATGTAAGAAAAGACATTATTCCCAGTGTGATTTGAGAGCAGTTGTACCTGCTCACCTTTTTGTACACGGGCATCCGGTGGAAGAAAACCACACACTTATAACACGCATGCTATTAAGGATTTACTTTTTAAAAACCTGCTATGTTCTCCATAAAAATGTAATCAACAAGCAGGAAAGACTCAGGGCTATATTGAGTCTCACATGCTTGCAGACCGTCTTCACATCTGACATGCTTTGTGCATATTTTGTACATCCCTGAGTTTATCATAAGAGGCAACTGTGGGACGGCTCTGTACTGTACCTGCAGTTTGAAGTCGCCTTTCATGGAAAAGGGAAAGTTACGTGGATTCAACGACTTGTCACTAGGGGGCGATGAGAAGTCAACAAAAGGAAGCTGAGAGGGGACGCCTAGCAGCTGTTTTTTAGTAGCATTTAACTTAAAACATATTCCTGCCAATAGGCACGTTAAATGAATATTTGTGTACATTTGGCAAGGACCATGCTTGCTAATATCCATGGATTTCTACCCCATCTTTCTGCAACAGTAAAACATAAAATCACAATACAATAAAGCGCACTCATGGGTAACTGCAAAATAGTAACTCTAATACAGTGGTACCTCTACTTATGAATAACTCTACTTACGAATGTTTCTACTTACGAATGGAGCTCCGTCCGCCATCTTGGATGCGGTTTAGATAGGATTCTTTCTACTTACGAATTTCTAGATAGGGTTGCTTCGACTTACGAATTTTTTCTCCCAATGCATTCCTATGGAATTTGACTTACAAATTTTTTCGACTTACAAATGTGCGTTCGGAATGCATTAAATTCGTAAGTAGAGGTACCACTGTAGTAATAATGTAATTGTATTTGCATAGCTCATACTGGCACCAGTAGAGCTTTCTGTCTGCAATTCTAAACACGTTTACTCAGAAGGAAGCCACGTTATGTTCAGTGGGATTTACCTCTTTGTGAGTGAGTTGCGTGTGTTTAATAGGGCTTACTCCTGGGTAAGTGTGCAAAGCATTGCAGCCTTGCGGTAAAATCCTATGCATGTCTACTGTGAAGTGAGTCCCATTTAGTGCAACGTGGCTTCATGGAATGTGCATATACTGTATCTACCTGGGAGCAGCCCATTAAAGAATTGTGGTGTTGGGCTGCTGTCATAGACCCATATACCTACAAGGAGCATTCCCCACTGAACTCAATTGGATTGACTTTTGACTAGGTATGCGTAAGTTTGCACTGTTAGTGTTTTCAGTCAAATAATTCCTTTTTCACACCTTCTGGACTATCGATTCATCCCACAGAAGCCACATTTTATTCATTTCCAAATCATTATGCTCCGACAGGGTTCACTTCCCCTTTCTGTAGACTGCAGCTTGCTTGTGCAAAAAGAGGGTTCTTTTTGTCTTCATAGAATCATCAAATTGTAGCATTGGAAGGTCATCTAGTCCAATCCCCTGTGATGCAGAAAGAACAACTAAAGCATGCATGACTGATGGCCATCCAGCCTTTCCTTAAAAACCTCCATGACACCCCACCTGCATGTACACCTGTAAAGAAGTGTTTGGTTTGGGCGGCATATCTCCATCTCCATGACAGCCGAAAGCTTTCCAGTAAGTGAGAAAGGAACTAGCTTATCTGCTCTTGGTATTGTTGTATATCATCAAAAACTGGAAGTGCTGATGCCCGAGAGACACAAGTCAAATTCTTCCCCTTGCCAAAAAAGCATTTGGAATGGGAAACTAGGAACAGTAATATACAGTGTGCCCTGGGAAACCTTAGGGATGTGGATAAAGGGCTGGTTTGAAATCAGCCCAACCCTTAAAAGACACACCAGTTAAGCCATTTTCACAACAGAGCATCCTTTTGCATCAGTGCAATTCAGCTGCACAGTCTAGCTTCCCCACCTGCGGCTCATTCTGCCAGCATGTGAGAAGCCTTTATGTGAGAACAGTGAGTGGCTTTGTACACCTATTGAACACACAAACAGCAGTACCAGACCCTCCAAGTGTCCCTATTTTCCAGGAACCGTCCTAGATTTACAGAAGCCATCCAGGTTTCTGATTTGATCCCAGAATGTCCCACTTTCCTTAGGATGCCCCTGTTGTAATTGGAGAAATGCTGGAGGGTATGGAGATATGCGACCCCCGAGCCAAGGAGATAAGTAACTGTACAACCATTAGAAGACATCTGAATGCCGCCCTGTGTGGGGAAGGTTCCCCCCCCCCCAATGTTTGTTTTAGTGTGTGTGTGTGAGTGTGTGTGTGTGTGTGTGTGTGTGTGTGTGTGTGTGTGTGTGTGTGTAGAACTGCCCAGAGTGGCAGAGGCAACGCAGTCAGACATTTAAATCACATGCCTCCACCCACAAGAATCCAGGGAACTGAAATTTACCTCTCACAGAGCTAGGTAAATTTCCAGCACCCTTAACAGACTACAGTTCCCAAGATTCTTTGGGAGAAACCCTATGCTTTAAAAGTTTGGTGTGGATGTTCCCTGAGTTAAAGTGCTGCAGACATGCTACACATTTATTTCATTTAAACCCTTTGACTCCAGTTGAATCACATGCAGATGCGAGGGCATATTCAGCAGCCACTTGGGGAAAGTGGTCTGTTCAGCACAGGATGGTCATGGGACGTGGCCACAGTAGCACAGCTCTTGGGGCTACCTTACGAAACCTGTTCCAGCACTCAGCAGAACTCCTTAAACTCCACAGCATGAACTCCTGCCTCCAATCAAATCTCATTGTGACTGGCATTAAGGGGATTATCTTAGCCCTGCAGCCCACACTCCAGCTGGCTTCTCTTTTGCTTAGTCAGACAGAACATGGCTCCCTGCTCACAACCCCTATGCTGCTTGCTGGGCAGAAGTCCCTCTCTGGGTGTGAGGCTCCTCTAACTCCTTTATTTTTTTTTTGGAGAACCACCAGGTCCATCTGGAACATGAATGGCTATGATTTCCTTCAGGAAACACCAGGTACTGGTTCCTACTAGGACTTTTAATTTTGACCCATCAGCCTGTTTGGGGAGGAAAAAAGTATTACTGGGTGTTTTTCCCCTCCTTCAAGTGTCACCAGAGTTTAACCAAGCAAATTGCGCAAATGGTTGCCTTAAGTTGTACATCTTAACTTCCGTGCGTGTCACTAAAAAGCTCCCAGAATCTGAAATGTGAAAGTAAAATCTTGATTGGTTAGAATGTACCTCCAGTTCTAAAATTCATTCTCCACCCACATCAGCAACATTCACACATGCACCCAAATATTTAGTGCATGGGAATGTTTTGCATTTTAATGCTACATGTGGAAACACTTGGAGGGGTTCCCTCGCAAATCCCCCTCCCCATAGGAGAAAACAGCACCCAGATTCATTGTCTTTGAAAACATGTTAACAGGTTTAAACTTCTCAAAGAAGAGTCAAGCTTGGTGCTTTTTTTTGGTGAGGATTAGCACTCTTGCGTTTTCAAACCTGATTAGCAGGAAGTTTTCTTTGCTCCTTTATTGTCCGGTAATTTCTGGGCAAACATTCTCTGAAGCCAACATATCACAATAACCCGTTTGGCCTTCAGATTCTTCCAGATGTTTGAAGTTCCTGGAACTGTGGAGAAGCTACTCATCCATTTTGTCTCAATCTCCCAGAACCCCCTTGGAACTGCTTGCTGAAACAAGCATCCTCTCTTTCCCCTAAAGTTATTAAGCTACCATTGCTTGTATAATGGACGTGGCTGAATTCTCAGCTTTTAGAAAGTTTCAGCTGACGGGGACGAGAACCCAAACCACATGGGAGTAGATCTAAACTTACTTCTTCTGTTTAGTGACATTCCCATGACAGCAGCTTTTGTGCAAGGCTGCCAGAGGCTTCATGAGTGAGTCCTCAGGGCAAATGTGTTATCCACCCATGCACCCCAAATTTTGAACCAAAGCCTTCATTCAAATAATGAAAAACCCTATGTTGCTGTCTCTTTAAATGAATTCCCTTTCCATGGCCTGATTCCATGACATATCTCTTGTTGATGCCTTCCTGCTCTTTAGTGCTTTTGGTATAGTGTAAAATCCAAAAATACAGGGCACATCCCTAGAAAGATCAGGTAATCCTTTGCTCTTAAGACTCAGGAACCAAATTCTGTGGCCTACATCAGCTGCGCATCCCATACCGATACAGAGTGTGAGGATTTCATTCTAACACATCATCTTCAGAATGAGTCATGTGCTGGCATGCCCTAAGGGAAGACAATCACATTTAGAATATTTGTATGGTATAGTTGCTTCAGACTACATACAGTCATACCTCGGGTTACAGATGCTTCAGGTTGCGCATTCTTGTTCCGCACTGTGCTGAACCCAGAAGTACCGGAACAGGTTACTTCTGGGTTTCGGTGCTCGCGCATGTGTGGAAGCACTAAATCGCGCTTTGCACATGCGCAGAAGCGCCGAATGGTGACCCGCGCGTGCACAGATGCACCACTGCAGGTTGCTCATGCTGCAGGTTGCGAATGTGCCTCCCGCACGGATCACGTTCGCAACCCAAGCGTCCACTGTATTTAAATAATCTCTTACCTCTGCCTGTTGTGCTAGTGTTCCAAGTAGAATAACTTGCAATGCAGGAATATACACCTGTCTCTCCCCCCCCCACATCACGTTAAACACATGCTAGGTTTATGCCCCCTCCCGCAATTAACTTACCCAATATCATCCGCCCTCAGCATGTTTTCAATAAACCAACTTTGGGGACACCAGTTCTGGGAGTTAATCATTGCTGTGTTTATCAGTTGATGATTGATTTATAAAGGTTCATGGCTTCAGCTTGCCACCATATTCCAATTTGTTGAAATGCTTGGTTGACTTAAATTATGCACTTTATGGTTGTAATATAATTTAATTATTTTATGGCAGAACGGGGCATTAGCTAAGGATGGTTTCTGGGAGAATCAAGTGGTGAATGTTCAAAATGCTATGCTACTAACATGCTCTTTCATTCAAGATGGCTCGGCAGCTTTTGGTGACATGGGCTTTTTTCCAAGTTGTTTGGGTAGCTCATTTACACCTGCATGATTAATTAGAAGAGGTAGAAGATTTAAATCTACCACTCGGGCCTCCATGCAACCCTGGAAAGAAAATTGGAAAAATAAGTAGATGAAACCATTTCATAGCTTAGGCCAGTGCTTCAGAGGAAGGGGCTGTCTTCAGTGAAATAAACATATAATTATTTCCTGTTCTTTTTCGTTGGTGGTTAATGATGGTTGAAGCTTACTTCTGCCCGGGCCCGCTAACAATTTCATAGAGTTCCAAAATGATTTGTAATCACACTGGCCCTTTTACAGATGCATTGCAGTTAGTGAGGGGTGACTCCTGCCCATGGCACTCAACTTGGCTCCTGGCATATTTGGGTTGGAAATAAGCCATGGCTATTTTCCCCAAAACCAGGAAGCATCTTTTTGTTCTTGTTTAAAGAGAAATTTTCTGTTGACAAAGAGTTCTGTTGAAATGCATTGGAAATTGTATCAGTCTGTGGAGTTGCCTTTTTTGTGGGGTGTATTGGGTGTTTTTTGGGTGCCTGTACTTGATCCTCTGTTTTCTGTGGCATAATCTACACTGAATGGGATGTGGGTGGCGCTGTGGGTTAAACCACAGAGCCTAGGGCTTGCCAATCAGAAGGTTGGCGGTTCGAATCCCCGTGATGGGGTGAGCTCCTGTTGCTCGGTCCCAGCTCCTGTCAACCTAGCAGTTCAAAAGCATGTCAAGTGCAAGTAGATAAATAGGTACCGCTACAGCGGGAAGGTAAATGGCGTTTCCGTGCGCTGCTCTGGTTCGCCAGAAGCGGCTTAGTCATGCTGGCGGCCACATGACCTGGAAGCTGTACGCCGGCTCCCTAGGCCAGTAAAGCAAGATGAGCGCCACAACCCCAGAGTCGTCCGCGACTGGACCTAATAGTCAGGGGTCCCTTTACCTTTAATCTACACTGTGTCTGTCCAGACTCCACGACTCCTCAAATCCCCTTCTTCTTTTCCCCTACCCTAACTTTATTGGGTGGATAGGCTAAGAGAGGAATGAATTGCTTGGATGAAACATCTGAACACAGGGATTTTAACATTGGCCTTCTGTCCCTCGAAATAAGGGTTTTGGTGACATTCGCTGCAATCAGCCTATGGCAGTTTCACTTTTTCAGTGGGGGGGGGGAACCCAGGAGTATTATTATTTATGTGCCACCAGAAAATATGTAAATGTTCTTGTAACTGAGCAAGAAGATAACCATATCAAAGATATTTCTGTAATCATTATTACAAAATTCTGTAATGGAGCATGAATAAGCTGTTTGAAAGGCAGTGTTGAAAAGGTGTGTTGTTGTTGTTTAGTCGTTTAGTCGTGTCCGACTCTTCGTGACCCCATGGACCATAGCACGCCAGGCACTCCTGTCTTGCACTGCCTCCCACAGTTTGGTCAAACTCATGTTCGTAGCTGAAAAGGTGTAGCCATTGTAAAAGATGGTTTGCTGCTCAACTTGTTCACAGCGGCCGCCTTATCCCATGGTAAACCAGGGATAGCCAATGTGGACTACAACTCCCATCAGCCCCAGGTAGCATGGCCAAGGATTAGAGCAGGCATCCCCAAATTGCCTGTCGATTTCAGTGAGATGGCCTACAACTCCCATGATCCCTAGCTAACAGGACCAGTGGTCAGGGATGATGGGGATTGTAGTCCAAAACATCTGGAGGGCCGAAGTTTGGGGATGCCTGGATTAGAGATTCATCTTATTAGATCTCTATCCTGCCCTTCCTCCCAGGAGTCCTGGGCAGTACAAAGGAGCCCAGGCGACATCCCAGGGTGGGATGATGGGTGTTCAATTCCAAAATATGTGGAAGGCACCGTGTTGGCTACCCCAGTGCAAGGCTGGGGACTCTTCAATGCAGAGCCAATCTGGAACTTCTGCCAGTGGAGCCCCAACTTTGCTGCTGCTTCACAGCACTGCTACTGCTGCTAGGAGGCTATTGCTGTAAGCTCAGCCCCACTAGGTGAGCTTCTCCTGCCCTGCAAGTACACCATAGTTGATGGTTTCCCATAGAACCAAGAAGGATGGCTCCCACTTGGTTCATCTCCCTCTAAGCAGCATGAACAATGCCCCACCCACGAATACCGTTTTGACCATAGCTGCCAAGTATCCCATATCCGCCGGGAAAACCCCTTTTTTCTTACCGTTTCCCGGCGGTCTCCCGTTTAGTGGAAAATCCCGGTATTGTCCCTTAAATCGGGACACTTGGCAGCTATGAATGGAGGAGAATTACCCGGCCATTTTTCTGGTGCCGCTTGCCCTTCTATGGGCACCAGAAAATGGCGGCGCCGGCGCCGGAAGTCACTTCCGCGCATGACCGGAAGTTGCGTGACGCGACTTCCGGTGGCGCTTTGCCCTTCTATGGGCATAAGAAAATGGTGGCGCCGGCGCCGGAAGTCGCTTTTACGTGTTTCCGGTCATGCGCGGAAGCGACTTCCGGCGCCGGCGCCGCCATTTTCTGATGCCCATAGAAGGGCGAAGCGCGCACTGCCGATCCCGGATCTTTACGACCCGGACTTGGCAGCTATGGTTTTGACTGAACCACGGGTTGTGGTTTGTTTCGCTGCAAACAAACCAGAATGCAAAGCCAACGTTTGCTCTTGGCTTCCTGATCATGGTTTGTTTGAGTAAAGCAAACCACGATTTCTGGTTCAGACGAAATGCTAAGTCATCGGTTGTGCTTTGTTGGCTAAAGGTGAGGAAATCAGACGCCATCTGCATTTCCAGGGCTTTTTTCCTCAGCTGGAAATTACTGGAACTCAGTTCCAGCAGCTCTCAGGTGGGGCCATTGCCATTCTAAGAGAACAAGGGAGGTGTTCATGGTGAGTTTTCACTACCTCTTTTTCTAGAAAAATAGCACTGTGCATTTCCATGATAAACCATTAAGAATTCCCGTTAACAATGGCTTACAGTGATGCGTGAATGGGGCCTATATTTTTCAATGTTGACACTTCCCGTTCTCTCTCCTTTCTCGGGTAGTGTTTGTTTATTACTGAGCCTTTGATTACATCCAGCACTTTGAGAAAGTTTTAGTTCCCTTTCGTAGGTTGATTCTGATAATGTCATGTACAGCCAAAGAGGGCATCTTTTGTGTGTTTATTCGACTTCCAAACAGAACAGTTCAAGAAAGAAAGGATTCAGATGATATTTATAAAAGGCCTATAAATCAAATTTTCTGGGGAAAGACTGTATATTTGGTGGCAGAATTCAGGTTCTCCACACATGGCTTTCAGCTAAAACCTACAATTACTCTTGGTCTTTCTGTGAAAGAAGACATTTTTAGTCATAACTAATGGCAGCTGAGCATGATGCTCTCTAAGGAAAAAACCAGACTGTCATCAAAATGAGAGAACCAATGAGAGAACCATTTACAGGAACCCAGACCCTGCAGACATTATTACTATTGTGAATATTTCAATTTGCATTGTGCTCTGAAGGATCCCAGAGCAGTTATAATCAGTATTTTAGAAAGTGAGGATGAACTCACTAGTTGGAAACCCGACTTTCAGCAAGCAGCGATGGTCAAAGAGGCAGAAAACTGGTTTAAGTTTGCAATGCAACCTCTGCAAGAAACAGTGCTAAGGTCATTGTGGTAGCTAGCACTGACACTTCCTTGGTCACCTGTTTATAAGAGATGCAAACACCACATCTCTTCAGGTAAACAGGGATCTCCTAGAAAGAATTTGTCTAGACAGCCAAGGCTAGATCGGCAGATAATGCCCAGGAACTCAACACTGGAATAAACAACTATGTCAGAGGATAGTGACCAGTCATATGACCTGAAGGGTAGGGGTGGGGGATCACTATCACACAAGGAGTCAGTGCCCCATTCCCGAATATGCTGCCCGGGCCAATTACAAAACTGATTAATTGGTTCAGTGTGGTCTCTCTCCTTACTACAACACCATTTTCATGTATTTGAAGAAGATGGGCGATGTTTAATTTAATTTACCCAAGGATTTTCATTTATCCAAGCCTTAATGCAACTGAGGCGAGAGCTGGTGTGTAATGTAATGGCTAAGAGGCTGAGCTACAAATCGGGAAGCGTCTGATTCAGATCTCTCCTTTGCCATGAACTCACTATGCCCTGCCCTCCAAGTGCGACACCCTGAATTTATAAAAGCCGCCCCAGCTTCTAAGTCCAATCCAGGGATGTCCTGTTTTGGCTCCCGTCCTCTGGCCACGCCAGAACGCAGGGCCAAAAGACAGGTGGTTTTTGGTTCCACGCTGTGGCACGAGTCAGTTGGTTCACACCGAAAACAGCAGGGGGGGGGGGGAGAGATAACCTTGCCTCTGCTACTTTTCTTCCTCATTCTGTTGCGGCAACTTCTGGAAGCTGGTGCCAGCAGCAGAGGTGGTGGCTGTGTCCTCCCCTAGAGTGTGCGGAGCAGCACAGCATCTTCCGATGCGGCAACGGTGAAGGCCAGAGGACAAAGATAGGAGGGGGGAGTTGGGGAGCAACAGTGTTGGTGAGTTGCTCTTGAAGTGTTTTGGGGAGGGGATATGCTACGTAGCCTCCCCACCCCTGCCTTATAGGGTTGCTGTAGTTATTGTATTTAGATGATGCATGTGCCTTAAACTTCCAAAATATTCATCTTCTTCAAGTAGAGAGTTCTTTTGGATGAAGTAGCATATCCATCTAAAATACAGGGTAATAATATGCACCTTCCACTTGGTGCTGGCAAAACAGCCACCTGCATAGGGCTGCCATACGCCCAGATTTTTCTGGACGTTGCTGGGATTTCAAAGGTGGAATTGGTGGCACTTTGTCCTGGAACCTAGGCAAGTCAACTTTTGGGGTGTCCTGGTTTTTACTTTTTGAAATACTGCAACCGTACCCCTGCAGAAGCAGGACGGAAGTCTTCATTCATCAGCTGACAAGCCAAGAGTTTGATCCTGTTGGGAGCTGCTTTCCCAGCATGTTGCCTGTGTGGAACAATCTGGCAAATCAGGTCCCTCCCTCCACCCCATAGGTTGACTTTGACAGGTGAGCCTACCTATCAATCACCTGATGTCATCAGTGTGGGTGGCGAGATAAAGCTCTGGTCTGCCATGCCAAACAGGCTCCCCACCCCTGCCTTATAGGGTTGCTGTAGTTATTGTATTTAGATGATGCATGTGCCTTAAACTTCCAAAATATTCATCTTCTTCAAGTAGAGAGTTCTTTTGGATGAAATGAGAATCATAGATTTACCACGTCTTTTGTAATATTTATCACCATAAAAACAGAGCAGGTAGAGTGCAAACAGACATCTAAAGAACAAACAGAGCAAATGCTAATTTTGCATCAGAATCTCAGCTAGTAACAACATGGAAGCCCCCATAGCTGCTACACTCAGTAGCAGATGCTTTTGTTGAGGTAGCAATGCTCACTTGACATCCTGACAGTTGAGTTGCCGCTTAGTGGGAGGTCAGCGTAGTGAAAACATGCCAGCAGGAACACCAAATTGGCTCCACCACTGCGTTTGCACCACACTGAACTCTCCACTCTCCCTCGTGCTAAGCAGCAGCAACTCAGCCGTCGGGGCTGACTGTGAATAGTGATTTCATCTTTCCCATAGAAAATGGCCGTATGAGTAAAGTATGATTTTGCTGTTTGTGTACATAGTCAAATGCCTATGCAAATCCAATTCCACGTCAGGATAATTCACTGTGGATTCCCCACAAGATTCCAGCAACCAACTAATGTCCCATGTATCAGAAATGGATTTACATTTAAAAGAAAGAATTCCTTACTTTTTCAAGTTGACCTTGCATCGAAATGGAGTGTAGGGGGGCGGCGGAATTCCATCTTATGGCTGCCAGTTGTTTTCTTTTTCTTTTTATCTAGCAGGGCTGCTCTTCAACAACTACAAGACAAGCACAACATTTACCGTACTTGGTGAAGCTTTTTTTTTTTCTTCTAACAGAGGGTTCCTCCAGATGACCTATTTACTAGTGAGCATTCAATCCTGATTTGCTTGCACAAAGCTTATGCAGAGGTTAGATTATGTCCGGTCTTTCTTGAGCATTCATTCTGATTTGTTTGTTTGCAGGGAGGTTATTTGACAATGAACATGCATCGTGACTTATTAATCATTGATTCCCCCCCCTCCCAATTTCTTCAGTGCATTTCCCCATCATTTTCCATCCTTTATTTCCATCCTTTATTTTTAAGGGGATTTGTGGCACTAGGGTGACAGATTGAATCTACTGTACTTGAATTGCGCAAACCTAAATTGCCAGTATTCATTTCACTTCATCCTGCAAAATGCTGACAGTCTGGAGGCAACCCTGCAGTGAGAGGGAAACTTGGCTTGCTGATTTCCTGCTTGTCATGCAGCTGTTTAAGTCACAGGAGCCCCCTGCTAGATACAGTAAAAAGTTGGCAGCCTTGCTTGTTTCTGACAGAGGAAGGTCTATGCAGGGAATGCATTGGCGCTGTGTGTGTGTGTTTGTAGGGGTGCCAACTTGAATAAAACTGGGGGAGGGCAAGTAAGCCCCATCCCACATAATCAATCACATAACGTGGCACGCACACACCATTTGAATGGCAATGCCTATCAAATTTGGGGGGGCCCCCGGACCCCTCAAATATTCCTGGGGGGGGCACAAAGGCACCTCCTGTTTTTGTGTGTGTGCTCTCTGATTTTAGGCACATCAATAAAACAGATTCCCGAGTTCTTGGTTCAGCTTTTGGAGTGCTAACCCAGAACATCGCCAGGAAAGGTGGACCTATATTTTCTACACGCATTTTCACTTGCATTTGGAAGCCAGGCATAAAAATACATTGGCCTTGCAGTGGCTCCTCTCTGTAAGACAAGCCCAAGGTATTTTGCTGCCGGGGACAGAACAGGAAGTGTCAGAGTCATGGTGCATGTTACCCAAGGCTAATCGAGTTGGTTTAGCACCCTGGGAGTAAAAACGCAATAAAATGAATTCAACAACTAACGATTTGCTGCCCTTTCATAAAACTGAAGGTGAGTGAACTTGTTCTGCTGGGCTGGCACTGCTTGTCTGTCATGTGAAAAACCAGTGCGGTTGAAGCCTCTGTTTGCCTGAACTGTTTGCCCGGGTTCTGCACCAGTCGCATACCTGACCCCTTTCTGAGCTCCAGCATGGATGTACCCCCCTGATACCTATATCTACTGCCTTTTCCTTTTCTTCCAGTTGGCTAGTAATCCATAAATGTGCTGCATCCTTCTGATTCAGCTGAATTCCACAGGGGTGGTTATTAACACGTGGGGGAAGGTTGGGGGGCGACGACACTGCTCTGTAATCATTTAAGACATGAATTCAGGCAAAAGGCAAACGGGATTTGATGGTGTGGAAAGAAGATCCCTGTTTACTAAAGTCTGACAAAATACAAGCCTTTGCGGGCTTTATCTGCTGCATTTGGAAACAGCCGGAGAGCAAATATATACTCAGGTCATGGAAAAGGGGCAGGAACAAAATATTGACTTTAGAGGGGTGGGAATAATCATTCTTTTTTTAAAAAAAAAACTTTTGAAAACTTAGGTGCCTAGATCCAAAGCAAGATCTTGCACAAGGGCTCAGAATTGTAGCCTGGCAGCTTTGTGTGCCATTTCTTGCAGTTGTTAGCAAGTCATGCAGTAAACTATTCTCTGTTAATTTTTTAATGCAAGGTAAACAGGCCGAGAAATGATTAGCACAAAAGTAAGTTTGAACTAATCTGGGGAGAATCAGAAGGGATGAGAGTGAGAAAGCTGTTCTGGAGAGTTATCTGTTAACTACATCAAATGTCTCCAACTGGAAGAGTTCCTTCCTATCTCTTTGGGTTTCAGTAGCCAAACCCTTCCACATTGTTTTCTTTTTTTAATCTTAACCAGTGGCCCAAAATGAATACTTCAAGCACAATAGCTCTTTCCTTTGAATTAGAGGCTTTTTGGAACTACAGGCGACAAGGATCTTTCCTACCTGGTTGGTTACTGGTGATCAGAAGGTTATCCTCTTCCATAGCCACAAAAAACGGCCCCCCCAGATCCACTCTTCAAAGGCGCACAGCTGCTCAGGCATGAAAAGCTGGTTCGCAAATCTTCCCTGCAGCTCCAAGCACTGAATGTCAGAGCCTGGGGAGAAGCATAACTAGGTAGTTGCTTGGAATGGAGTTTGGTCAGTGGTCGGAGATCTATATTCTCAGATAGATAGGACTTTGTCCACAAACTGGAATTTGAAATTTCAAGGGTGTGTGTGTGTGTGTGTGAAAAAGCAGAAGGGACGGTTTGAGATGATTGTGCTGGCGTGATTCTTGTAACTCAGGGCTCCTGCCCAAACCAGCTTACCCCATGGACTAGTAAACAGAAGACTGAATAGCCTCAAATAGGCAGCTTTTGCACATGTATGCTTAAACATTCATCTCTACAGAAGCAAGAGAAAACCCAAATGATTTTAAGTGCAAGGAAGGCCTCTTTATGGAACATCAGGAGAGACATGAACGTCTCCCAAACTCCTCTGAAGCAGACTCCACCACCCACCATAGTGAAAAGGGTCAGTTCTCCTCCCCCTACCACATTACCCATGTAGTTTGCATGGCAAGACTTCCATTAGAAATGGGTTAGCCAACGTGGCACCCTCGAGTTGTTGTTGCACTTCAACTCCAGTCAGTCCTAGCCAGCATAGCTAATGGTCAGGGAGGATGGAAGGCGTAGTCTAACAACATCTAGAGCGCACCATGTTGGCTACCCTTGCATTAGAATATTAAAAGATTCCTGCTTGGTCAAACCAAAGGTCTATCTAGTACAGTATTCCTACTTTCCATAATGGTGAACCGAGTGCCTCGAAGAAGCCCACAAAGCAGGAGTACAAAGACCCCACCCAGTGCTGATGTTGCTCCACAGCAGCTGGATATTCAGCGACAGCATACAGAAGTTCTGTATAGACATTGCCATGGCTCGTAGTCATTGGTAGAACTTTCCTCCATGAATTTGTAGACAGCTTTAAATGATGCATTTTAAAAGCAAGTGAAATGCTTCTTTCTTCTCCCAAGGATGCTTCCTGATTCCCCCCCAGTTGGGCTGTCATCTTGCCATTTCCTGTCAGTTAAAAACTGCGCCTGGAAACTGCATGTATGGGAGTTAAAACTTCAAAAGCTTGGGGAGAGGGCAGGGCCCCCGGAAACAGCTTTGCTCACTGTCTTGCTACTGAACTGTGAACTTCTTCCGAGGTCACGTTCCCACTGTACATTTAAAGCACACAACTCCCCCCCCCCAGAGAACCTTGGGAACTGTAGTTTACTACCACCAGAACCACAGCACTCTTAACAAGCTGCAGTTCCCAAGATTCTTTCTGGGAGGTGACCTCAGCCATGTTCCTGCCCTGTCTCTATTTGGTACCAAAACTTGTTACGTCACTGCACACACCACAACTAAACACAGGCAAGGCTATAGATCACCAGCCATTTACTCACTCTGTAGAAATGCATTTTACACACTTCCACCTAGATTAGAATCAATGCATGTCTCGCCTGTTGTTATTATTTTGAGTGGAGAACAAAGGTACAGCCATGTGGTCCCTTCCGTAGTGTGGGAGCAGAGGGTTATGTTCCTGCATCAAACTGCCTCTCAGTGCTGAGAAAAGTTAACTGGCTGGTGCCCCCCTGGGCCTGGTAGTGTGGAAGGCAGGGAGATCAACAGTAGGTGGTGTCACAGCCAACCATTTCTAGCTTTGTCTCCCTCCCTGCTGAGTTCTACAAGAGCAACAACTAAGGAGGGGGAAGGTGGCAGGTTTTGTCCCCCCCCCCCCCGCCCCAATGGACTGGTTCCAAGTAAGAAGGTGGATGGGCAGGGAGCTCACTGAGGAGAAACTGAGGTTGGTAGTCACTGTGCCCAAAATTAGGGGGGGGCAAGGGGCAGGGCCAAGGCACAGGGGGAGGGGCCACAGTGGGGCAAGGAAAGCCATGGTCATTCAGGGGCGAGGGGGCGCCAGGATCAGCCCGAAATTGGGCTGCTCCGACCTCCTCCTCCCCCTCCGTGTTCCTATCACCTCCCCCTCCGCGATCGCCGGGGCGGGTGGAGGGAAAGCTGGCTTTCCACAGGGCTAGAAGGGAGACGTCCCTTCTAGCCGGCTGGCTGTGGGGCGGGTGGAGGGAAAGCCCCAGAGCTGTGCAAAGCGTTTTGGCTGGCTTTCCCTCCACCCGGGCGGTGGCGGGCAGCGGGGCAGGCTGGCCACCAGCGGCCCTGCTTCTAGGGGGGCAACTGCCCCCTCCTGCCCCCCTTACCTACGCCCATGCTTCCCACTAATCCAGCAGCCTCCACTTCTGGAAAGTTGCCTGTTCCCTGGAAGCTAGACTGAAAGCACTAGCAATAATACATCTGAGTCATCAGCACTAAAGGAGAAAGGCTGAATATGGCCCTTCGGCAATTTCCAGGTATTTAATCGTTCTGTTCCCCTTAAGAAACTCCCCACCCCGATACCCTTGTGCATACACTTCTTTCGTTTGCTATTTCTAGCATCCTTAATCCTTCCGGAGCTGGTTCCCGCAGACCTTGTAGGGGCGAAGAAGCTATTTTTGCCTTCCTTTGTACGTTTATTTGAGCAAAAGGCTTGTTTTGCTTAACAGAGCAAAATAGGCTGGAGGTTTATGATATTGTACTAGACACTATGGCAAATCCTGCACATATTTAACTTGATGTCTGTACGCGTTTATCTAATCATAGGGATCACTCTATCCGAGCCCAGATTGAGGTGGAAGATCCCTCAATGGGGCTGCTAAAGCTCTTTCTCCACTTCCTTGACCATCTCATACTCCATTGTTCCTTTCTATCAAGCAAATGAATTATTGGCTTAGCAGGCTCCTAGCTGAAGGGGAAATAACCTGGCCGGCTTATTTCAAGGAACAACCTTTATATCTTTGATAGTCACACACCAGATGCCATCCCCAACAGAGAGACAGAAGTCACAATTTGTGCAACCATGGTGCTCTGCAGTTGCACCAACCACAGTGGCCATATGGTCCAGGTCAGAGGGTCTTCTAGCAGTTCTCTCACTGAGTGAAGTGAGGTTACAGGGAACTAGGCAGAGGGCTCCTCGGTATTGGCGCCTTCCCTGTGGAACGTCCTCCCACCAGATCTCAAGGAGATAAACAACTACACAACCTTTAGAATACATCTGAAGGCAGTCCTGTGTAGGGAAGTTTTTAATGTTCGATGTTTTGTGGTGTTTTTATATTTTTCTGGAAGAGTGGTTGGGGCAACCCAGTCAGATGGGTGGCATATAAATAATGTTGTTGTTGTGAACTTCTAGAGACAGTATATGCCCCTGAATATCAGCTCCTGGAGAGAAGCAGTAGGAAGCAGCCCTAGTCTTTCATCCCAATGTCCTACCTGTGGGCTTCCTACAGGTACTGTATTGGGTTTGCTCTACAGGAAGCAGGATGCTAGACTACGTGAATCCTTAGTCTGATCCAGCAAGGTTCTTATTATCTTCTCAGTGAGGTCCATGGATGGAACACACGAACACAGGAACTTCCTAGCTGTGCAATAGTCTTGCATACTCATTGAGTGCACTCATAGGGTGCGTGGTATTAAAACCATCCATGTAAATAGCCATCAGAAAGCATTGGTTTGTTCCAAATGACCTGCGTTCTCAGGGGTCATGCTGTTTAATGTCCCCCCACGAGGAAGATGGAAATTCTGAACCAGGCCTCTCAGTATTGCTGCTTTTTGTTTAGGAACTACATGCAAGAAATATGTGGCTGTGGTAAGAGTGTGGCTTATGTTTGTGCTTTGTGTGTGGTTCGCCTGGGCAGTCTGCGCTCCATTGTTTGTTTGTTTCCTTTGCTGGCGTATTCTGCAACATGCCATTGTCACAATAGTAGTGCATTCGTGGTGGATTTACACTAGACAGTCAACACATCGTTTTGCTTTATGAGTGGTTTTGTGATGCTCCCCCAATGATCAAGGGAATGCAGTGACTCCCTTATGAAGAAAGGTTGCAGCGTTTGGGATACTTTCATTTAGACAAAAGGCAAGGTGACATGACAGAAGTTTTTAAAAGTTTGCATGGCGTGGAGAAACTGGACGTGGGGAAGTTTTCCCTCCCTCTCTCATAACTCTAGAACTGATGGGCATCCAAAAGAGATGAATGTTGGAAGATTCAGGACAGGTAAAAGGAAGCACTTTTTCAGGTAGTGCATATACAATGGAACTCGGTTCCGCAGGACACAGTGATGATGACCACATCCTGGATGGCTTCAAAAGAGGATGAGACACATTCATGGAGGAGAGGGCTACTTATGGCTCTGCTCTGCCATAGCAATGCTTTTGAAAACCAGCTGCTGAAAACCACAGGAGGAACAGAGGGTACCCTTGTGCTTGAATCTTGCTTACTGGTTCCCCACAGGCGTCTGGTTGGCTACTGTGAGAACAGGATGCTGGACTAGATAGTTCAGTGGTCTGATCCAGCAGGCTCTTCTTATGTTCTTAATGTTACTGGATTATTGCTGTCTGGAGGAGCACTCTTGCGCCATGGCCCAACGAATAGGGGGGGGACAAAAGAACATTTGTGTTGTAAAAAGTTACCAGTTTTCAGCAGGAAGTTATGGAACATGCACTGGTTGGAAACCAAGCTGCACATTGTGGTACTTCTGTGCACAAACAATGTTGAAAGCAGGTTTGCCCAGAACAGGGGTCAGCCAACCTTTTCAGCAGGGGGCCGGTCCACTGTCCCTCAGACCTTGTGGGGGGCCAAACTAATATTTTTTTGGGGGGGATGAACGAATTCCTATGCCCCACAAATAACCCAGAGATGCATTTAAATAAAAGGACACATTCTACTCATGTAAAAACACGTTGATTCCCAACCGTCCATGGGCCAGATTTAGAAGGTGATTGGGCCGGATCCGCCCCCTGGGCCTCAGTTTGCCTACCCATGGCCTAGAATCTCCCAAGTGGCATCATGAGCAGAAGTATTCATGAATGCTCAATAAAAAAGATGTCTTGGGGGTGGGAGGAGGGCCCTCACCCTGAATCAAAGGCTTCCTGTTTTCATTGAGAACCATGAGCTACTGTACTTCATCCAGCCCATGGCTTAGATCCAGACTACATTAGTTGCCCATAGTTCTCACTGAAATCGACAGGACTTAAGACTTGATTAACCTGTCCCATAGATCTCAGCTGTGGCTAACTGAAAGCAAATCACTTAGTTTGGATGCGGACAATATATCACTACGCAGAAGTGCTAAGCAAACACGTTTTCTTCAAATGGTGAGGCGTTTAAGGGTTCGAGGGCTACCTAGCCTTGGTTTCCTTTGAATGCAAGTGCTGGAGAGAGCCACTGGCATTTTGTGTTACCTTATTGGCCCAAATATAAGCTGTACTCCCCCCCCCCATTCAGACCATGAAAAGTTAAAGTGTGGCTTATAGTCAAGACCTTACGCAGCTCCCCCCTCCCCGGAAGTAGCCCGGGTATTTCGGGCAAATACAGTATATGGTTTATTTACAAATAGAGGTTGAGAATAGGTAGGGGTTCGCAGCTTAATGTCTCAGATCTCACCCCACCAGATTTCTAGGTGGGGCTTTGTTCCCTAAATATGTGCCGCGGTCCCAGACCAACCAACTTGTATTTCAAACAGGTGTAGGTGGTAGCATCTCTCCATTTAGTATATGGCTGCTGTTTTCAGATTCTTTCACTGCCCCCACCCCCCGCAAGTGGGCTAGTTGTCTATCTCATGGCCACTGCCAGTTGCCCTGCCATGTTCTTCTTTTGAGTCTGTGTTGGTAACTGGGGGGCTGGAAGGTTGGAGAATACCCCTTGGGAGACCCGATTTATCCAAGGATTTAAATCAGTGGCTGATTTATCTAGCAAAGAGTTGCTGAAAACTAGTTCAGGGTCATTAATTTACTCCATGGAGACTAAATCATAAAAATGGCTGCAAAAAACAAAAACAAAACTGCCATAATCATTAATTATTACTGGCTTTTCAGTGCAATTCAGCTGATGCTGTTAAACAATAAATTGATTTACAGTTATTAATCTTTGCTGGTTACACAACAGAATTTCCACTGGGTCATAAAACACCTCCCCAGTTGAGGCCACTGAAAACCAACTCACTGCATATAATGGTGTCTCTCCAAGCTTGAGATGAAAACAAGTACTGGAGAAATGGCAATTAATTTTGGGGTTCCCTCCATACGTGCTAATCAGAAACTTGTGCACAAGGCCAGTCAGCTGTGTGAAGAAACTGTGAATGCCTTTAATGGGACTTTGGATAGCTCTAACTAAAATATATGCACTGTACTTTTCCATCTATAAGACGCCCCCATGTAGAAGACTATTTTGGGGGACTGAAATTTCAGAAAATAGAGGGAGATGGGAAACAGCAAGTTGTTGAGCTTTTGGGGGGGGATTACCGAGGGTTGCTGAGCTTTTTGGGGGGGGAGGGATGCCGAAAATCACTCACCCGCACACATCGCAAAATCCGCCTCCCATCTGTCCTCTCGCCAATCGCCTGACCAACTGCCACAGCATCGGCCAATGAACACCACCCATTGACGCAGCAACCAATAACATGCATAATAGTTGCTGACAGCTGTGGCAGCAACCAATCAAACGTCTACCCTATGTACTACCCATGTATAAGATGACCCCCCCCCCACTTTTTTGCATGATTTTTAAGGAAACAAACCTTGTCTGATACATGGGAAAGTGCGGTAGATTGATTTGAGTGGTGCAGACTCCGAGAGAAGATTTTATTTATTTAAAATCATTTATACCACTTAATTATTATTGGGTGGGGGGTAGGACAACATCTCTACATGGTGTACGGTCTAAAAAACAAACAATATGATAGGAATTTAACGTAGTGCTAAGGAGATTGCTCCGTCAGTGCAAGAGGAATCCTGTTGCACTAGTGGACGTCCTAGTGGCATCACTTAGTTAAATCCATCCCATAATAATTAACATATTTTAAAAAGCACAACCTAAAACCAGAAAAAACAGTATAAAAACACATAAAAGCAAATAAAGCATAAATGTAGAAGATCCAAAAATGTAAAAGAGGGTCTCATCTTATGAGTCAGAGAAAGAACATGTACAAGTCTAGTAGTTATTGATTCTGCCCCAAATGCAGGGATAAGCACTTGAATGTCAAATTAATGATGCATAGGCAGCATAATATCCACAAATATTAAATGGAGCATAAGGACATACCTTCCAACATTTCTCCGATGAAAATAGGGACGTCCCATTCCATAATGATAATACGTATTACTATTTATACCCCACACATCTTACTGAGTTGTCCCAGCCACTCTGGGTGGCTTCCAACATATATAAAAACATAATAAAACATTAAACATAAAAAAAACACAACCCTTCCCTATACAGGTTTGCCTTCAGACGGCTCGGGGGTTGGATAACTTTATACCCTCCAACATTTCTTCAATGAAAATAGGGACATCCTAAGGAAAAGCAGAGGGACGCGGGTGGCGCTGTGGGTTAAACCACAGAGCCTAGGGCTTGCTGATCAGAAGGTCGGCTGTTCGAATCCCCACGACGAGGTGAGCTCCCGTTGCTCGGTCCCTGCTCCTGCCAACCTAGCAGTTCAAAAGCACGTCAAAGTGCAAGTAGATAAATAGGTACCGCTCCAGCGGGAAGGTAAACAGCATTTCTGTGCGCTGCTCTGGTTTCGCCAGAAGCGGCTTAGTCATGCTGGCCACATGACCTGGAAGCTGTATGCCAGCTCCCTCGGCCTATAAAGCGAGATGAGCGCCACAACCCCAGAGTCGTCCGCGACTGGACCTAATGGTCAGGGGTCCCTTTACCTTTACTTTTGCGTGACGAAGCTCCCAGAAATCCCCCCTAAATAACTCACAACTCACACATTATTTTAGGTTTGGGTTTTTGGCATTGTTTTGGCCACAACTTTAAAATACGATTTTATTCTGAGTGTTGGCTTAGGCTTTGGTTAATCCATCTGTCCTCTCTAAGGGACAGGACCATTTCCGTCTGACCCATGTTGGGTCAGGACCATTCCATCTGCCCCGCTTGGGGCAGGACCAATTCCATCTGACCCATTTGGGACAGGACCATTCCATCTGACCCCCTTTGGGTCAGGACCAGCTCCGACTTACCTATGGGTAGGTAAGTCAAGTAAACACCCCAAGGGAGTGGAGGTACTGTTCAACAGACACTCTCCCTTCGACTCCGGAATGTTCCCCAAGGCTCGGCTCTGTAATTGCCCATCATCCCCACCTGGCGGGTATGTGACTAGAGTCCCTGAGCCCCAGGATTCCTTTAACGGAATACTTCTATGAGGAGCAAAATAGGGGGGTAGGCAATTTAAAGCCAGGCCCCTCTTATAACCAATTTATTAACCAAAGCCTAACGGCCAACCTAACAAGTTGTGACAATTTGCTAAGCAGTAGGCAAAAACCAAATGGCAACAGCCAATCAGCCAAGTGGCAAAATTCCTACTGGGCCCCTGAATACAGGCGACCCCTGGAAAGGCAAAGCAATGTCAGGCTAAGGCCTATAGAAAGTGGCAGGCGGGTGGGAGATTCAAAGGCTATTCGAGAGTGGGCTAGAAACGAAAGTAACTGGGCTTAAGTAAGGTCAGCCTGTCAATCAAATACAGCTACACGCCCCCATGACTCAGCCTGAACTACAGCCCACCCCCTCCCAGATTTCTTTAAGCTCTTCCGCAATCCCCATTACCCTCTATGGAGGGTAATGGGCTTTAAGGAAAAGCGGGACATTCCGGAATCAAATCAGAAGCCAAGACGGCTTCTCTAAAACAGGGACACTTAGAGGGTCTGTAAAGGCTACTTTTGGTACAATTGCAGAAGAGGTTCATGGTTTGATAGTGATCAAGCCAAACAGCCAAAGGGTCTTATTCATTTGCTTTTCATGATCAATGCAGTGATTATGCTTCCCATCCCCATCCCCTCCCCATCCCCACCCCTCCCCACCCCTTCTCTACATAAGTGCCTGGAAACTTCCATTTCACTGTATCTGAAGAAGTGTGCATGCACATGAAAGCTCATACCAAAATAAAAACTTAGTTGGTCTTTAAGGTGCTACTGAAGGAATTTTTTTATTATGCTTATGAAGTGAGCAATGGTGCAGATAGGTAACATTACAAAACAATTATTTGCACCCAGATCATCCTAGTCCAATAGTCTAGAGACAACACTGCATGGGCTTTCTAGGTTGTTGGTTGTTGTTGTTTTTGCATAACCTGCCTCCCCCCCCCCGCCACCCCAATACTCAAAACCTGTCTTTCCCTGCATGATAGAAAACACATGGCCACATGTAGACAACTCAACTTCTGTGCATATTTACTGGAATCTGAATCAGCTGTTAATTGGTTAGAGTAAAAGTACAGGTGTTTGTACTATACCTGCCAAGGCTATTAGCAGTTGGGTTGAGAGGAGTGGGTGGAATTTCAATCAGGAAAATGGCAGAGGGGAAAAGGTATCATCACATGATGGAATATGGCGAAGGCCCACTTTGGCATTTGCTCGCCTGGCCCTGAAAGATGTGTGGTAGGAAAATGCCATGGGGTGGGAGTTGTTTACAGTGAAGTCGTAGCCTGTAAATCATCTGTTTATAGGGAAGTAAAACGAAAGTCCCGTGTATGACAGAGCAGGAATTACAATTCTGCCGACCTTCACCAAACAGAGAGGCAACAGGGCGTGAGAGGAGAGTTAGATTGGTGAAATGGCAGCAAGCTAGGAATAGAGAAATCGGCACTTTTTTATATTCCAGATCCGTTCGTCCAATTCTTTGGCACTTTAACTACAAGTAAGCTAATCCCTGGGCTTTCCCCCCCAGCCCTCTCAGGTAGAGGTGCCATTATAAAAGAGCAGGGGAGGTGTTCATGGTGAGTTCTGGCACCTCTTTTTCTAGAAAAATAGCACTGGGTAATCCTAACAGCTGGGCATGAGGTACAGAAGACCCTGAGAAAGTTTGGCATAGATCACTTGCATACCTATTGCACCTGTCTCAAACCTGAAATCCTCGGCATTGTGCCGCTGACTAATAAAAAACAATAAACAAAATTGAAGTGAGAGAGGAAGACAGAAGAAGCTGAACAGGGCAGTCCACACTAGTGAAATGATTAAAGATTAACCCCCCTTGCCTCCTGCCTCCACCCCTCTGGGTTGTATAGGCCTTGAAGCTCAGCAGATCCTTTCAGAGAAATATTTGAAATAAAGGCCAACAGATAGGGGACGCCGGCAAAATCAGTTGGAGAGGTTGAGGGGCCAATAACCTCTGGCTGCAGAATCACTGCAATCTGGCCTGTGTTTGCTGATGATAATGCGCCTTTCCAAAGCCCTGATAGACATGGAGATGGCAGATTATAGTGCGGCTTTAGACCCGGCATACACGACTCTGGAGTTTGAGAACATGCAAGTCTTGGCAATAGGCAACGGTAAGTCCTGCTCGGAACTTTGCTCTTCTCCATTAAAGTTTGGGCGAGGGACAGCTGACCTTCAGAGGCGCATTTGCAAAACGGCAGCGGCGGCCAGATGGTGTGGGGGCTTTGTTGCATGTCAGTTTCCTTGTTGTCCCAAGGAAAACCTTCCCTGTCGGCAGAGGCTCTTCTCCAGGCTCCAACCTCCCTGCCTGTTTATGGCAAGATTTTGTTTGACCAGTGCTCCGCTTAGCTTGAACCGTGTGACTTTTCCAGGGATGGGTGCGGCGTAGAAATCTTAAGAGAGTATTACAGGTTTTCTCTCACACGACATATCTGTCAGAGGAAGGCATAGAAAGAACCCCAGAAGGTTGGCATGGATGGTGCGCATATAAGGGAGGGGAACAAAGTAGAGAGCTAGGTCATTGCTCTGGAGTATAGGAACCAAACTAAGAGGTTTAAATTCTAAGAAAAAATAGGATTTGGAATCGGGAAGAACTTGCTGATGCAACTTCCTTCCTTACGGATCAGATGCATAAGATACCTTACAAATTCCTGGATTACCTTGCCAAGTGTGTATGTAGCCTTTTCAGGCGCACATTTCGCAGTGGAAAACGACATCCTGCCTTATGCCAGTGTGTGCATAGACTGTGAGGCCAAAATAATAGCCTTGCAGCTTTTCAAACTGCAAACAGCTTCAGCATGTTTTATAGCAAGGAATGAAGAAGTACTGCAGCCTGACATTTCTGCTTCCTTCAGCTGCTTTAGCCCACAGGAGCCATTAGCTTATTCCACTCCTCAAACGTTTGGGGATTTGTTTTTGTTCACAAGATCAAAGATTTGTGTTTTGGCACGTTTACCCCTGGATTTTCTGAACAACAGGCTAATGGCTAATCTTAGTGTAATTCAGAAGCATGCCTTACATTAATTCTGAAATTCAGAAAGATATCTTCTCTACTCAAACTTTCTTAATTAGGTCTTCATTGAGTGATTTTACAAGGAGAAAGGGTGTCATACTTTGCACTTGTCATTATTTAATAAGCACAACACCAATTCTCTGAATACGGGTACAAGTCTCTATAGTGCGGGCACTGAATATTTGCCTAGTCTGTTTTTTGTTTTGTTTTTTGGTTGCCTTAACACTGGGAAGGTGGAAATATTATCACAGATTTTTTCTTTTATTTTTACTTCTGGTGGTGGAATATAAATACTTGAAATGTACCTGGGCCCCTCCAGAGCTTGCTGGACTCCAACGCCCATCAGCCCCAGCCAGCATGACGAATGGCCTGGGATGATGGGAGTTGTAGTTCAGCAGAGCCTGAAAGGTCGTGGGTTCTTCACACCTGTGTTAAAGGAGAAGGAGAAGAAAGCTGGGGGTGGAGGGAGGGAGAGAAAAAGAGAGGGGGGAGAGAAGGAGCATTGTTGTTAGTGGAGGAGAAAAAGAGGAGGAAGTGGGTGGGTGCAGTGCCAGATTTACATATAGTCGTACCTTGGGTTACGACCACCTCGGTTTGCGAACAGTTCGGGTTACGAACTGCGCAAACCCGGAATTGTTTTCGCCGCGCGATCGCGCGATCTGCGCATGCGCAAAATGGCGGCGCCCATCGCGTTCGGGTTACGAACTATTTGGGTTACGAACTGCGATCCGGAACGGATCGCGTTCGTAACCCGAGGTATTACTGTATAAGCTAATCAAGCTATAGCTTAGGGCCCCACTCTCTTGGGGGCCCCACAAAAATTTAAAGGGGAAAAACAACTGGATGTACAGTTCCAAAATATAAGATAAAAAACAAATAAAATACAACCTGCATACAGCAACAGCGTTTTATGTCCTGTAGGCTCCTATTTGTTATGTGCAAATGGCTTTAGATACCTATTAGGTCCATAAATTACCATGTAGCATATATTCAACACAAAAAACCACGACAATTTGTTGCTGACAAAGGACAGCTGGGCATATAAAGGGCCCCATTACCTTCAGTAGCTGAGGGCCTCATCAAACCTAAATCCGGCCCTGGGTGGGTGGCAGACTCCCTGTGCCAGCCCTGCCTATCCACTGACTGGGATCTTGAGTCCTCGCACTTCCTATTTGTTCCCCACCCCAGTTGCAGGATCAGAGTTGAAAGGGACCACAGAGCTCATTAAGGCAAACCCCCATTCAGTGCAAGAACTACAATGCAGGATGCAACTATGGTGTTCCTGACAGGTGTCCGTCTAGCCTCTGATTAAACAGAGAACACACCACTGCCTGAGGCTGTTTCACTGCCAAGCACGTCTGCTGGTCAGGAAGTTTCTCATAGTACTTACTTACTTAGACAATATCATATACAGTGGTACCTTGGGTTAAGAGCTTAATTCGTTCTGGAGGTCTGTTCTTAACCTGAAACTGTTCTTAACCTGAGGTACCACTTCAGCTAATGGGGCCTCCTGCTGCCGCCGCCACCGCGTGATTTCTGTTCTCATCCTGAAGCAAAGTTCTTAACCCAAGGTACTATTTCTGGGTTAGCGGAGTCTATAACCTGAAGCGTCTGTAACCTGAAGCGTCTGTAACCCGAGGTACCGCTGTGTATCACTCCAAGCGGTTTACAACGTATTTTAAAGGCTCAGATACAAACGACGTATTTTTATGTTTCATAGAAAATTACTGTCCTGCAGTTTCCGCTCATCGATAACCAACAGAGTTTTCTTAGTTTGGATGTCTTAGCCATTTCTAAATGCTCCTTCTAAAACCCAGCTGAGACAGCTGCTGCATGATAAATTATGCAATCCTAGCAAAATTCCAATGTATCCAATCCATTCTTTTAAAAACAACAACAGAGCTTTGCACTCTCTTTTAAATTAAATACTAAATTTTCTCTTCTTGTCCTATGCTTCTGTAGATATAACTGAAGGTTGTGGAATAGGTGCCATGCTCGTTCTTTAAACAGTTGCTACTGCAAATCATGATCCCTCTCTATCAACACTCAATCCTTTATCGCTAATATTGCTCCTAACTTTCAACATTCTTTTATTTTCCAAAATTCTGTATTCCTAACCCTTGCTGTTATTGTCATATTGCAACCAGTAAGGATGGGGGAGAAACTTGGTTTTGGCAAACCTACCTAATTTGCATGAACACCAAAAAACATCCTGTGAAATTCACACTTTTTTGTATTTTGAGATGCAGTCCTCTGTTTGTACAGAATTGCATATATAAGATGAAAGCGTATATAGTATTAGTTAAAATACCATACTAAAATGCATTACGTTGTGGAAAAATTATTGCAAAGGTGGGTGTATTGGGAGAAATGTGTACAGGAGTTTTGGGGGGGGGAAACAATTTGCAAAAAGTGAGAGAAACTGAACTTGACTGACTTGTTCATCTGTAGAGATGAGTAAGGAAAAAACTGTGTTTTCAGGACTGTGTGCAGACTAGCTTTTCAGACAACTAAAAGCAGTCATACAGTGAGCTTCTATTACGTATGTTCATTTCCCACCCCCAGGAAGCATGAAGCACAAGAGCATGGTCTCTGGTTAAACTTTTGCAGGTTTCTCCAAAATACATTTTGCCATTTGGATGTGACTGTCAGAGGCCGCTTTTGCAAGGTGGCTACGGTAAGGAAATCAGTCCTCTCCTCACCCACAGACCTCCACCCACCATGGAGCCATTATCATCATTACAGCTATGAAATTGTTGTGTGTGTTTTTAAGAATAGGAAAGCAGTGCGGCACAAACACTCTCTTTCTCGCAGTGATGCACCAACTGACCAACAGCACTTGTTCGTTTCTGAACTTTCTTTCAGAAGTGAACTTGATTCTAGTTATTTTTTACCCACCCCCCACCCCCACTGATCTGGCTGCCATCACTCTCATTTACCGGTATGTGGATTCCCCACCCCCAGGAAACTGATGTAATTAGAAGTAACAAAGTACCTTGTGACATCGACAAGCAGATTTACTGTGACATAAACTTTTGAGGACTGAGATCCACTTCATTAGATGCACAAAGAGAAGCGCGCATGCCTGTTTGAGTGTGTTGGAACTCTAAAACAAGATTAAGACAGTTTCCAATCACAACAGCAACGGCTGCAAGTGCTGTTCAGATTCATTGCAGGCTGGAATTAGGAATTAGGGTGAAAATGAATAGGCCTCCTTTTCTTCCTGACACATGCAGATGCTGCTCCCTCTCCATTGCTTTGGGGACCATCTGCTCTTGTATCGTAGAATAAGCGAAACATAGAATTGTAGAGTTGGAAGGGATCCTGCGGGTCATCTAGTCCAACCCCCTGCAGGGTTAAATCTTAAATCTTCTGGGGATGTTCTACCTGCTCCATGTGCCACTACAACAAGACATGTTTCACTAGACTTTGTAAGGAAGACTGGAGGAGTGACAGCAGGCATCTTGTGAAACATCATAGAAATGTAAAGAATAATACAGCTCTCTGATCAAGCTAGCAAGGCTGGATCAAGACCCAAGCCTTGAGGAAAGCGGCTCCCAACATGCTTCAGAAATGGTTTTCTGTCAGGGTGGGCAGAAGATATATCGGGATCCGCAAGTAGATCTCCGGGTAGTTTGCAGCAGGTTGGCGAGAATTTCTGTCAGTGAGTCCCAATTGTAACAACAACAAAATGATGCACACACTCTAAATTAGGCTGCTGGGATGAACAAAGCTTGGGGTAACTAGGAATGGGTTTTTGTGTGAGGTCAGCTTAGTTCCAGTACTTAAAACAAATCCTTTGCTCAGGGACTACTCGGGGGGCTCTAAGTCCCACTAGACTGAAGTCTGTCTTTTCCTGGCTTAACTTATCCGGCAGAAGCCTGAAAACTTCCCATCAGCAAATAGCTCATATCTTAACCTCTTTCAGGCTAGAAAACTAAGCCTCGTTGTAAATTCTTTGAGAGAAGGGGTTTCTTTGGGGGGGGGCGGGTGAATTGCCACAGTACCAAGTATCTCAACTGATTCATACAACGCATCATAATGGGCAAATGATATTGTTATGGCAGCAAGCTCTCAAACTGTACAAAGCTGCTGTTCAGGCGAGAAGTTAGTTTTGTGGCCCTCTCAAGCTTGCTTCCCTGTCAGAAATGGTCCAGTAACAGAAGTCATTTGAACCATTTCAGAGCCAGTTTTGACCCCTGGAATGTTTGCCGGATAAAAATAAGGACCCTGGTTGTTATGCAATACATGAAGACATAGCTTTCCCCATAGATTGCCATAGAGTGGTGAGATTGTAAGAAACTTTAATTTCAAAACGTGCAGCTTCCTATCACCTAGAAGACATGTTTATTTAACATTTAGATATCATATTTTTAAATACTATCTTTCATACAAATAAGTACAACATGCATTATCTTCTAGCAAAACAATAAAATGGCACAAAGCTGCGCGTGTTTGTGTTGTGGGGTACTGTTTTGGAAATAGAGGAAATGTTGTGATTTATTATACAAACCCCTTTATCTTTCTGTATTTTCCTGGTAAAAAGGTAAAGGTACCAGTACTGCATTACTGTATTAGATTACTTGGTGCAGTTGTTTAATTTCTAGATTAAAGAGTTCAGATGTTATGGAGCTCGCTACAGTATTTATTTTGTAACAATCAGAGAGCTGCAGCTACTGTATCAGGATTTCAGTTTTGCCAGCTAAACCCTCCCTAACTTCCTCTGTTGCCTGCCATCTTCAATTGCATCTTCACCATCCTGATGCTTATTGGGAAACAGGTGTAAAATTGCATGAGCTGTTGTGGGTGGGGAGACAGTCAAATACCCCCCCCATACACACACACACGAGCAACAAAGGCTGCCTCCCCTTTCCATGCCACAGGGATGTCATCACAACCTATTGATACTAGGTCAGCAGGAGCTCAAGTACAGTAGTCAAGGGGAAATGAATGGGTTTTGAATCTTCTGGAAGAGCCCAATATGCCATAACAAATCTGTACAGAAGGGAGTGAGTGTTGGGTTAGCCATCATAATGGAACTGCCAACTCAAAGCTAGTGAGAAGTATTGGTCCCAGAAGGAGTGCATTATTGGGAGTATTGGCACTCATGTGTATCTAGCGCAGGCACCCCCAAACTGCGGCCCTCCAGATGTTTTGGCCTACAACTCCCATGATCCATAGCTAACAGGACCAGTGGTCGGGGAAGATGGGAATTGGAGTCCAAAACATCTGGAGGGCCGAAGTTTGGGGATGCCTGATCTAGCGCCATCAGTGTACGTGGTGTTTTTCAGTGTTGAATAAAAATAAAAGGGCCCTGCCCCAAGGACCTTACAGTCATAGGTTTTGACAGTGAGAGGGACAATTAGGGGAAGGGAAGAACGACAGAGGCAAGGATAAGAGGATTAATATGAAACGTCCATATTGCAGGGATTCAATTGATCTGATTCCTTGATTTGTTCCCATAGATCAGTGGTTCTCAAAGGGTGTGGCAGGAGAGGATGGCATTTGCGGCAGGAAGAGTCAAGACGATATTATATTTTGAGAATGATTCATGTTCTTACGTAGCTGCATTGCTTTATACTTTCTGGATGTCCCACGATCACATTATAAAGTAGTTGCGTTCTGTGTTATAAATCAAGCGCTGCTAGGAGTTGATTCTTTTTGTTTTCCAATGTATTTCTTCTCATCAATAAAAAATTTGGTGTGGCGCAAGCAAATTTTTATTCTGAAAGTGTGGCCCAGAGGGGGAAAAAAAGTTTGAGAACCACTGCCATAGATACTGAATTGAAATTTTATTTATGCGTTGTTACAGCATTGCTTTTCGTTCGGTTTGCTGCCTGATATTATCGTATTGATTTTTGGTATTGTTGTATTTATTTTGGTATGCTATGGGCTTCCCTTTGGAAGGAAAAGCGGGCTGCAAAGATTGAACTTGGATTAAGATGTCACCTCTGCCGGAGCTCATCAAGCAGCCCAAGGCAAGTTGCTCTGTCAGCCTGAACCGCCTGCCCTGTTGGGATAATAATGTTTTGTAGGGTCAATGCTTTGTGGCAATTCCTTTGCACAATTATACCCAGCCTGAATTAAGGTCCCACTGCTTGAGGCTGCTGGAAGTAGTACTTCCAAACCTCCGGAGAGCCCCTGCCCTTGTAATTTCCTGCTTCTATCTGAACCCGTTCCCAATTGTTTCACAGTTGCCCTCCCTGTCTCCCCTTTGAACAGACACCTCCCCTTCTGATGCAGCAAACCTCAATGCGTCCAACAGCATCGGGGCCAGTGCGTTGTGTGCCATTTGCGGAGATCGTGCAACAGGGAAACACTATGGGGCCTCCAGCTGTGACGGCTGCAAAGGGTTTTTCAGGAGAAGCGTCAGAAAGAATCACATGTATTCCTGCAGGTAAAGGGGGGAAGGTGGGGGCCGCGATGTGAGACAGCCCAGCTTGGGTTGACAGGTTATAACCTAGGGAACGAGAACTTATCTAAAAGTGCACCAGGGAACTGGAAGGCAAGAGACAGAGCAACCCCACACGTTTCCTTGGAAAAAAGGGCTCATCCAGACTTCTTTTTGTGTTGTGTTTCTAGGCGCTTTAAAGCACCATGTTGTAGTGTTGTTGTTGTTTTGCCATTGCGCCTTCCCTGTGAAAACACACTCTCTACTGCTGAACTGGAGCAGACAAAAATCTACAGAAACTCGAATTGTCATTTGTTCCGATTCAGTGTTAAAGAGCAAGTTTTCACAGGTAAAGTGTCAGGGCAAAAAAAGCGACCTGACAGTAAAGCACAGACCTGTCAGTATGTGTGGATGCAGCACTGCAGCCTTAATTGCTGGTGTTCATGACCAGTTCCCCCCTCTGTCCTTTAATCCCCACTTCTCTCTTCTTATTACCTGTCAAGGGGACAGCGGGGCAGTGAGGCCCATAGATCAAGAAGGGTGGGCAGGGGAAGCAGAACCAGTAGACACAGAGGGAACCCCTGAGGTGGGAAGGACACCTGAACCAGAGCCGTGGCCAAGCGGGCCGGTTGCGCCAGACCAAACAGTCCTGTCACAGCCAGCAGCCTCGGAACACAAGCCAGAACCAGAACCCCGGACCAAGGAACACCCCAGGCCGCAACGCACACGTAGGCGGCTAGCAGACCTTGAGGACTATGAATGCAACCTCCCGGGCAGGACTGGAACTTAGAGGGGAGGGGTGTTATGTACTGAGCTGAATCCTAGATCAATAGGACCCAAAATGCAGCAGTCTGATTGGTTCGCAGGAGCCACCCAATCCAGCTCCAGGTGGAAGTGAAACAGCAACCTGATTGGCCTGCAGAAGCAGCCAATCAGGCTGCTGGCAAAAGTGAACCTGCAACCTGATTGGCCTACAGGTGCAGCCCTGAAGTAGCCAATCACGCAAGGCCCATTGTGTAAATAATGTATATAAGCAGACGTTTGGGGAAAAGAGCCATTCTTCTCTTCTTCTCCTTTGCTACTACAAGCTGAATATAAAGCATGAAATTCACCTTCGACTCAGAGTATATTTCAATTCAGTTAATCCGATTCATTGATAAACAGCAGATTTCCCCAGGGGGAAAGCAGCAGGGAAAGCAGAAGTCTGGGTGACTCCTTAGTCCTGGTAACACTAGGTCTAGTAAGTTTCATGCGTTGGAGCAGGAAATTCTCTCAGGTTTTTTGCACACATGATAAGATCTGATTCAGCGGGTAATGGCCGCTTACTGTACCTCCTCGATGACCGGTGCTTGTGGCCCGGCTGCTCGGATGCCGATGCACCATTTTGAGTGCAGCACATCTCCCTCGGCCGCCATTGGAGGCTCACGGGTTCCCGCCAAACCTGCTGATTCAAATGAGCCAATCTGTGGCGGCCTGGGGGGGGGGGGCATGGCTTGATGAACAAACCTGAGGGACGCAGGCTTCACTCAGGTGTGCTCGGCAACTATAATTCCTGGCCGACCCTGCCCTCCTCATCCAGTCGGCTGGGAGCGTCACCCACCCTTCTCCCTCCCTTCATTCCAGTTGTTTGGTGCTTTAACCAATTCCTTTTCAGCTAGGAGGGCTTTGCTCTGGTCTCTTGACGGTCTTCCTATTCAGGGCCAGGAAGGAATTTCCCCTGCACTTCCCTTTCTTGCCTGTGGCGACGATAACAGGGTACCCCGTTAGAGGGGTCTGGAGGGAAGTCTCTGTCCAAAAAGCCAAATAAAAAATTTCCTTCAGTAGCACCTTAAAGACCAACTAAGTTTTTATTTTGGTATGAGCTTTCGTGTGCATGCACACTTCTTCAGATACCTATCTGAAGGTGCTACTGAAGGAATTTTTTTATTTTGCTTCGACTCAGACCAACACGGCTACTTACCTGTATCCAAAAAGCCAGTTGCATAGGGCTAGTGGGCCATAGAGCTTCCCTCAGCGTTTGGGGCCCATCCACTTAAACCTGTGTTTTGCAATGGATCCACCCCCAAATAGACCCTGTCATGTCTCAGACCCAGCCGGGGGGGGGGAGTTGAGAGGGATACACACCCAGTGCCTATGCCAAGACTTCCTACATCTGAAATCAATAAAGTTATGGCCATTTAGAATCCCAGATGGTTGTCTTGTCCATTTATTTTATCCCTCCCTTTTTGCTGTTAGTGTGGCTGGGCACGCAATAGCTGATTTTAGCAAGGCACAGCCACGGAACAATGAGAAGAGTTCTTGGCTCCAGGGGAATTAATCAGTATAGAGTACCTTATGATCAAAATTCAGTTCAAGCCAAAGTGTAGATGAGCCCAGAGTTACTATCATTTTCCAGCTTATTCATTCCTTGGGGTGCTGATCGGTACTTGGGGCGATTATAGCGCCTTATTCAACTCACCCTCTTAAGTCTCTGATTAATATCCCTTTTAAACTCATGATTCTATCTCCTTCCTCTCTCCACCCCTCCTGCCAGGTTTAACAGGCAGTGTGTTGTAGACAAGGACAAAAGAAACCAATGTCGGTACTGCAGGCTAAAGAAATGTTTTCGAGCAGGAATGAAGAAAGAAGGTGAGGTTTCTTTGTGTGTCGCTGACTGCAGCTTCCTTCTTATTGTGCCCAATAGGCAGCGTAGTCTGTAAACTAGCCATGTAGTAGTAGTAGTAGTAGTAATAATAATAATAATAATTTATTTATACCCCGCCCATCTGGGTGGGTTTCCCCAGCCACTCTGGGCAGCTTCCAACCGGATATTAAAAACAATACAGCATCAAACATTAAAAACTTCCCTAAACAGTTGTCTTCTAAAAGTAAAATAGTTGCTTATTGCCTTGACATCTGCTGCGAGGGCGTTCCACAGGGCGGGTGCCACTACCGAGAAGGCCCTCTGTCTGGTTCCCTGCAACCTCACTTCTCGCAATGAGGGAACTGCCAAAAGGCCCTCGGTGCTGGATCTCAGTGTCCGGGCTGAAGGATGGGGGTGGAGAGGCTCCTTCAGGTATACAGGACCGAGGCCATTTAGGGCTTTAAAGGTCAGCACCAACACTTTGAATTGTGCTCGGAAATGTACTGGGAGCCAGTGTAGATCTCTCGGGACCAGTGTTATGTGGTCCTGGTGGCCATTCCCAGTCACTAGTCTAGCTGCCGCATTCTGGATTAATTGCAGTTTCTGGGTCACCTTCAAAGGTAGCCCCACATAGAGAGCATTGCAGTAGTTCTCCTTTCCCTGCACATCTTTGCAGTCCCACACCTGCTTAACTTCTGCAGTGCTGCAGCACCAAGTGTTCTCAGCCCATTTGCTGCTCAGTTTTCAACTAAATCGGAAGGCAAGAGAGCATTTTTTTTCTCCCTGATGCTACACTAGCATTTGACCTATTCAACAACTATTGATCAGCAAATGAATAGTTTTTTTTCAGGGGTAGGGAAACCTATTTCCCTGCTCACAACCATCATCCGGCATATTACAAACTGAGCCTCCAAACCAACTGAGACAATAACATCCATGCCAGTTCACACCTGAAGGGATTGTTATGCAATTCCAATAGAAGCTCCCCAAATCACTGTTTCAGCCTTTGCCAACTTCTGAGGATGTGGGGTGGGGAGCATGCAATATTTGGGGATATATATCAACTTGATTCTCAAGAGGAAATGGACTATTGTGGAAATTACTAACATGGTGCAGATGAAGTGGTCTGAACATTTGATATCAACTACTGGTATATAAGGGACCCAGGTGGCGCTGTGTGTTAAACCACTGAGCCTAGGGCTTGCTGATCAGAAGGTCGGCGGTTCGAATCCCTGTGACGGGGTGAGCTCCCGTTGCTCGGTCCCAGCTCCTGCCAACCTAGCAGTTCGAAAGCACGTCAAAGTGCAAGTAGATAAATAGGAACCGCTACAGCGGGAAGGTAAACGGCGTTTCCGTGTGCTGCTCTGGTTCACCAGAAGCGGCTTTGTCATGCTGGCCACATGACCTGGAAGCTGTACGCCGGCTCCCTCAGCCAATAATGCGAGATGAGCGCACAACCCCAGAGTCGGTTATGACTGGACCTAATGGTCAGGGGTCCCTTTACCTTACTGGTATATAAAAAGTTTCAAGTATAATTTTTCATTATTTATTAAATTTTTAATACTGCCCTTCATCCGAAGATCACAGCGCGGTTCACAACGTATTCAAGATTAGGAATGGAAGAAAGAACTACTTCTTCACACAGTGCATAGCTCAGATGTAGAATTTGCTCCCACAAATTGCAATGAAGTCCATCTTAGATGCTTTAAAACAGGGGTCAGCAAACTTTCTCAGCAGGGGGCCGATCCACTGTCCCTCAGATCTTGTGGGGGGCCGGACTATTATTTTTTGGGGGGGGGGGAATGAACGAATACCTATGCCCCACAAATCACCCAGAGATGCATTTTAAATAAAAGGACACATTCTGCTCATGTAAAAACACTCTGATTCCCGGACCATCCGCGGGCCGGATTTAGAAGGCGATTGGGCCGGATCCGGCCCCCGGGCCTTAGTTTGCCTACCCATGCTTTAAAAGGAAGATGCTTCTTCCTGCCAACCATTGGGGGGGGCATAGTAGGAGACTGGTGTTCCTCACATGTCCTTCTTGTGGCCTCACCAAAGACATTTGTTTGCCCAGTACAAGAAACAGGATGCTGAACTAGTTAGTCTTCGGTCTGCCCCAACAGGGCTCTTTTTATTTGGTTATGATTCTGGCCCAAACGCACCTGATAAAGGTGTCTGTCTTGCAAAAGCTTACACCATAATAAATACGTTAGTTCTTTCATAAGCCACAAGGTGCTTTGTTTTGGCACGGTTTTTGTGCTTTAGATTGGCCCCCAGCCTGGAATAAATCTGTCTTTTCTTAAAGGTGCCAGGAGACTCTCTTGTCACTTTTGCTGCAACAGACTAATGTCATTAACCCCAAACCCTGGAGATTCATGTTCCTTCCACAACGTTAGTTATTATAGTTGCATCAGTGGACTCGAGCATTTCTGTGGTTTGTGCAGAGGACAGAGGAATTTTCTCTTTTCTCTCTAGAGTGCCTACTCAACTTGAATTTGCCTGTTAATATTCAATAGAAGTTACATTAGGTCTGTGACCAGCTAAATACTGAGTAAACATTCAGAATACATCATGCCGTGACAGAGCTGCGTGGATCCCGATAACGCATGGCGTAACCTTGGGTGCCTCTGTTAACAGCCGCTGACTGCAGGGTTTTTCATTTCAGCACAGGCTCATTATAGCCTTATTATCAAGCAAAATGATAGGACTAGGAAATAAATCTGGAGAGGCACAAGTGTAATAGTAACAATCAGATATTGTTTGATATCTCCATTAATCGTGGAGTTATCATAGGTGATAGTCTAGGCAACTCCATGACTCGGCAAACTTGGCTAACCTCCCAGGAAGTCGCAAGTGGACTACGTGTCTTGCGAGGTCCTAGAACCCAGTTCCCTGGTACATTTAAAGTGATCAAAACATTTTGGAACACTTACAAAGGAAGTAGTGCTTGGAATTTATTGATTTAGGAAAGAAAGCCGACTATGGTCACATCCACATTTAAAGCACATGGCTTTCCCCAAAGAATCCTGGGAACTGTAGTTTCTTAAGGGGCAGGGTCCGATGTAGCTCTGGGAGGAGTAAACTATGGTTCCCATGATTCTTTGGTTGGGAACCTTGTGCATTAAATGCATGGCATGGAAGTGACCTTAGCGTGGAGATGGCAGAAGTTTATAAAATTGCGTGTAGTGTGGAGAGAGCTAAAGAACTCAAATATCTGAAGACAATTCCCATTGCGTTTACTTCCTTAGAATAAGGACATGCATGGATGTTCCATACATATATTCCATTCTTTCTTTTACTTTTACCCACTTTAAATTCTTGGGGTAAAGCAGATGGTGGTATTACCACCATCACCCCTGCGTTTCCTTTGCTCTTTTCCAAACTACAGAATTTAAAATCTAGAATCATAGAATTGTAGAGTTGGAAGGGACCAAGAGGATCATCTAGTCCAACCCTCTGCAATGCAGGAATCTTTTGCTTAATGTGGGAGTCAACCCTGAGATGAAGAATCTTATGCTCTACCAATTGAGCTATCCCATGTTGTTATTGTGTTGTATTAAAATGTTATTATGTTGTATATAAGCAATGACAAAAGTATATGAAGTGATGACAGCTTCTTGCCCTGTCTTTTGCGTTTTCATTTTTGGGATCGTTTTTTTAAAAAATTGTTTTGGTTTTGCAGCTGTACAGAACGAACGCGACCGAATCAGTACTCGGAGATCCAGCTATGAAGACAGCAGCTTGCCATCCATTAACGTTTTACTGCAAGCAGAAGTTCTCTCACAACAGGTATGTCTTTTATTTTAGAATGTAGCGAAATAATCATCATTTTCGTTTCCTTTCCAGCTCGAGGGTGCCCTCCAGACCACCAGTATTTTGTGGGACGGGTTCAAACACATATTGGTACCCAGATGTTAGTTTCACACAGTTAAAGTGGATTAAAGGGCTCTGATGTCCTGGCACAACCAACCTGCTTTCAAAAAATTTCTCGGTTGGAAAAGTGGAGTGGAAATGCATGGTAAACTGTGGCATGAATGAATGATTAATGGGAAGATGTACAAGTGAAACTCGGAAAATTAGAATATCGTCGGAAAGTGCATTTATTTCAGTAACGCAACTTAAAAGGTGAAACCAATATATGAGCTAGATGCATGACATGCAAAGCAAGATATGTCAAGCCTTTATTTATTGTAATTGTAATTATTTGTCGTTAGGCGAGTCAATTATAAATGGAATGTAATTAATGAAATGTAATAGCAATGTTTATTTTTGTATTTTTGTAACTATTTGTTTTATTACTGTGGAATTTCCAAAAGAAAGCATTTGTAAAAATTAAAAGAAAAAGAAAAAATAATAAGTTGCATTACTGAAATAAATGCACTTTTCAACGATATTCTAATTTTCCGAGTTTCACCTGTAAAAACACCCTACAAGCAAATCAGGATGAATGCTCATTGTTATATACAGTAACCTCCCCATAAACCAATTGGAATGAGTGCTCTATAAAGACCAGATGTAGTCTAGTCACCATGTAAGCCCAGGCTTCCTCAAACTCGGCCCTCCAGATGTTTTTGACTTACAACTCCCAGGATCCCTAGCTAGCAGGACCAGTGGCCAGGGATGATGGGAATTGTATTCTCAAAACATCTGGAGGGCTGAGTTTGAGGAAGCCTGATGTAAGCTTTGTGCAAGCAAATCTGGATGAATGCTGAATAAGGAGTTTGTCTGGAGGAGCCTGTGGTCTCTTCAACAGACACCTGTAAATTGAAAGCCACTTTCAGGCATCATAAGCCTCTTGTGCTGCAGTACTGTATACATTTATTTGGGAATAAGCACCACTGCATACAGGGTTTTTTAAAAAAATAAATAAATTTTTATTAAGGGTTTTCTTGGTTTACAAAGATATGTGCAATGTCTCTCTTAGCATTTCTACAAATCAATTTCATATGTTGAGACATTGGTGAGGAGAGGGGAAGGAAAGTAGATGGGGGGGAGGGTGGGGTGGGGTGACAATGTTTCTGTTTTATTTAATAAGTGTGTGTGTGGGGGGGGGTATTCCACCATGCAGCACAAAACCTCCAGATAAAAACCTGGCAGACCAAAGGCTTATATAGCCTAATAGACACTTATAAAAATAACAAACCTATGACAACACAAGAAATACAGGATAAACTAGAAGACACCCAAATATCCTGGTTAGCACAACACCAACTACATGACCACTGCATACAGTTGAGCAGGCATAGGCAAACTCGGCCCTCCAGATGTTTTGGGACTACAACTCCCATGATCCCTATCTAACAGGACCAGTGGTCAGGGAGGATGGGAATTGTAGTCCCAAAACATCTGGAGGGCCGAGTTTGCCTATGCCTGCAGTTGAGTCTACTTCTTAATAAACAAGCATTGAGTTGCATGGTTTAGTCCAGGGGTCAGCAAACGTTTTCAGCAGGGGGCCTGTCTACTGTTCCTCAGACCTTGTGGGGGGGCCGGACTATATTTTGAAGAAGAAAAAATATATGAACCAATTCCTATGCCCCACAAATAACCCAGAGATGCATTTCAAATAAAAGCACACATTCTACTCATGTAAAAACATCAGGCAGGCCCCACAAATAACCCAGAGGTGCATTTTAAATAAAAGGACACATTCTACTCATGTAAAAACATGCTGATTCCTGGACCATCCGCGGGCCGGATTTAGAAGGCGATTGGGCCGCATCCGGCCCCCCGGGCCTTAGTTTGGGAACCCTGGTTTAGTCTCTAGCTGGACAGCTTCCAGTCTGATGGATTGCAGATGACAGAGGGAATACCCAACAGATCAAGACAGTACTCGTACAACCACGTTTTCCACCTCTGTCATAGCATCGCATATGCTGTCAGCAGCTTCCTAGGTGCAAAATGCTGCCCTGAGGAGTCGGAGAAAATGTAGCAGAAGTGCCGCCTCAAGGGAAGGAAGGTGCTTAGCTCGTGTGAAACAAATGACAACTGTGCATTGACTGCACCGAAAATGTGAACTCTGGGAAAGGCCCCCCAAACTGGGCAGATACTGATGAGGGACTTTGTTGCAAACAGACACATTTAAAAAGGGCATTCTTCTTCACTGAGATTGATGCTCAGCGCTTTTTAATGTACTTGTCATGAGATGCATGTTCACACTCCCCTGATGGCCACTTTGCAAGTACTTCCTCTGTCACTCAACTCCCTCCTTTCTTTCACTGACTGGTGGCTCTTGGGGCTCTAGGGAAAACCAAAGCAGATTGTGCAGTCGTGAATTCTACCCACCCCTACTCTAAACACTGAACTATATTGGCTCGTATCTGGATATTTGCTGCTCAGGACTACGTAGCCAGGATCGGAAGGCACCCGACAGGGAGGAAGCATAGCCCAAAGCTCTAGAACTTGAATTGCACTTCTGGTTCCCATCATAAAAGCAGATCTGTACATCATGTGCATGACTTTATAGCTCATCCCTGGAGCAGTTATGGCTCAGTTGGTTCCCCGCTGAATGTGAACTGCGTCTTTCGGGAAGCATTGTGTTTCAGTGATGCAAACAAATGGTATGCAGGCTCTGTCTGCAATCTTCAGCAGCCATTTCACAAACAGACACGCACAATCACTGGATGCTGTGCTGTGCTCATCAACTGAGAAACATTTCTGTGTGAACTTCCTTTTAGGACCATCTAGAAGTTCTCCAAGAGCATTCGGCTTTAAGATGTTGCAACCGGAGCCAAATCCCAAACAGATTAATGCAGCAGCATTTCGGTTTAAATGGGTTTAGCATTAGAGCAGGGGTGTGACCTTCCAGATATTGCTAGACTTCAACTCCAACCACCTGTCATCATTGGCCATGCAGGCCATGGCTTCCACCTTTCCATCTCTTATTTGCTGGCCACAAGGCTAGCTAGCAGAGTATTTTGAAGAAATAGGGAGATGGAGGAGAGGAAATCTAAAACCTAGCTTGTTTGTGGATCATGGTATTTGATGGAGAACGGAATTGACCTTAGAGGGCAAGAGCCTTTGCAATTCTACAGCAAAAAACATAAAGAAAGGTGTTTCAGTTTCTCACATAAATTTCTCACACAGATTTTGATTTTTGTTGTTCTTTGTGCAGCTTCCTATAGAGCTTACCTCTCCCTCTCCCTCTGAGCAATGTTAGGTGAAACTTCTTTCTCCCCCCTGCAGATATCATCGTCACCAATTTCAGTGATCAATGGCGATATCAGAGGGAAGAAGATCGCAAATATTGCAGACGTCTGCGAGTCCATGAAGCAGCAGTTGCTAGTGCTAGTGGAGTGGGCCAAGTACATCCCAGCCTTCTGTGAGCTTCCTCTGGATGATCAGGTGAGCTGGTTATTGGGAGTCCTATTCATCCTAGCTGAAACCAAATGTTGATTTTCCTAGTTACAGGTAGGTAGCCGTGTTAGTCTGACGTAGTCGAAACAAAATTTAAAAAATTCCTTCCAGGAGCACCTTAGAGATCAAGTTTGGTGACAATGACAAACTTAGTTGGTCTCCTGGTTGATTTTCCTGTTCCATTTCTAATAATTCAGTGCAAGGCCAATTGTGAAACTCACCGTGCAAATGTGCAATATCATCTCCTTGCTGGCCATTGACACACAGCTCTTTGGCAAAATGGTAATAACAGGGGATAATTCCAGTGAAACAGTATAATTTAAAACAACAACAACCCAGAAATCTAATAATAACAGGGTCCATTCTTATGGGTCAGAGAAAGCCTGGGCAAAAGGATATGTCTTTTCAAGACATCTGAAGCAAACTGGCGGATAATGCTTTCCATGTGGCTGAGAGGTGGGCATTCTACAGTACAGAGGCAACTACAAAAAATGCCCATTCTGTAGGGTTCTTTGCTGCTAGTAGAATTTCCCCAGATGATCTAAGTCAGGCTTCCTCAAACTCGGCCCTCCAGATGTTTTGAGACTACAATTCCCATCATCCCTGGCCACTGGTCCTGCTAGCTAGAGATCATGGGAGTTGTAGGCCAAAAACATCTGGAGGAAGCCTGATCTAAGTGATCTCCCAGGTCCATACAGGGGCAGGTGGTTCTTTAAGTAACCTGGTCCTGAGTTGTTCTGGCCTTTATATATTAGTAGCAAGGACTTGAAATGGCCCAGTAGCAAATTGGCAGCCGGTGCAGTTCCTTCAGCACAGGTCTAATATGTGTGCTTCCAAGTACTCCATGCAGCAACCTGTCTGCAACGTTCTGCAGGAGCTGCAGCTTCCAGGCGAGTCTCAAGGGAAGCCCTACACAGAACGCACTGCATTTGGCCAGTCATTACCAATGCATGAATGACACTGGCGGAGTTATCTGTGTCCGGGAAAGGGTGTATACCTATTGTACAACTTAAGTTGATAAAATACTGCATGCACATCAAAGCTGAACGAATGCAGAACCAGCCCTTGAAAATGACTGATTAAAACAAGCAGTGATGCAAGCAGACATTGTTGAGTATTTGGCCCGCAAGGATTACTTCCTTACTGCCAGCAGTGCCTGAATTTACAGTTGCACAGTGGAGCAAAGTTGGTTGATAGGGCCCCCCGTTGTTGTTTTTTAAGCTGTGTCCCTTTAACATCATGGTACCTTTAAATCAGAACTCTGTTTGGACAGATTTCCTTTCCTTAAGTTTGTTCCCAGTGGTGAGATCTAAACCTCTGGAAAATAATGCTCTCTCCTCTTTCCTTCAGCTCTTCCATCGCAAGATATTTCTTCATGTTTGTTCAGTGTAGACAGATGGGCCCATCCCTATAAAGACACCCTTTCCCAAATCCTTTGGTTAATGTTTAGTGGTTGTTTGCTGCACAGCTGAAGTCCCAGTTGGCTATTAAGAAGCACCCATGTCACACTGAGTCTTAGTATTAACCTTAGTTTCCACAGATTTCTTCTTTTAAAAAACAGAAGTGGGACAGGAGATACAGAACATTCTTGAGGATCACTGAAGGGCATAAAGTGAAAGAATGCAATCATTAACAACAGAGCAAGAGTAGAGGGTTTAAGAGAAAAACAACAACCACGGGTTGCTCATCACAGCAAGATGTCCACAGTGGGCAGAGAAATTAATTATATTTCGGCTGCAATGCTAGACTTGGGAGGGTAGTCCAACATGTGGCCATTTGAGTGACCTTATGGCTCCCTAAGGTGGGACGCGGGTGGCGCTATGGTCTAAACCACAGAGCCTAGGGCTTGCCGATCAGAAGGTTGGCAATTTGATTCCCCACGACAGGGTGAGCTCCTGTTGCTCGGTCCCAGCTCCTGCCAACCTAGCAGTTCAAAAGCACGTCAAAGTGCAAGTAGATAAATAGGTACCACTACAGCAGGAAGGTAAACGGCATTTCCGTGCATTGCTCTGGTTCGCCAGAAACGGCTTAGTCATGCTGGCCGCATGACCCGGAAGCTGTCTGCAGACAAACGCTGGCTCCCTCGGTCAGTAAAGCGAGATGAGCGCTGTAATCCCAGAGTCATCCGCGACTGGACCTGATGGTCAGGGGTCCCTTTACCTTTTATGGCTCCCTAAGAGATCCCTAATGTCGCTGGATCCCAACCTCTGGATTGAAGGGCCAGCATTATTTTACTTGTTTACGAACTAGGCGCAATCCACCTTCACCTTTGCACATGTGTGCCCTCAGGAGAGGATCAGCGTAGGGCTCAATGGAGCATTCTTTCCCCCTCTGCAACTGGACCCTGGGAACAAGCATGCAAAGGGGGTGCTTGAGCACCTCTCACTTATGCATCTGCCTGCTGCTCTGTTCCAGGGCCTTTGTTGCATTCCTGCTTTCAGAACTCTGGTCCCCAAACATCCTAGCACTAAGGAGGAAGGCGGCTATATATCATTGTTATGTTAGTCTTCAGCCTCCACTGCCTTGCAGGATAACTCCGGAAGAAGAAAAGGCTAAGGAGTAAGTCCTACACAAATCCAGAGAAGAGTCCATAAGACGGTTGGATGGCACCTTGTACGCCTCCTTCTGGAAACTCCTGCAGCCAAGCTGGTCCCAAACATATTGCTCTGCTTTCCTTTGGACCATATCAGTGAGGTGGGAGGGTGTCTTGTCGTCTGCGCAGCCTAGGATCTCCATACACACTGTCCAGGCTTGCGCCCCGGGGAGGACACTTTAGTGCTGCTAATGCAGCAGACTGATTTCACCCCTGGAGGTGCATTCCATTGTCTCTTGAGACAGACAGGTGCCAACAACAACTAGTCCCGAGAAGTTGATGAAAGATCAGGCCACATTACCAAGCAATTTAGAGGTCCCGTCCCTCCCATATCCTGTTGAACATGAGACATACTGTGCCAGTTCCTGAAAAACTGAAGGGCGAGTACTTCCCTTGTGGGAATTTATAGGATGTGCTCACTAGCCTGCTGTTGTAAGTGATGCCTGGGATGCTTGTGGTGGCAAACACCAGTAGAGAAAGGGAAAGGAGACTCCATTGATCCCCTTCTCTAGGGAGAGCTGTGCATGTGCTCTAACAAGCAAGTTCCACAGGAATTGCTGTTCCTCCGTGTTGTGTTCCCACCTTGTTGTTTAGTCGTTTAGTCGTGTCCGACTCTTCGTGACCCCATGGACCATAGCACGCCAGGCACTCCTGTCTTGCACTGCCTCCCGCAGTTTGGTCAAACTCATGTTCGTAGCTTCGAGAACACTGTCCAACCATCTTGTCCTCTGTCGTCCCCTTCTCCTAGTGCCCTCCATCTTTCCCAACATCAGGGTCTTTTCCAGGGAGTCTTCTCTTCTCATGAGGTGGCCAAAGTATTGGAGCCTCAGCTTCACGATCTGTCCTTCCAGGGAGCACTCAGGGCTGATTTCCTTCAGAATGGATAGGTTTGATCTTCTTGCAGTCCATGGGACCCTCAAGAGTCTCCTCCAGCACCACAATTCAAAAGCATCAATTCTTTGGCGATCAGCCTTCTTTATGGTCCAGCTCTCACTTCCATACATCACTACTGGGAAAACCATAGCTTTAACTATACGGACCTTTGTCGGCAAGGTGATGTCTCTGCTTTTTAAGATGCTGTCTAGGTTTGTCATTGTTTTTCTCCCAAGAAGCAGGCGTCTTTTAATTCTATTTGCCAGGAGGTGATGGGACCAGTGGCCATGATCTTGGTTTTTTTGATGTTGAGCTTCAGACCATATTTTGCGCTCTCCTCTTTCACCCTCATTAAAAGGTTCTTTAATTCCTCCTCGCTTTCTGCCATCAAGGTTGTGTCATCTGCATATCTGAGGTTGTTGATATTTCTTCCGGCAATCTTTGGGATTCATCTAGTCCAGCCTTTCGCATGATGAATTCTGCATATAAGTTAAATAAGCAGGGAGACAATATACAACCTTGTCGTACTCCTTTCCCAATTTTGAACCACTCAGTTGTTCCATATCCAGTTCTAACTGTAGCTTCTTGTCCCACATAGAGATTTCTCAGGAGACAGATGAGGTGATCAGGCACTCCCATTTCTTTAAGAACTTGCCATAGTTTGCTGTGGTCGACACAGTCAAAGGCTTTTGCATAGTCAATGAAGCAGAAGTAGACGTTTTTCTGGAACTCTCTAGCTTTCTCCATAATCCAGCGCATGTTTGCTATTTGGTCTCTGGTTCCTCTGCCCTTTCGAAATCCAGCTTGCACTTCTGGGAGTTCTCGGTCCACATACTGCTTAAGCCTGCCTTGTAGAATTTTAAGCATAACCTTGCTAGCGTGTGAAATGAGCGCAATTGTGCGGTAGTTGGAGCATTCTTTGGCACTGCCCTTCTTTGGAATTGGGATGTAGACTGATCTTCTCCAATCCTCTGGCCATTGCTGAGTTTTCCAAACTTGCTGGCATATTGGGTGTAGCACCTTAACAGCATCATCTTTTAAAATTTTAAATAGTTCAGCTAGAATATCATCACTTCCACTGGCCTTGTTATTAGCAGTGCTTTCTAAGGCCCATTTGACTTCACTCTCCAAGATGTCTGCCTCAAGGTCAGCAACCACACTACCTGGGGTGTACGAGACCTCCATATCTTTCTGGTATAATTCCTCTGTGTATTCTTGCCACCTCTTCTTGATGTCTTCTGCTTCTGTTAGGTCCTTACCACTTTTGTCCTTGATTATGGTAATCTTTGTACGAAATGTTCCTTTCATGTCTCCAATTTTCTTGAACAGATCTCTGGTTTTCCCCATTCTATTGTTTTCCTCTATTTCTTTGCATTGCTCATTTAAGAAGACCCTCTTGTCTCTCCTTGCTGTTTTTTGGAAATCTGCATTCAGTTTCCTGTATCTTTCCCTTTCTCCCTTGCATTTTGCTTGCCTCCTCTCCTCCGCTATTTGTAAGGCCTCGTTGGACAGCCATTTTGCTTTCTTGCATTTCCTTTTCCTTGGGATGGTTTTCGTTGCTGCCTCCTGTATAATGTTACGAGCCTCCATCCATAGTTCTTCAGGCACTCTGTCCACCAAATCTAAATCCTTAAACCTGTTCCTCACTTCCACTGTGTATTCATAAGGGATTTGATTCAGATTGTATCTTACTGGCCCAGTGGTTTTTCCTACTTTCTTCAGTTTAAGCTGGAATTTTGCTATAAGAAGCTGATGATCTGAGTTACAGTCAGCTCCAGGTCTTGTTTTTGCTGACTGTATAGAGCTTCTCCATCTGTTCCCGCCTACAGAAAACAAATTCCCTTATGGGTCATGACGTTAGATGCCCAGCTTATATTGTGATCCTTTCAATCAAAGAAGTAGTTTAGCAAGCTGCAATTTCTGTGCTCTTCTTCTGCAGTTGTATCATCTCTCTCTCCCTCTGCCCTGCCATCTATCCTCCTCTTGCATCAGCCCTCTAATAATAGGCCTTTGTTTCTCCAGGTGGCTTTGCTACGGGCCCATGCAGGGGAGCACCTGCTACTGGGAGCTGCCAAGAGGTCGATGGTGTTCAAAGACATCTTACTCCTAGGTAAATGTGCATCATATAACAACATGACTCCCATCTCCTACTGTAATGTATTACTTTTTTTTCAGCATGGGGGTTTGGAAGGAAGCAGGCAATGTACTGTATTTTTTCCGTGTATAACACGCCTCCGGTTTTTTTGGTACTCAAAATTAAGAAAATGCACTATGCACTATTCATGTATAAGACGACCCCTTATTTTAAACTTCAAAAATCTAGGAAAAAAATATAATCTTATACACGAAAAAATACAGTAATCTGTCCGGTTTCTTTGTCACCCACCTCAGGGGCAGGAAACCTCAGTTTCATGAGCCAAATGCCCTCTCTGTCTGGCCCTTGGGATTCTCCCCAGGCCACACACCATCGTGAGCCACACCCCTCACCAGCCCTGCTTTGTACCGCCCCCTTGAATGTTTTTGCCAGGCTGGACTATGTCATTGAACTCTAATAATTCTTCTTGCTTGCTTGGATGTGTGTGTGTGTGGAAACTAGCCTACTGTACACAAAGGTGTAAAGGGCACATTTGTTGCTTTGCCCACTGTTGCCTCTGACCCCACCCAACACCGGGATATGGCTCCCTGAAAGGGAGTGTGGCCCTTGAGTGCAAAAATGTTCCCAACCCCTGATTTGATGGCTTTCAGTTATCTCTACAGTTCTGTAAGCAAACATAATAACATGGGGGGTATATTTAGGCAGGGTGATTTAAGATCTAAATGTGTGTTGCAAGAGGCATCACTCCTTTGTCCAACTTTGCAAGAACTTTTCACCAGAGGTAAAAGTGGGACGTAGGTAGACATTTTGAGTTGCGGTTCCTTTCTCCTGCCTTCAGCTTTGAAAAATAGAGAACCACCTCCCATCTGCCTCCAGCCTGAGCTACCCCCGCAAAGCAACACAACGTTGCAGCAGTGGGACTTTACCATAGCTGTCAACTTCCGGATTGGAAAATAAGGGATCAGCAGCGGCGCGGCACCAAAAGTCACTTCTGCGCATGTCCAGACATGCGCAGAAGTGACTTCCGGTGCCGGGCTGCCCATGTCCGCATGTCTGGGCACCAGAAATTGCTTCCGGGCATGCGCAGAAACTGGGCATGCGCAGAAACTGGGCATGCGCAGAGGTGATTTCCAGCAGCACTCGGCAAGTGAGCAAGCAGCCAGCCGGGAGCCAGGAGATTTACAGGGTATTTTACAATCCGGGCTTGCAGTGGGAAACAGATTTAAATTTGGGGGTTTTCTGCCAAAAACGGGAGGGTTGACAGCTATGGACTTTACAATGACTGAACTGGCTGAAAACTGACTCTCCCCACCCCCACAGGCCCCATCCAACTTTTTAAAAAAATGTTTTCGGTGGGTTTTGGAAGTAGAAAATCCATTTGCTCAATGCAAGCCATTTATAGAGTGGAATTGCTGGAGAGAAACATGTTTAGGATCCAGTTTAGACTTTAAAAATGCTGCTACTCCTCCTGAGTAGATCAGTGAGTCATTTTGGGGGGCAGTAGGAAAGGAAGCAAAAATCAGGATGGCCAGATACAAAAGAAGTCAGGGCTCCTGTACTTTCAGAAACAGTGCAGAAGATCTGTATTATGCCAGTTACATCTGTTTAAACTCCCCTTTCTACGCTACTGTCAAAGGTGCAGAAGTCCTGCCCTCGTTTGAACCTGAGCACCCTTTTTGTGGACTGGGGAATTAATTGTCCACTTCTGCTTCTTTGTCCTCTGAAAGAAAATAGTGGCGCAGTACAAAAATGTCATAGCTCAACAAATTCCTTCCCCAATTCCAGACATCTTGGATCGTACAATCGGCACGCAAGGCCTTGCTGATGTTGCCATCACTGGGGGCTGTCTAATTGGCAGTAACCTGTGCAGGGCCTTTTCAGTGGTGGTTCCCTGTTTGTGCAATACCCTCCCTAGTGAGATGCATTTTGTCTCCCTCCCTGTTAACTTTCAGGAGAAATTCAAAAACATCCATATTTTATTTACCCAGGCACTTGATGGCTGAAATGACACTGTTCCTGGAAACCTTGAGGTGCTGGCTGAGAATGTTTTAAATTGTTTTTAGAATGTTTTCAAATTTCTTTTGGTTGGTTTTTAAAAAATGTTTTATCATTGCTATGTATGCCACCCAAGAAGAAGGGGTTGTGATTTACAAATAGGGAACAGTGACCATTTTTTATAGAATTGGGTTTTAATTAAAACAAACAATTCTTCTGCAGGAAATGACCACATAATCCCCCGTAATTGTCCGGAGTTGCTGGAGATTAGCCGTGTGGCTGTACGCATCCTGGATGAGCTAGTCCTCACATTCCAAGAGTTGCAGATTGATGAAAACGAATACGCATGTTTGAAAGCCATCATCTTCTTTGATCCAGGTAGGTGTTGATTTTTCAGTAACTTGGAAGAGGCATCTAAGGCTGCTTCCATGCCCCAACCCCTTTAAGACTGCTGGCGAAATGCTTTTCTACAATGTGTGGGGAACAAAATTAAAATGAAGGTTCCACAGAATATAGGACTGTATTGTCTAGCAATGCCCTTCCTCATGGCCAAGTTCCTCCTTCCTATAATGTTTATTCATGAATAAGAACCATTCAGTAAGGTTCGCAACGACATGAGTGCAGGTGAGGGAAGTAGAGAAAATGAATAGAGAGGTGTGTTTTTTCTCCTAGAACACAGAACATCTGGCGAAGCCGAATGGGAGAAATTCAGGACAGGCAAAAGGAAATCATTCTTCACACAACATATAGTTAAAATCTGGAATATGTAGTGATGGCTGCCATCTTGGATGGCTCTAAAATGGGACTAGGTAAGGATGATAGATAACTAGTTAAGGCACAGGTGTCCTGTGTCGCATTTGTTTACCCCGTTTCATAAGCCGGAGTTGTCACAGCATCCCTGTTTGCTCTTATACAATTGGAACGCATGCAAAGTCTGTGTTAGTGCAGGATGAGGAGAACGAAACTGGCACACCTTCCCCAGTGCCTGCCAAAGGAGTTTGAGCAATGCAAGGAACAAACTGCTTCAGGAGACCACCCAGACCGGCCCAAGTCAATGGCACCTCCCACTTGAAACAGCATCTTTCTCGAGAAATGCCATAGTCCGTAATTTCTTACGGTTTTCCCCAGATGCTAAAGGGCTGAGCGACCCCATCAAGATCAAGCGAATGCGGTACCAAGTTCAGGTCAGCCTGGAGGACTACATCAATGACCGGCAGTATGATTCACGGGGACGCTTTGGGGAACTCCTCCTCCTCCTGCCCACCCTCCAGAGCATCACTTGGCAGATGATTGAGCAGATCCAGTTTGTTAAGCTCTTTGGCATGGCCAAGATCGACAACCTTCTGCAGGAGATGCTGCTAGGAGGTGAGTGTTGACCCTACAGGAAGTGGGGTTTTGGGGGGGGGGTTCGCTATTGAATTTCAGGGACCATCTTATTCAGCATCCATCCTGATTAGCATACACAAAACTTACACAGTGGTTAGACTACGTCCGGTTTTTATGGAGCATTGGTCACGATCGATTTATGAGGCCGTTATATGACAACGAGCATTCATCCTGATATGCGTACAGGACATCTCCTTAAGAGGCTTCAGGATCTTTGGGAAATCCAAGCATTTTGTGTTGCCCGATTCCGTTCAGGGCAGGGATCCTGTGCATTTAACTCAGTTAGGAACAAGCTGGATGTACTGTAGGGAACTGGGTCTGCCAAACAGCCGAGGGTGGACATGATTCGAAACAAAGTAGGCGAGAAGTTGCAGGGGAATAACAGTAGAGGGGATAGGCAGGTTAAGAACCCCTCATCTGCCGAGTCTCCATTTCAGAGGTCACAATCTCCCACCATAGCAAAGCTCTCCCACCAGCCTCACAGACCTGTCTGTGGAGAACCTATACAGACTGCCAGTGTTTTCACAGCATGTAAAGTGACATTTGCCTGGCGCCTGCTTCGTATAATACAGTCAGGTGGTTAAAAAAAAACACTATTCTGTTTTCTCAGGTTTTTAATCAATTAAACGTGGCTGGGTTGTTGGTTTTTTGAGCCACTTTGGAACTGGTATTGTTATACTATGGTACAGCGGTGCCTCGACTTACGAATTTAATCCGTTCCGAAGGCACCTTCGTAGGTCGAAAAAAATTGTAAGTCGAAAAGCGCCATTGGAAACGCGATTTCCCATAGCAATGCTTTGGAAACGGAAAAATTCGTAAGTCGAAGCAACCCCATCTAAAAATTCGCAAGTCGAAAAAACCCTATCTAAAACCGCCGCGGTTTCCGTTCGGAGGTCGAGAAATTCGTAAGTCCCATTTGCCCCATTCGTAAGTTGAAAAATTCGGTTGTCGATTCGTTCGTAAGTCGAGGTACCACTGTATTGCTTTGTGCTGTATTCTCTGTTTCATCGAATTTTGCATGTAACCATTTTACTGCATTTTAAAAAAAGAAGAACTATATCCGTATATTATGCAATACTCAGAATAATATATATATGTATAATTTAGGGTCATCGAGTGACACTCCTCACGCTCATCACCATGCTCTTCACCCGCACCTTATCCAGGAGAACCTGGGGACAAACGTCATTGTGGCCAACACAATGCCTGCTCAGATGCACAATGGGCAGCTGTGTGAGTATTCCTGCACAAGAGAACCAGCTCTCTAGGCGTGCCGTGTGTGTTCTGAGTCGTGGTAAACCGAGTAAGTGGAGCTAGTATGCAGATTTATCAGTTTGCTGGCGTAACGGGAGCAACATCTCCCATAATGCTCTGCTCTCCCGGTAGGAAAGGAGGAGGAAGGAGCCTCAGTCAGACTTTTCAGAAAGCACAATAATACCCCATAGGATGGTGTACATCGGGGTGGCCAGCTTCCAAGAGACTGTGATCTACTCGAGTTAAAAACTGGCAGTGATCTACCCCCTTTTGGGGGGTTCAGTAAAGTTGTTGAGCATTATTTTAGGAAGGAAAGCCCTGCTTTGGGTGGTTCAGGTCATTTTAGGGGTGCAGGGCAAAGATGTTTAGGGGAGCCAAAGTTTTTTAGCTTCTTTGGGGGGGAAGCCACTGATCTACCGGTGATCTACCACAGACATTCAATGATCTACCGGTAGATCACGATCTACCTGTTGGACATGCCTGGTGTACATGATTACATGAGTACGTGAAGAGGGAGAACACGCATCCTTCAAAGAAGAAGAAATATTTAAAAGGAAAGCGTTCGAATATTGATGGGACAAGAGCAGAAGGGAGTAATGTTTAATTTTCCCACTTTTTAAGAGGCTGCCTGAGTGTACGAGTACATAACAATATTTGGCATGTACATCTAATCAAAAGTAAAGACTTTTGGAAATGCTATTGAACCCGGTAGGAGTTACCTCTAAGTAAACATGCATTGTGTTGCACTGTTAACCTTCTTTTGATGTGATCCTTTATACTCTGACTGATCCTGTACAATGGCTTTTATATATACTGTATATATAACATATTTTTCTTTCTTTCTTTCAACAGCCACTCCCGAAACTCCCCAACCTTCTCCACCCGCTGGCTCAGGAGCTGAACAATACAAACTGCTTCCTGGGGCCATTGCAACTGTGGCCAAGCAGCCTAGTTCAATCCCTCAACCTGCCATCACGAAGCAAGAGGTCATCTAGCATCCAACCAAATGAATGTATCAGATGCCACAAAGACCACGATGAGGGAGACAAACCCTTTCTCATTCCCATTTTGATCACTCTGGAGGTTGAATATTCACAGAGGCATCCCAGGACACAAATGCATCAAACTGTTATTTGGAAATTGGATGGGGAGAAAGTCATCTTCCCCCAAACTGACTCTGCCTGCGGCTGTGGAGAACATCATTGCAGAACGTATGAACTAAGCTTGGTGGAAGGTCTTTATCCTATAGAGCCAAACCCCAAATTTCAAGGTGACTATTTCAAAAATTGCACTGACATGCTTTTTTTTCATCACTGCCACTGAGTTACACAATGTTATTGTGTTTATCAAATCTTAACTTTTTTTTATTTAAAAAAGGCATCTGAATGAAATGAAAGGGAGGGGTGAACACCTTCACTGCAGGATCTCTAAATAGCTACAAGCCCTCTCGTGACAATCCCAGGCAGGCATGGTGGTCCACACTAAGGAAGAGGCAGAAAGTTTGACCCGGATGTTGCAGAACTACAGCCTCTTTATTGCCTTCTCCACAGTTCCACTGCCTTGGGGCAGTAGCAGAAGCAGGGGCCAGGACTAGATGCTTCCAGTGATCTTCAGAAACAAACAAAATTCAGTGGCCAAAGTAGTTGGCGGTGCTTTTTCCACCTGATGACTGGTGATTTCTATGAGGAAGTAGCAGCTTGTTTGAACAAAGCATTGGCTTGCTGGATCAGACCAAGATCCATCCAGTCCAGCATTCTCTCCTTCAAACAGCCAGATGCCTCTTGGGCTCACAAGTGGCTCATGAAAGTGGATGGTCTTCTCTTGGCTATGCTCTTCTTTTCACGTGCATTGTCTCTGGACATGGAGGTCCCATGTCTGATAAAGTAGTCCTCCTTGGATTTGTCTAGTCCTTGTTGAGACAATAAGATTTACCTTGCTGCAACAGAGCCAAGGGTCCCTTTATTTGAGGGGATGCCTGTACAGTGGTACCTCGACTTACGAACGACTCGACAACCGAATTTTTCGACTTACGAATGGGGCAAATGGCCGCACGCTTACAAATTTCTCAACATCCGAACGGAAACCACGGCGGTTTTAGATAGGGTTTTTTCAACTTACGAACTTTTAAATGGGGTTGCTTCGACTTACGAATTTTTCCGTTTCCAATGCATTCCTATGGGAAATCACGTTTCCAATGGCGCTTTTCGACTTACGAATTTTTCGACCTACGAAGGTGCCTTTGGAACGGATTAAATTTGTAAGTCGAGGCACCACTGTATGTGGAAGTGATACACAGATGTCAGTTTCAATGTCATCCTTCATTCAACAGATAATTCAGTTGCATTAATGATGCCGGATTCCTCTGCTTCAGTGAATCTCCTAAGCAAGCGACCCACTGCCAGTCTCGTCCATTTCTCGTCCCTATTAATAATGATCCCAGGTGCTACATTGTTGGGAATTATGGAGAACAAATGAGGCAAAGATCTGAGGGAGACGCAGGTTCAAGGGTGGCACCAGCGAACCTTTCTCCTAGGCCTAGGGCACTGCCAAAGAGGTTGATAAGCCAGGGCGGCATGGGCCAAGGGCACTTTTTGCCAGAATTCACGCTGACAGAACTGTGATGCAAACCATCTCCTCTAGATGCAAAGTTTCCTACCTGATCTTAAGCCCTTGCTGCCGTGCCCCTTGGGTAGTATTCCCAGTTGTGAGTGGCAGCCATCTTGATGCACCCACTGTGTGTGGCAGCTCATAGGAACGCAACACGGACTGCCGTATACAGACCACCGGCCTCTCCAGCCTAGTATTATGCTGCAAGCCTGATGCAGACATCTTCCCCAATACTACAGCTAGAGACCCTTTTAAGTAGAGATGTTGGGAATTGGACCTGAGACCCTCTGAATGCAAGGCATGTGCTCTGCTACTGAGTCATCGATCCTCCCCTAAACACAAGAATTGGGGACCTCATTCCAATGAATATACAGCTGACAATCTTTTAAAAATGCCCTAGATCCGATGATATTTCAAAAGGAAACTAACTTACCTTCCCATTTTAATAGTAGTAGTAGTAATAAATTTATATTTATACCCCGCCCTTCCCAGTTTAGAAACCAGGCTCAGGTTTCTGATTAAAAACGACTTTAAAAACAGCTTAAAAACAGCATAAAATACAACATCAATGTAGCATCGCCAGGGCTAAGTGGCCAAGTTAGTCCTGCTCAGGCCAGCAAGGAGACCAGGGAAGAGTTTTAATGTGAGGACCCAGAAGGGTTTCTTCATAAAAAAAGGGAAGGGGGAAAGGAACGGGGGATCAGGCTAAATTGAAAGCCAGATGGAATAACTCTGTCTTACAGGCCCTGCGGAAGGAGATCAAGTCCCGCAGGGCCCTAGTCTCATGGGACAGAGCATTCCACCAGGTCGGTGCCATCACTGAAAAGGCCCTGGCCCTTGTAGAGGATAATCTGGCTTCTTTAGGGCCTGGGACCCTTAAGCTGTTATGATTTGTGGACCTTAGGGTCCTCTGCGGGGCATACCAGGAGAGGCAGTCCCGTAAGTACAAGGGTCCGAGGCCGCATACCTCAGCAAACATGAGGGCTCGGACTCATTCTGTGTGAGGATAATTTTTAAATTCAATCTAAGCAGTTAGGCCAAAAGCAGGGGTCAGCAAACTTTTTCAGCAGGGGGCCGGCCCACTGTCCCTCAGACCTTGTGGGGGGCCGGACTATATTTTGAAAAAATAATAATGAACGAATTCCTATGCCCCACAAATAACCCAGAGATGAATTTTAAATAAAAGGACACATTCTACTCATGTAAAAATACCAGGCAGGCCCCACAAATAACCCAGAGATGAATTTTAAATAAAAGGACACATTCTACTCATGTAAAAATACCAGGCAGGCCCCACAAATAACCCAGAGATGAATTTTAAATAAAAGGACACATTCTACTCATGTAAAAATACCAGGCAGGCCCCACAAATAACCCAGAGATGCATTTTAAATAAAAGGACACATTCTACTCATGTAAAAATACCAGGCAGGCCCCACAAATAACCCAGAGATGCATTTTAAATAAAAGGACACATTCTACTCATGTAAAAATACCAGGCAGGCCCCACAAATAACCCAGAGATGCATTTTAAATAAAAGGACACATTCTACTCATGTAAAAATACCAGGCAGGCCCCACAAATAACCCAGAGATGCATTTTAAATAAAAGGACACATTCTACTCATGTAAAAATACCAGGCAGGCCCCACAAATAACCCAGAGATGCATTTTAAATAAAAGGACACATTCTACTCATGTAAAAATACCAGGCAGGCCCCACAAATAACCCAGAGATGCATTTTAAATAAAAGGACACATTCTACTCATGTAAAAACATGCTGATTCCTGGACCGTCCGCGGGCCGGATTTAGAAGGCGATTGGGCCGCATCCGGCCCCTGGGCCTTAGTTTGGGGACCCCCTGGGCCAAAGTCACGCCGACATCACATGTGATATATGTTGCCTACTGTGTAATTTTGTTGGCATTTAAAACACAGCTGAGAAATGCCATTATCTGCACACTGAAACACACCCCAGGGGCATGTTTACACCATCAGTTATTCTCAGTTAAGAAGCCCTGATTTTTCATCAAACTGATTTATTTAGCACATTCAAGGAGCAAGTAAGAAACTGACAGCTGAAAGAGAATCAAAGGCTACTGAAAAGATCAGGGGCTCGTGATTTGCCTCTCTTTTATCTCAGGATAAGCATAACAATAGTTGAATTCTTCTCTGATGAGTAAAATTTCCTGTTTCTTGGAGATGGCAGGCATCATCCATAAGACAATTTCAGAGATGCAAGAATCCCTATGAGGTGACCTTCCCCTGCCCAGTGTTTATATGGTAAACTATAGGGTGAGATTACAAATGCTTTTAAAGGAAACTTAAGAATTGCCAGCCTTTTGGTGCTAGTGAGCACACTGGGAATTTCGAGAAAGCGCTGTGGGTGCCAGTTGCAAAATCCACAAGGGTGTGAAATGTAACAAAAGCTGCACCCACAGCTAAAAGAGCAGAAAAAGAGGCAGAGCCACAAAGTAATGTGCTGTTGCCCCTGCTCCAGTCAATGGAAAAATGCACCTCTATCTGCCATTGCCACACTCACAAAGGGAAGTCCTCTGAAGTCTCTTAAATTTCAAACAAATGGGAGGGTGGGTGACTAGTCCCGGCATCCAATGAAATGTGACCATGTTTAAAGGTATGTGTTCGATGTAGGAGAGGCAGGAAGAGCAAACGGTCCTTTGTGTCCTGGATTTTTGAGGGGATATTTACTGAGACCTTCCATAAACACCATAGGAAGTTCAGGTGGACACACTAGTTGCCTGCAGATACCACACTGGTGGCTCGTGGTGGCTGTTCCATTTCAGAAACGCTCTCGTGAAATGGCCCAGGGTGGCTGCTGAAAATATTTATTAATTTTATAGAAATATTTCACTCCAGGGAGTACCAAAGCAATTGACAACCACAAAAAAATAACAAAGCAATAAATAATAAAATATATCAGTCAAATAATATCACAGAATCATAGAATTGTAGAGTTGGAAGGTACCCCCTAGGGTCATCTAGTCCAACCCCCTGCAATGCAGGAATCTCACCTAAAGCATCCGTGACAGATGGGCATCCAACCTCTGCTTGAAAACCTCCAAGGATGGAGAGTCCACAACTTCCCAAGGGACACTGTTCCGCAATCGAACAGCTCTTACTGTCAGAAAGTTCTTCCTGATGTTTAGTTGGAATATCCTTTCTTGTAACTTGAAGCCATTGGTTTGAGTCCTACCCCCCAGAGCAGGAGAAAACAAGCTTGTTCCCTCTTCCATGTGACAACTCTTAAGATATTTGAAGTTGGCTATCATATCTCCTCTCAGTCTTCTCTTATCCTAAACATACCTAGCTCCTTCAAGCGCTCCTCATAAGGCTTGGCTTCCAGACCCTTGACCATCTTGGTTGCCCTCCTCTGCACATGTTCCAGCTTGTCAACATCCTTCTTAAATTGTGCCCAGAATTGGACACAGTATTCCACGTGTGGTCTGACCAAGGCAGAATATTACTTCCCATGATCTGGACACTATACTTCTGTTGATGCAAAATAGCATTAGCTTTTTTTTGCTGCTGCATCCCACTGTTGACTCATGTTAAGCTTGTGGTCCACCAAGACCCCTAGATCCTTTTCACATGCAGGGCCGGCTCTAGGGGTAGTCTCGGTGGCGCGGGGTACCAGGGCGCTGGGTCGGCAGGAGGGCGCTGCGCGGCAAAGCCGCACGGAAGCCATGCTGTGCGCTGCGCCCGCCCACCAGGGCGAAGGCACCGGAGCGATCTCCGCGCCACGGCGCCCGACCGGCTTGAGACGGCCCTGTTCACATGTACTGCTAGTAAGCCAGGTGTCCCCCATCCTATATCTGGTTCTTCCTTGCCTAAGTGCAGAATCTTACATTGGTCCCTATTGAAATTCATTTTGTTAGCTTGGGCCCAGTTCTCCAATCTGTTAAGGTCATTTTGAATTATGATTCTGTATTCTACAGTATTAGCTACCCCTCTCAGTTCGGTGTCATCTGTGAATTTGACCAACAAGGTGCTAAAATCTAAATCTGGCAATAATGGTCTGGAAATGCCGAAGCAAAACAATGACTTTTCAGAAGCATGCTGGAAGCATCTGACACTTGGTACCTGCCTAATCTCCATGGTGAGGAAGGTGCCACCACAGAGAAGGCTCTTTTCCTTCCCATTGTATGTGGTATGGAGTTCACCAGTTGAACTTCTGCCTGCCATGCAGACAACAGAGCCTCCTCTATTGAATGCCTTATTCTCAACATCCAGGATTAAGTTTCTTCCTTCAGCTGTTTTTCTGACTTCTGTTCCATGTGGCTACATATCAGTGCCAGAGCCTCCGTTTTCTCCCCATCTGTCATAGTGCACCAGGGAGTAGACTGCACTCGGTGTCCTTGTCTGTCCTGAGTCCTCAGCTGCAAACTGTTCCAGCCAGAGAAAGTTAATGGAAATAGAATAATTAAAGTCTCGTTCTGCAACACCAGATATGATGCCTCTCGTTGTTAGGAGCCAAGGCAGCTAGCAAGGAAGGGTGTCTGAAACTTATTTGGCGTACGTGCAGACTAGAGTAAAGTTTATCTTGGGATAACCACCTCCAAACATGTACACAGTGCTATATTTCTAGAAAAAGAGGTGCCGGAACTCACCTTGTTTTCTTATAATGGCAATGGCGCCCACCTGAGAGGTGCCAGAGCTGAGTCCCTGCAAGTTCCATCTGAGAAAAAGGCCTGAGTGTACAGATCTACTGAAGTGTTGGATTTGGGAAAGAAGTTGTAAACAAGAATCTTTTTCCCAGAGTCCAAATTCAATCTTCATTATCCAGTGATGTCCTGCCCTCTTCTGCTTCCTCTTGCTGAAACCCTAATAGATACTGACATTGTCCCTTAATTTTACAGAAGAAACATCCAATTTAATTTGTCCAGAATGCAGACGGACCATAATAATATTCAAATGTGGGGGCTGAAGGTCTGTAGCTCAGTGGGAGAGCACATTCGTACCTTCCCCAGGTAGACATGGAAATGATATATATCAGAAAGCTTGGAGAACAGCTGTCGGTCAGTGTACACAATACTGAAGCAGATTGATCAGTGACCTGAACTCAATAAAAGGTTACCTTCCTCTGTTCCCTTGAAAGGATGAGCACAGCGCTCTCTGCTGATCATCTGCTTCATTATCACATGTCATGGCCGAGAAAAGAAAGACCAACTTTCCAAAAAGGGCACTGACTGGGGAATAGGACTGTTTGTGATAAATACTCACTGGTGGCTTTCAGGTTTTCTGTCTTTTGTGGAACCCCTTCTGCTAAGGAACTCTGTGTACATCTGCCACTGAATCTCTGTGTATTGCAGAGGATTTGAAGAATGAGGTAACGCCCTAGGGTGCAAGCCGAGATCAAATGGGTTACACACTAGCCCAAACTGTTGGGGCTTTAAAGCACTGTTTGAGGCTATTTGAAAGCTCTTTTGCAAACAGCCTGTGCTGCTCTTTGAACCTCTGGTTTGCAGGCAACCAAACTGAGCAGGATTTCAGTCTTGCTCATCCCGGTGCTTTGGCTGCATGCATCCAGTTCCCAAAAATCAACACCCCCTGCACCATCTAGCTGATTTCACCAGTGCTATTTTTCTAGAAAAGTGGTGCTGGAACTCACCACAAACACCTCCTTTGTTCTCTTATCATGGCAAGGGAGCCCACCTGAGAGGTGCCGGAACTGAGTTCGGCTGAAAAAAGCCCTGGATGTTACCCCTCATCAGAGCGATGCCAGCTGATTGGCAGATGGGTTAAAAAAAAAAAAAAAAGCCTCACAGACCAACGTTTAACTCCTGGAGGTCCAATAGGTAAAGGTAAAGGGACCCCCTGACCATTAGGTCCAGTCGTGACCGACTCTGGGGTTGCGCGCTCATCTCGCATTATTGGCCGAGGGAGCCGGCGTATAGCTTCCAGGTCATGTGGCCAGCATGACAAAGCCACTTCTGGCAAACCAGAGCAGCACATGGAAACGCCGTTTACCTTCCCGCTGTAGCGGTTCCTATTTATCTACTTGCATTTTTGATGTGCTTTCGAACTGCTAGGTTGGCAGGAGCTGGGACCAAGCAACGGGAGCTCACCCCGTCACAGGGATTCGAACCTCCGACCTTGTGGTCAGCAAGCCCTAGGCTCAGTGGTTTAACCACAGCGCACCTGGGCTGCCCTGCAAATTGGAGATTCCTCACCACGGACTAGACCTTATTGTGCCTATCACCCTATGTGAATTGAGAACATGCCCTGTCTCCCGCCCCCCACCCCCAATGTGCAGGACAGGGGAAGATCAGAAGGGGTGAACTAATGACGTTGCTTTTCTGCTGCTGCTGTTGCAGCTGCTGCTGAGATTCCATAAAATGACAGTTGAGACCCCTCTGTGTGATTGCATAACATGTCCCTGAGCCACTGAGCTATGACCAAAGGTCCCATCCCTCTTTCCTCTTTCCTGGAAGTTACGTCCATCACTTCATATCTTCTCTTCAAAAGTATCATGGGGGTTCCTTGGAACAGTTGGAAAGAGACTGCTGTAGAAGGTAGATAATAAGCGAGTGCTATCTCATTGAATTCAAGAACTGGAATTATAGTTCGGGGGGGGGGGTATTAGCTTGTTTTGCAAATTCCGTGGAGTTGTCTCCTTGTAAGAATAGTCCTAACTGCCAAAAAAAAAAGACCTCAAGCAGGATCATTGACTGGAATAAACGGACCAATGGATATTAACTGAGGTCATCTCATTTACACCTTTTAAGGGATTATACCCTTTACTTCATATGCAAAAATAAACACCCTGCCAGCACACCATGGGTGTCAAAGTATTCTAATGTTTGCCAGACACGACTGTGTTATGCTATGTAATTTATTGTAATGATGGGTCAGATCATCCCCCCTTAAATTATTGTGTAAATCATATTGATTATGTGTAATTGCAAAATTGAATGTGAATAGTGTAAATTACAGGGTTGTTTTTCCAGCCGCGACAACGTTTCCTATATGTAGGGATAGTTGGAAGAAGGTATTTGGGGTGTAGATTTACTACATGCCAGAAATCTTTTAGTATGGTATATTAATGTTTCTTGACTACTGCCTTCCAATGGAAAAGAGAGAGCTGTATGTATTTCTTTTAGTAGTGTTTTAAAGAAAAATAAATACAAAATGTTTTCTAACCTTTCACAGATAGGTGTCAAAACTTTGTATATTGATTCCCTGCCTCTCCCACGCCCCACTCCCAGAAAATTGTGAGCCAATGGAGTGCAGTAAGTAAACATATCCTCCAACATTTCTCTGATGAAAATAGGGACATCCTAAATAATAATAATAATAATAATAATAATAATAATAATAATAATATTTATACCCCACCCATCTGCCTGGGTTGCCCCAGCCACTCTGAGCGGCTTCCAACATACTTATCTCCTTGGCTTGAGGGTTGCATAACTCCATACCCTCCAACGTTTCTCTGATGAAAACAGGGATGTCCTAAGGGAAAGCGAGCTGTTCCAGGATCAAATCAAAAACTGGGACTGGGACGGCTTCTGTAAATCTGGGACTGCCCCTGGAAAATAGGGACACTTGGAAGGTCTGAGTAAATCAGTGGATTTAGACCAGGAAGATAAGAGACAAGTAGCTATCGATAGACAGACAAACAGATCTTTAACACGCAGTCCTATACCTGTCTACTCGGAAGCAAGTTCCATTTTGTTCAACAGGCCTTGTTCCCAGGTCAGTCTGTATAAGGATGCAGTGTTGCTAAAAGGCTGCTAAATACCAGAGGTGCAGCCTCTGAGCTCAGACTTTTCTGGATAAGTGCACAAAAATTATAGGCATGTTTATTGGTTTTGAAGAAAGCAGTGCTCCCACAATTAAATCAGGGAACAGTCCCCCCCCCCTCAAAAAAAAACCCCTCTTGAATACACCTCCACAAACCACAGCCAGTAGATGTCATCTTAGAAGGGACATTTCCCTTTTCTCTCCCTTTCATGGAAATGGGAATGCTTTTTCTTTGGCCTGGCTCTCAAAATCAGCAGCAGAGGCAGTCAACTTTGGGACTGCACCACTTTGGGCGGTAGGCCTCATTTGGCTGACTGTCCTCCAACTGTTTATATCGGGGAGAAGGCCAGGAAAGAGTACAGCTCCTCCCCACCCCCCATTTTGCATGGAAGTGCATTCGGTCATGGGTGCTACAGACCAACCCAGACATGGATCGAATTGCTCAGGCATTTTCCTGCTTGAGACAAAGCACTAGGTGGCAGCGCTTCTGTTTGTGGCATCAGGGCAGCATCCTCCACTGCACCCAAGGGCAGCAGGCAAGGGCCATGCATGGCACACACAGCTACGGCTTCCAAACACTTTGCGGCCACACCCCAGTGTCTGCCGCCTGAGGCAGCCCCCTCGCTCTGTTTAACGGTAGGGCCAGCCTCGCCTCTGTTGTTTCTTAGAACTAGGCAACCTAGGAGGCTTCTTGGTGCAACAAGATATTTTTATTCTTCACTCAAAGCTGAGATCCTGGAACACATTGGTAAGTTCTATCTTTGAGGCTCCAGGGATTGGTCTAAAACAGGGGTCCCCAAACTACGGCCCGCGGGCCAGATGCAGCCCAATTGGCCTCCCAATCCGGCCCGCAACGACCCCCACCGCCCGCTCTTACAGAAAGCAGTGCGGCGGCGCACTTCCAGATCGGAAAAAAGCACCGAAAATCGTTTGTGTGCATGCTTATGGGCCTCTCCCGACCCAGAAGAGGTCATTTCCGGTGCACTTCCGGGTCAGGGGCGGAGGCACTTCCGGGTTGGGGGGAGGCCCATACATATGCGCACAAACAATGTTCGGCAATTTTTCCGACCTGGAAGCGCGCCACCGCACCAGTAAGTGTGTGCGCGCATGCGCACGGGCACACACTCCCCTGCCCACCGGCCCAAAGCCGGGTAAGTCTGGGGACCCCTGGTCTAAAAGCATTGACTGGGCTCAGCAGCTTGACAGACCACCAAGATATCCTCCTAGCATGCCACCTTCAGCTCTCTTGAAGAGAAGTGGGATATAAATGTGATGAGATAGTGTCCCTTTCCAAGGACGTCTGTACTTGCACGGCCGAGACAGAAGCACCCATCCTGTGGAACCACTAACCCCAAGCCAAGCAGGTTTTTTGCCTGCCTTAATCCTTCACGTCGCTCGCTGGGTAAAGTGGGTGACGCCAAGGCAGGATAGAGCCAACAAAGCACAAAAGGAAGATAAAGTGAAAGTTAATTTGTTACTGGTTGTAAAAGTGAAGAAACGCACGGAAGATTAGGAAAGGCTGTAAACTGTTTTCACCACCTCCCCGCCAATCACAAGACCTCTGTGTGCCATCGGTCGGACACGGCAAACCATGCGCATTGAACCGCAGAAGAGAGATGGAGACGTGGTGGTTAAGGGAGCAGGCTCGCAAGAGCAAAGCATCACTGACCGGCATGGTCCTACTGCTACTTGCCCATGAGAGACTAGCAGCCATTGGTGATACGTTAGGATCCAGCAGTGATTTGACTACAATTTCCCTGGAGATGTCTGAAAAGGAACAGAGGGGCTACATGTGGAGTTGGACGTCTTTCAGGGCATGAATGGTTGGAAGGATGACCCCTTCAAGAAACGGAATGACCCCTTAGCCTCACCATGGGGGCTAAAGCATTAAGGAATAGGGGCACCCCAGTGAAGCGGCATGCAAATGGGGGGTGGGGGTGGTCCATTTTCAACTTAGGTCCAAAATGATCAAGCAGGTGGAGCAACTCCCATCTGGGGGAAAGGGTACAGCATTTCTTTGGGACTTCCTAGCTAAGAGAAAGGTAAGAGGTGAAGTTGATCAAACTACGCTTGGCACAGAGAAAGTGGACAGAGGAAGAGTTTTCCTCCCTCTCACTAAAATTGGTGGCCACCCATCCAATGAAGATTAATGTTGGAAGATTCAGGACAGATATTTAAAAGTACAGTGGTACCTCGGTTTATGAACACAATTGGTTCCGGAAGTCTATTCATAAACTGAAGCGTTCATAAACTGAAGCGAACTTTCCCATTGAAAGTAATGGAAAGTGAATTAATCCGTTCCAGATGGGTCCGCGGCGTTCATAAACCGAAACTTCATAAACCGAGGTGTTTGTAAACCATGGTTCCACTGTACTTCTTCGGGGAACTGTAGTACTTCTTCGGGGAACTGTAGGCTCACACACACACACAACCCTGAAGCTTTCAAGTACGTTTTAAGCACCCCCACCCTTACCTGTCACATCTCCACTTCAGCTTCTTTTAATAGCAATCATATATATCCAGCAATCCAAAATTTCCCTATCAGAGAAAATTAGGGATAACACAGGTCAAGCTAAGCACTAAAGTCTCTCTGATTTCAGTGGGAAATCAGGGAACCCTGCATTGAAATTTATGAGTTTAAAAGTGCAATATTTCAACTAGATTGCACTCATGGTGTTTACGATTACAGTGGTACCTCGGTTTAAGAACAGCCCTGTTTACGAACTATTCGGTATATGAACTCCGCAAAACCAGAAGTAGTGTTCCGGTTAGCGAACTTTACCTTGGTCTAAGAACAGAAGCTGAACAGTGGAAGGGCACCGGTGGCGGGAGGCCTCATTAGGGAAAGCGCGCCTCGGTTTAAGAACGGCTTTGGTTTAAGAACGGACTTGCAGAACGGATTAAGTTCATAAACCGAGGTACCACTGTATACACCACTGTAAAAAAGTGAACGGTGTTTCTTCTTTTTCTCCCTAAGTATTCCTGAGTGAGCTCCTCTAAAAGGCTTCAGAACTTTCTCCACCACCTCTATGATCATTTAAAACTTCTCAGTGGAATATGGTGCCGCTGAGAGCATTTTATAGCCCCATATATTATGCTTTTTTAAAAAAAAATCCACCAGCTATTACTGCTATAAAAACCCACACCTATTCCAAGGCCTGATGGCCATAAAACTGAGAGGCTTTGGGGACAGCGCAGAGACGTGGCATTGCTGAGACAGCCATTTACGTGTGCCAGCCTGCTCAGTTCCTTCAAGGTTGAACGCAGTTCAATTTTTGTACACTTCGTTTGCTGACAATGGGCTGCCTTCTGTAAAAAAAGAAAAGGGGGGTGTCCCATCCTTTCCGAGGAACTACGCTAAGGAGGACGTTCTGTGCATGAGTTTTGGAGCTCCTGTCTAACTCATATTTTATGGAAAGGTGAGATTCACCTTCAAGAGTAAACACAGTGGCTAAAACTGCAAATCGTAACTCAGGCCCATAAAATCACGGCACAAGATTCCTAGTTTTGTTGTGGATGTGTACGCTGTAAGCAGCATCACCACCACCATATATAATAATGCGGACTTCTGTTAAAGCACAAACCTTATTTATAGGGCATATCGACCCTGACAAATCAGTACCCTGAGGTTAGTAGATCTTTCACGTTGGCTCACCAAACTACAGTTCCCAGAATTCCTTGGGAGATGCAAAGGACCCGCTAGAGTTGTACAACAGTGATAGGGCATGGCTACTTTCTGAACCTAAGGGCGAGTTCACATAGAACATCACACAATTCACTTAAGGCTTATAGCTATGATGAAATGTACATAAGGCTATTATGTGACTTCTAACCACAATGGCTATGTTCTACCTCCGCTGTTAAGAGACAGCTAGCCTCGAAATACCAGTTGCTGAGACTCACAGAACAGAAGTGCTGTGGTCCTTCTTGCGGACTTCCCACAGGCATCTCGTTGGCCACTGTGAGAACATGGGCCTTTGGTCTGAGCTAGAAGGGCTCTTATTAGGTACTGTGGATGCTCTCAAGTAGCCCCCATTGGCTTCCTTTTATGTTGTTGTTGTTGTTTAGTCGTTTAGTCGTGTCCGACTCTTCGTGACCCCATGGACCATAGCACGCCAGGCACTCCTGTCTTCCGCAGTTTGGTCAAACTCATGTTCGTAGCTTCGAGAACACTGTCCAACCATCTCGTCCTCTGTCGTCCCCTTCTCCTAGTGCCCTCAATCTTTCCCAACATCAGGGTCTTTTCCAAGGATTCCTCTCTTCTCATGAGGTGGCCAAAGTATTGGAGCCTCAGCTTCACGATCTGTCCTTTTATGTTAGGTAAAAGGTAAAGGGACCCTGACCATCTGGGGTTGTGCCCTCATCTCACATTATTGGCCGAGGGAGCCGGCGTATAGCTTCCAGGTCATGTGGCCAGCATGACAAAGCCACCTCTGGCAAACCAGAGCAGAACATGGAAACGCCGTTTACCTTCCCGCTGTAGCGGTTCCTATTTATCTACTTGCATTTTGACGTGCTTTCGAACTGCTAGGTTGGCAGGAGCTGGGACCAAGCAACGGGAGCTCACCCCGTCACAGGGATTCGAACCGCCGACCTTCTGATCAGGTGGTTGTGTCAGGCTGCCATTATCCCCAGCTGGAGATGCCCAGTGCTTTATACCATATGTGGCCAGACCTTCTGCTTGCAGGATCTACTTTCTTTTTTTTAACAGAACGTTTACGATCCACCAGTCAGAGCGAGGTACAAAGACATACACTTAAAACTAAAGGATTCTGGGCCCAGGAATTTGTTTGACTATCAGAACCAAACTAACCTTCCACGTAAAAATCCAATCCCACCTCCCAAACTCTTTTAATTTCAACAGTGTAATAGATTTAGGGCAGGGGAGTCATTTTGCTGTTTCCACTTGAAAATACAGTAATTGGAGTCCAAATTCCTTGCCAATCTACCCAGATATGTACCAGAAGATCCTGACCTACCTTTCCTTACTGTTGTCCTAAAGAAATGGAGATTGGCCGACAATAAGACAGCAGAAGGGTACTGATTTCCATTCCAGCTCATGTTTGTTGCATGCAGTGCTGTTTCCATTCTGCTGCAGTTTAGCTTCCAACAAAACAACATTATTTGCCTTGCTGTCCGCTATGGGAAGAATTCCTGTGAATGAATTAGTTAATTGCATTATTATGTTATCCCTTACCATTCATTTCAATGCAAAGGAAATGCCGTGCAAATTGGGTCGTGTCCTCAATTCTGGATTAAGAACAAACAGCAGAAAATGCCAATCATAGTCACTGGATTGATTTCAATTCTGGACATGAGACAAACAAGCAAACAGCAGCAATTTCCATTCCCGTTTCTGTCAGAATTATCTAACACCCCTAACTGACAAGTCCTAAGAGTTCAATGTCAACAAAGTTCTTTTGATACATTTCGATTCCATCTGTAAGATCTGTGATATGTACAAGACGATGGTTCTGATACCTAGTTTCAGGATGATGTATTTTGTGAAGAAGGATCCCTTTGTCCTAAGCAACTTTATTTATGTGACACTAAATATTTGAAGCTAGGAGGCATTTTCTGAAATAAAACTTTTTAAAATGCAAGCAAATTGCTTCTTGCAAATGACACCAAGGAAAGAAAAGAGAACCGGAACATGTTTTTGCTGACAATATGCTCCAAAGACATGTTCATTTTGGTTCAATTTATGCCCCCCCCCGCCCCCCCAAATCATTTTAACTAATAATCCTTCCAGGAAACTTTGGAAACAAGTCAATTGACACTCTGCAAATTACTGCAGAAGGAATGTTATTCGCTCAACAGCACATTCCCTCACCAGATGTGTTTCGTTAGGTCCAGTTTTTGCAGAGTGCTGCCTTTTGGAGAAGAAGCCAAACATTAATGTGATTGCAAGACAACACTGTAAAAATAGAGGCTGGCAGTGTTTAGGTTTGCCTGTGGAGGCTTTTGGGCTGCAGAACTGTCAGCGCTGTGTTTGTGGCGTCTTTCACTAGATGTTTTCCTACACTCTGTGTGTTGGTCTCTGATGCTACAGCAGGCCATAAAATATTGGATAACTAAAATGGGCTCTTCATGCCAAGCAGCTTGTGGATTAGATTTGTTTAAAGCTGCTGGCCAAAACTATCATTTGCAAGGGATGGGCCACCTCTGCACCCATGAATCCAGCTTCAGTGTACTTCCATATCTGAAACCTGTTTATATGGAGGGCTTTTTTCCCAGACGGAACTCACCGGAACTCAGTTCCAGCACCTCTCAGGTGGGCACCATTGCCATTATAAGAGAACAGAGGAGGCGTTCGTGGTGAGTTCCGGTGCCTCTTTTTCTAGAAAAATTGCACTGTGGATATGCCATACCTTTAAAGCACATTCAGAGGACTTTCCCCTTCCTGCCCCATAAACACAAAGAATCCTAGGAAGTGCAACATAGGCAATGTTTTGTGTATGCCCAATTGAAGTATTACTGTTGATGGACACTTTGTTTTCAGCCCCAGAAGCTGCTGCCAACTCCTCCAGTTATCCCAGCAGGCGAATCGCCCTGGTTGATGGATCCTTGCTCTAGGCCACACCTAACCTGGGATCTGCTGTTACCAATAAAGTTGTGGCCTTATTAAATCCATGCTCTTGTCTATGGCTCATTATAGCTCCTTTGTCTATGGCCCATTATAGCTCCCAGCGCTTGCACCCCACAAGGGTCACTTGGCGTGCAAAGCAAGTCAGAGCATTGTTGACGCTCACTTGCAATGGCTTACCTCCATTTCAGGCATCCATTTCCCCCAGCCTTAAATGGAGAGACCAGGGACTGAACCGCAGGACCTTTTGGATGCAGAGCATATGCTCTACCACTGAGCTACAACCATCTTTTCAGTTGTGCCAAATTCATTTGCTAGTAGGGCTGAAAGCATTGTTTTATGACCTGCCGTGACGGATGTGACTCTGGGAGCTTCCCATTCTAAATCTTTCCCGCTCATGTTCTGTTGCCGGGCCTTTATAAAATATAGCTCACCATTCTGAGCTGTACATCAGCCCTGGGACATATGGATGAATGGCGCTGTAAATGAATGGCAGCGAGAGTTGGTTTATATTTAATGGGCTCCATGTAATAGTCTTCACTGCTTTACTCACATCAGGTTCTCAGCCTGGGAAAATTATCTTCGCTTTTCATTTCTTCATTAGAAAACAAAACAAAAGCTCCTCCACCATTAGCAATAAAACCTTTTACGATCATAGGGAGGTGGTTGATTTGAAAACGGGGCATATCTTCAAACAGAGAAAGCCTGGGGAAGATATTTAATCTCTAAACTGAACAAACATAACAAGTCCAGCAATAAAGATAACCAGCATGCATTGCAGAGAGCAAAGGGGCCAATCTGGAATTTTTGTTTCCTAGTGTGGGCAGGTCGAGGCTCAGAATTGGCTTGAGTTTGGTGGCACCCTTCTGTCTGTAACTAAGATAATTCTTGTTATAACATTTCGTACCGAATATACCATACTTTTGAGGCACATCCCCGAATCCTAGGAACTGTAGTTTACCCACAGAGCTACAATGCCAAACACCCTTAACAAATTACATTTCCCACGATACTTTGGGTGGAAGAATGCGCTTTAAACATGTGGTGTGTGCATAGCCTTGCTCTGTATCTAAGATCATCATAGCACCCATAGGATGGTACTGTCATAGCTCTCAAGTTTTCCCTTTTCTCGCGAGGAAGCCTATTCAGCATAAGGGAATTTCCCTTAAAAATGGGAGAACTTGACAGCTATGGGTACTGCCTGGTGGCGATCTCATGGCTCAGGTAAATGAAGTGGCACACAGACTTTTGAATTCACGAAACTCTTTGTCAGATAGAATGAGAGAGAAAAATAGCCAATTCTTAGTCCAATAAAAGAATCTAGTTGTTGTTCTAGCTGCCATCTGTATTGGAACTAAATTGATTTTATATGTTGTTGTTGTTGTTGTTGTTGTTGTTGTTAATGTGCTACACACACACACACACACACACACACACACACACACACACATTTATGCAAATATTCTGATTGGGTGGTAAACAATGGAGTGCTAGGTAACCCTTGCTCAGTTGGAATAGCTCAATTGGTAGAACACGAGACTCTTAATCTAAAATTCTTTCTGTTAGTGGAAGAAGTCATGCTTGCTCACAGGAACTTTCCCTGGTCTCCACATACGATACACCCCATAAATCTGTTCTGGGCTTTCCCCCCTCCTCCAGAGCAGATTTGGGGCAGGCGCAAAGGGAGGAGAGTGGTGAGGGGAAGTTCTGTTGCACAAGTATAAATCTTTGTGCTAACACAAGTGCACCAGTGGTTTTGTACATACAGTTGTGCCCTGCACACTTTTATTGTATCGTAAATCACTTTGGGATGCCTCATTGCAGGCAATCCATAAATGAAATAAACAACCATGATAAATAAAAAGGCCCACTACCATTTCTGTGACTAATCTGTTTTAAATGCTTTTTGATTCTGAATTTTAAATTGTTGTAAGCTGCCCTGTAGGTGAAAGTACTGACAGCAAATTTAATGTTAATAGTCAATAAATGGGAACTGACACATTCTGTATGTGATTTGTGAGTATCAGGTGTGCAAATTGTGGTGCTGAACACACCGACAACTGGCTTGCCCCTCCTAAAATGTGTGCACCCAGGTTTTCAAGCCCCATGGATTTAAATGGGAACCAAACCTCCTTAACTTCTTCTGGATTGTGTTCAGATGCTTGAATTTACCTTGGTGGCAGGGAAAAAGAAAACAAATCTGTTTAAAGTAATTGAACGTTTTATGGATGTTTTAACAGGATGTCTTTACTGATGGAATGAAATGTGATTGCTTTGGGACCAGACAGAAGATCATTTGAATGTATTTACAAGTATATTTTGAGGTTTGTTTGTGTTTTTTTATAAGAAAGCTGACCTTGGTGATAAAATTTCACCCAAGGAAAAAGTCCAAATCGTCTGCCTGAGTTCAAAAATTAATCAAAGCAACTCAGCCAAACCCCATTAATGCTCCTGTTTATTTAAGAGGAGGTGGTGGCGCTTCTGCAGAGTCCGGCCTCAGTTCTGTCCTGGTGTTTATGATTCCTTTTTTGTGTGTGTGGTCAGTAAAGAAGTCTGAAACTGCAGAGTGCTGCTGCCATGTTTTGGAAATGTTTGGGATCCTGTCTGTTTTCCAGGGCAGCATCAGAAGACCCCAAGGGCACCCTTTGCCACACCACGCGAAGCAGAGCTGCTGGCTGCTGACTCAGAAGGTTCACAAGTCAATATGGGATTAGCAGAAGACCCATCATGCACATTGCTCCTTGGGGGAACATCAAGAGGACTTCCAAAAAGGACTCCCCCCCCCCCAAAAAAAGTTTGCCATCACATACACACAATTGCATTTCTGCCCTCTATATTCCGTAACCACTGCATTCATCAAACACAGACCCCTCTCCTGTAAGCATGCCTTGCAAAGTGCCTGTGCGTGTTTGTGTGTATCTGAGGGTCCTCTCTTTAAAAATCGCAAAGTACCCCCACAACAATCAATCCGGATCTCGCCAGTTTCCCCAACTCCCATCGCAGATCTTCCATAGCTCAGCTGGTTCTGGTTCTCATGGTTCTGGGTTCGAGCCCCACACTGAGCAAAAAAAGATTCCAGCATTGTCGGGGGTTGGACTAGATTGCCCGCGTGGTCCTTTCCAGTTCTGCCATTCTACGATTCCCTGCCACAGCGAATGCAGGGGAGAACAGCACCAGGTCTTCGCAGGCATGGCGGAGAGGCATCGGGGCTCGCTCAGCTGGGGGGCAAGAGGCCTCCCTCTCCTCAGTTGAGTGTTTCAAGGATGCTTTGATGCCCCTCCAGCTCATGCACAAGCCGGAAATGAATCAGGCCTCCCTCAAACCTTTGCCTAGGCAGGCAGGCTTCAATTTTCCTCCTGGGGCGGTCGGGCGCTCTGGGAGGAAAGATGCAGTCTTTCCTCCCGGGCGAAGCCAAGCTCACAAAGCCTGAGGAGCAGGTTCTCCCTGCATCTGTTTGGGTGGGCTGCTTTTTTCCTCCTGGAGTGAGCAACCGTCCCAAGAGGAAATAGGCAGCCTGCCTGCTTGGGCGAAGGCGAATTGAGCTGCCGATACATTTCAGCTCCCTGGCTGCCACCATCACAGCGCAGGCAGGCAGGGAGAAGGAAGTACTCTGAGCTGGCAGCGGCTGGGGAGCCGCAATGTATCGGCAGCTCAAAAAGTCTGAAACCGGTTATCGTGATGTGAACGCCATACCGGTTACAGACAATGAAACGGAGGATCATTCGGCTCTACTAAACACCCTGTTTACGTTATGCTCTTCAGGCCTCTGGATTACTTCTAGGCCTGCCATTTTGGTGCCATCCATTCAGTATTATGGGATGAGCCTAAAAGTGAATTTAAATCCATCCTACAGGAAAAAGTGAGGCTATACTGTATGAGAATTGTAGGCATTTGCTGCCCTGCTTCGATTTGTGAAGTGCCTTTGGCACCCTCTGCTGGCCAAATGTTTTAAGTGCACTAACTGAAACATTACAGCTGCCTTTGCCACCTGAATCTTCTACCATATGAAACTAAGCTGGGTTGCCATATTTCAAAAAGGGGAAATCTGGACACAAAAGTTGTTGATCTTTCCCCCCCTTTTGGGGAGGGGGGCAAATTGTTGAGCAGCTTCTTCCTCTTTGGGGGTGGGGGCAAAATCTACACTTACAAGACATCCAGATTTTCCCAGACATTTTCTGCAATTCCCACCTGGACAGTTTCTGGAAGCCGAATCCCGTCTATGTCCAGCAAATTCCAGATGCATGGCAGCCTTATCTAAGGAAGCTTAAGCTTCAGGGCCCCAATTCCACAGTCCACATCGCTTAACAAAATCAAATTGATTTTTATTTTTTATTTGGGTTGTATATAATTCAACAATCCCTATGTTTTGAGAGTCATTAAGCACAGATGTTGCAAAGGTGGAATGTCACAGTAAACTGGCTATTCTGCTAAAGAGCACTTAAATTCTTTATGCATATTGTCTCTAGCAAAATGACATTGCAGGAAAGCTCTCATATGATGAAACTGCACATTAATATGTTGGTAGAAAAACCAGAAAAAGTGTATTTTGTAAAATATGCTTCATGTAATGTGAGATAATCCACTACAGTACAACTATTTCACAATCTGAAATGTAGTAGTTAATTTTTAAAAATAAATAAATTGTAGTGACCTGACACAGGACAGCCCCATCGAAGATGATAACAGTGGCTACTCAGACCTTGTTTCTGGTTGCGAAGGGGGCCCCCCATAACAGTTCAAGCTTCAGTTGCCAAGGGGGTCAAGCAAATAAAAAAAATACTTAACTAACTGAGGTTCTCCCCCCCCCCAACATAAATCCTGGCTACGCCCATGCTTCAGTACCCCAAAATTGTACGTCTGCCACTGACTCCAGATGTTTCACATCACAATCTGATGGACCAGATGTTCTGGAGTTGTGGCCCAAAACAACTGGGTTGGAAGGTTGGAGAAGAATGCTTTAAGGAGTAATGAAAACAAGCACTGAGCCTTAATGTAACAGTTGGCTAGTTCCGTTACCTAATCCTTTTTTTAAAAAACCCTGCAAACAATCTCATCTCTGTGTGTGTGTGTGTGTGCGTGTGTGTGTACACAATTTCAGTTGCAGCAGAGTAGTCATAAGAAGTTATTTGTAAAGAGAATCTTCCTTATGCATAACACCTACGAGTCCAAGCATATTGCATGATTACATTGGCCAATAAATTATTCTATTCTATTCTATTCTGATTACATTAAAAGACTTGGGTTATATATTTAAGGCAGAGCAGGTGAGGGGATTTCAAAGCCCTGCCGCAGAATCCGGACAACATATACAGTATAACCCTGCTCGTATATTAACTTTTTAAAGGTGCTAAGTACAAAGACGAGCAAACACACCAAAAGTGCCCTGGAGGAGTCTTTCCTGAATTGCCCTTTGGCCCGTTTCTTTTCTGCTTTTTAAAAATAAATAAATAGAAAGAAAGCACGGTCATTTCACAGCACTGAGATCCTTTTTTTAAAAAAAGACAAAACCCTACCTCTTCTTTAACTCTACCTTATTAGAGCTTAGATTCCCGTCCTTTCCTCTACCCTCCCTGACCCTGCGCAAGGTGGATTCTAAGCCCTGACATCGGGAACCGGAATTAGGGCTCCGAACCAACAGACCGCGGCCCTTTGCTCCGCAACTGCACCGCCTTCAAGGAATTCCGCGCATGCCCAGTCACACCCTGGTTTATCCTCCGCCCACCCTCGCGTTCTTAGGTTAACTCAGGGCGGGCCGAGGTTTGTGACGTCACCCGAGTGCTTCCGGGTCGCGAGCGGGTTTTCTTCCTGGAAAGTGTCCCTTCAGTTTCAAGTGGAGCTGGAGCTGCGGTGAGCGGACGGGGAGACCCGGGAGGGCGGGCGGGCGGGAGATGCCGGCGTCTGCTTTCCGGCTGCCCCTCCTGAGGTGGGAGCCCGGGAAGGCCTGGCGGGCGGTGGCCGGGCTCCAGCCGAGGACTTGCGCTGCCTCCTGGGCGTCGCTTCGGCAAAAGCCGCGCGTGGTTTCCCAGGGAACGAGTCTTCCAAGGGTTACTCGTGAGGAGGGAGAGTTTTTCTTCCCTGGGGCGGGGGAAAGACCGCCCTGCGAAACTGGCAGGCGACTCAAGACGGGTAACTTGCCCGGATCCAGCCTGGGTCACGTTCGTTAGTTCCATTGAAACATATAGGGCATGGGAGCCGCTCTTCGCTTCATTTTTGCTTTCGGTGGGATAGTGGGCTGGATCCAGCCTGATGTGTACGAAATTGGGAGGGGCGATGTGCTTTCAGAGAAGGTGGCGGTGGGCACGCCGTACATCTAAACAGTGCCGGATTTACGTACTGTACAAGCTAAACAAGCTGTAGCTTAGGGCCCCACTCTTGGGGGCTCCCAAAAAAATTAAAGGGGAAAAAACTCCTGGATGTACATTTCCAAAATATAAGATAAAAAACAAAATAAAACCTACATACAGCAACAGTGTTTTGTGCTGTGCATGGACCTATTAGGTCCATAAATTACCATATCGCATGTATTCAACACAAAGAAACGGCAACAATTTGTTGTTGACAAAGGACAGCTGGACATATAAAGGGCCCCATTACCTTCAATGGCTTAGAGCCTCATCAAACCTAAATCCGGCCCTGGTGTGGATCCAGCCTGATGTCTACGAAATTGGGAGGAGTGATGTGCTTTCAAAGAAGGTGGCGGTGGACACGCCATGCATGTAAAGCAGCAACACCTACCCACCCCAAGAAAAAGAACATTGGGGGCTGTACTTTTTTACTCCTCAGAGAGCTACAGTTCCCAGATTCTTTAAGGTGCGAGTGCTTTAGATATACACGGCTGGTAAGATTAATAGGGGGAAACACCATAACCTGTGAGTTATGGTGGGTATATGGCACCTAAATGCTCAGCGGAAGCATAGCTCTGTTTGACTCCTGGATTCTGGGATTCAGTGTGAGAGGGTTGCTGCCTGCATATCCCATAGCTGCCAAGTTTTCCCTTTTCTTGCGAGGAAGCCTATTCAGCATAAGGGAAAATCCCTTAAAAAAAGGGATAACTTGGCAGCTATGATATCCTTGCTTGTGGGCTTCCAGGAAATGTCTGGTTGGCTACTATGAAAAACAGGATAATGAACTTGATGGACCGTTGGTTTCTTCTGGCAGGGTTTGTCTTGTGTTTTTATGGGGGACTGATGTAACATGCAGTTGTAATTCTGCCTTTTTCCTCACCTGTCTTTCCCCCCTGTCAGCTCATAACCTTAGGTTTGACAAGTTTTAACACTTCACGTTATCAAGGAATAGTTACAGCTTTGGCCCCCAGCACAATAACAATAGATTTGTCCATAAATTTTGGCATGATACTCATAGGTGGCCATTGCATACTGCTCTTAAATAGCACATGCTTTCCCTTTCTCTCCTGCATCAGGGATGTTTGGTTTAATGTGTTGTCCGAACCCAGGCTCATATTTTGTCTCGCTCAAGATGAACCATGAGAAGACTGCTGTTGTGCTGTGCTCAGGTCCTTCTTGTGGGCTTCCCATAGGCATCTGGTCGGTTACTGTGAAAACAGGACTACATGGCTTCATCCAGCAGGCTCTTCTTGTGTTCTTAAGAATTGTAAACCATGAACAAGATTACAGCTCATCCTTTGTCTGAATGAGACAAACTATGAGTTTAGGTTCCTATAACACGCTAAACCCTCAGCAGTAAATCTGAGCAGTAAATCTCCTCTCCAAGAGTTCACACACTCATGTGTTTGCATTAAGCGATAGTTTGGCTTACCATTCGTGCAAATTGAGTTCTGCATCACTTTCAGAATATTGCAGCTCTTAGTGGAAGTTGAAATGAAACCTTATATGCAAATTTAAGAGGTAGGTGATATCTAACAGTATCTTGTTATAAGCAATGTGCAGTTATACTGGGGTAGGTGGAGCTATTCCTTTACAAACATTGCTCTGAATCAGAGCTGACTAAAGAATATTTCAGAGTGATTCCTAAGCCCAAATAAAACCAATAAATAGGTGTTTTATTTTGCAATTCTTAAGATTTATATGGAAGACTAGGTAGATTCTTCTGACCACTTTTCAGTCCTAGGTGCTAAGTTTGTTCATAGTATTGTGTTGTTGTTGTTTTTTATCTTCCTTGCAGATTTCCCCACTAACCAATGTCAGGAAATGGTGATGGCACCAATACAAGTCCCTCTGTGGGATCTCTGTCAGAGATTGAGGTCCTGCCAGATCAGCCAAAGTATGTGTGCTCATTGTCCGCTGAGCTTGTTGCCAAGGCACGTGAAGAGCTGCAGGAAAAACCTGAGTGGCGGCTTCGAGATGTTCAAGCCCTCAGAGACATGGTGTGCAAAGACTATCCTAACCTGGGAACATGTTTAGACGACGCTTTCTTGCTCAGGTTCCTTAGAGCCCGGAAGTTTGATTATGATCGGGCACTTCAGCTTCTTGTGAACTATCACTGCTGTAGGAGGAGTTGGCCTGAAGTTTTTACTAACCTGAAACCATCTGCTATAAAGCCTGCCTTAGAGTCTGGTTTTGTCACTGTGCTTTCTCATTTAGATACTGAAGGACGCCATGTTGTTTGCATTCGCCCAGGTATATTTTTAATACTCCCCCTCCTTTGGTTAATTGTTTAGGATTGCTTCTTGTGTCTTGCTACCAAAATCTATTTTTTTTTAAAGATACAAATATTTCATTTGATGCTGATGCTTTCTTTCCCCTATTACTAATACTGTAGTACTGCATAACCCAGTGAAATGCTATTAATGACTTGGGAACTGTATCATTAATTCACGTACTTCAGGGAGTTCAGTTTCCAGAACACATTTTTATTTGTAAATTCTGTATGAGGAGATGGGTTGTTGTTGTTGTTGTTGTTGTTGTTGTTGTTGTACTTGTTGCTATATAATTTCTAGAGGGCTGAAATCCTACATTTCCTTTAGTTCCTTCCTGGCTTTACATAAATATTTACTTTTTCTTCTTGTTCCCACCAGTCTTTTAAAGTAACACTTTAAATTGTTATTTAAATCTGAATTGTACATAGGAGACAGAATATGTTTTCAATGCTAATATGGTGTGTTGTAACATAATATTTGAGCTAACAAAAACAAACATCCTCAGTAATGCATGCAGTATTTTCAGGCATATATTATCATTAAGGAAATCACCAAAAATATTTCAAATTACAGTTGTGAGCTAAAGCACACTGGCGCAGACATATCTTTGAAAGAAACTCAATTTTGAGTAGGCCTGCCTTAAACAGACCATAAAGGAGTATGATATTTTTGATCTCTAATGGAATGGTTTGGACCAGGCATCCCCAAACTGTGGCCCTCCAGATGTTTTGGCCTACAACTCCCATGATCCCTAGCTAACAGGACCAGTGGTCAGGGATGATGGGAATTGTGGTCCAAAACATCTGGAGGGCCAAAGTTTGGGGGTGCCTGGTTTGAACAGTGTACTACTGAAGAAAGTAATTGAGATTTATTTGTCCCTGATTGGTTAAGCTACTGTTGTTATGTTTTGGGTCCAATTCATTGACTTAGGAGAAAAGATGTGGTGACGACAGTTTTGTGGATCGAGGCTGACAATTTGGCCTCTTAGTAGTTTAAACCTCCAGTCAGCTTGTCCTGACCTTTGGCCAACACCATGCATAGTGACAGCCCAGAGAGAAAACCAGGCAAGCCATTTTGGAACTCCCTGCCTGTTGAGATCAAGCAGGTGCCTTCACTGTGCCTGCAAAAAACATTCTTATTGGAGATAAACCTAGCCAGTTGTAATAATTTTAATCTGTTTAAGTATTTTAACTAATGTATGTTTTAAAATATGGTTGTGAATTGTTCTTGATTTTAATGTTTTATCTTTTTGTAAACTGTTTAGAGGTTTTTGGGGTTTTTTACACACAAGCCGTGTATAAATTTTATGAAATAAATAAATGATATAAATAATAAAATGTCCTACCCCCTTGCCCCATGACTCAAACTCACCTTTCTCCTTTAATATTGAGAGGGGTATAAGTAGATAGCCACAAAAGTTAGCAGTGGGTACGGTATGTAGATATTAAGTTTGTCTTATTACTTGCTCCAGTATCTCTATTCACTCAGTATTACATTTTTATTTTAAAATTGTTTCCATGGAATTTGAGAAATAAAAAAATACCATTAATGATAATGGGGTGGGTGGGAGAGAGATGAAATCATGAGGATACACAAACATAAATATTTTATTAATTTATTTATGAAAAGATCAGCTTCTTGAAGTATCCGGGGGGGGCGGGGTGTTATTTAATGAAGAACTAATATGAGTTAGGACAGAGACTGTTAAAGGATGACTAACCATTTTAAGACAAAATAGAAAATTCAATTTTGAAATGTACTGTTCATTTATTCAGTTTTGCAACTTATCATCTCTGTCTTATAACCGTAGACAGATGGATCCCAAGTAACTACCCAATTACTGAAAATATTCGTGCCATATACTTAACATTAGAAAAGCTCATTCAGTCTGAAGAGACCCAGGTGAATGGAATTGTTATCCTTGCAGACTACAAAGGAGTCGGCTTATCTAAGGCATCTCATTTTGGTCCCTTTATAGGCAAAAAAGTGATTGGAATTCTTCAGGTAAGATCTGAATCTATAAAGGGGGAAAATAATTATATAACCAACAAATATTAAAAGCCATTTTCACTTGACACAGCTGCTTATGGAATTGGGTGGGTTTCAACAAAGGAGTGGAATATCTTTGTGAGTATAGTTTATCTTTGAAGCAGTCTTCATTTTCAATTGAAAGAAACCTGGATTTTAATTATAAGAGATTCTTATGAAGATTCATGTAATCTTCTCTTAAAATATTATATTTCACCTTGGATAAGATGTGTGTGTACTTTAAAGTGTTACCTTGTGGTGTCCTCTCAAGGAAAAATGAACAGCACACATTTGTGTTATAATCTTCACAAATATATATATAAAATGAATCTTCACAAATGTGCATGCTGCCTACAAATCTTTCGTAAGGAGTTATTTTTGTTCCATTGTGAGTTCATACATCAGTAAATAAAATATGTGTTTTTGAAAACTGGTAAAAGCTATTCATATAGTAACCAGTATTTATAAACCTGACTGGTATTGTGTTGTTGTTGTTGTTTTGTTTTAGGATGGCTTTCCTATTAGAATAAAAGCTGTCAATATTATAAATGAACCTCGAATATTCAAGGGCATTTTTGCCATCATCAAACCCTTTCTAAAAGAAAAAATAGCAAATCGGGTAAGTGGCTATTTTTATTTATTTATTTATTCATTCATTCATTCATTCATTCATTTAAAGCATTTTAATCTTGCTTGTCAGCTGAAAATGCTGCCAGAGCAGCTTACATAACATCAGTAAACACAAGACAACCCTCGCCCCAAAGGCTTACAATCCAGAAGACACAACAAAAGTGGCTAATATTGCAGACAGGCTGCTGTTCATTCATAGAGGTCAGACTAGCAAGTTGCATGTATCTGTAGTGTAATTGTGACCAATGGAATTCTACTTGGCATAGCTGGAAGGGGCCTCCTCTCTCTTCTCCCACCTTGCACAGCTTACAATGGCAGAGGAGTAGTGGTTGTTGCAACCAGGTGGGTAGAGAAAGCATATTGTATATAGAAGTGTGCCTCTGAACACCAGTGGTTGAGCATCATGGGCAGAGCAAGACTGTGCTCGTGTCTTTGTTCTGGGCTTTCCTTGGGCATCTGGTTAGCCAGTGTTAAAACAGAAAGCTGGGGTACATGGGACATCTGGTGCAGCTGCCTGGCCCTTTTTAACTCCTGTCTTTTGGAAATAATGAGGGCGAGCTTAAAAGCAAGTTTTTGTTTAGGATTGCCATGTGTAGTAGCTAGCATTGTGTCAGAACTCATTGATCTTCAGTGAGTATCTCTTCTAATGCTGAGATTTTTAAAAAAATAAGTCACAAACACTCACCCTCCAGGTTTATTGTGAACTCAGCCACATTCATGTCTCCTCACTCTATTCCATCCCCTGGACACAAACGTGTATCACAGTTCTTCCTGAGCACAACTTTGCTTAATTTTGGGAGCTTCCCCCTAATGAAGATGGCCACCAGGGGATGTGAATTCTGTATGGAAGTAGGTACACATTAATTTCAGGCTACCTTGCTTCTGTGCCCATATTTTTGCCTACAGCACACATCTTATTTTACTTGTTATTTTGTATTATATTTACTGTTTTTAATTAGGTTTTGTAATTTTGGACTATGCGGAATGCTTTATCTGAGTGGATGTAGCTACCGCGTAATTTCGTCGTTCCCGCAAGGGGACAATGACAATAAAGATATCTTATCTTATCTTATCTTTTTGCCCATCCCAGAATATGGTGCTGTGGGCAGGGCTGGGGAGAAAACAGGATACTGCTGGAGCCCAGTGCTATTGATACAGTTTTGGCAAATCTTAGTTTTGGAACCCTCTGCCTTCCTGTGCAGCGGTCGTACTGTTTTTAGATTTTTCAAATTCCAAATGGTCCCCCTTCATCCAGTAGAAGTAATGCATCAGCTTATCCATAAAGCTCACTGACATGTATAGCTAGTAAAAGACTTATAGTGGTTTGAAGGAACCAGCCATTTAAATGTGCAACAAGGATTACAGGTGTAGAAATGTATTTGAATTGTTATTTAATTTGTTTCCTGCCATTCGCCAGCAGGCCCCAGGGTGGGTCACAATTTAATATTGGGATCAACCTGATCTCTTGTTGCCAGTTATTTGAATACACAATGTGAATTATACTCTAAATTCCTTGAAATTGATGTATCACGGTTATTTCAAGAATACGGTATCAGAGTGTTGTTGAAACTTCTGGGTTTTTCTTTTTCAGTTTTTTCTTCATGGGTCAGACTTGAACTCTCTTCATCACAACCTTCCACCCTGGATCCTACCTGAAGAATATGGGGGCACTGCAGGGAAACTGAATATCTCTGCCTGGAATGAGCTGCTTCTGGCCTCAGAGGATGACTTCCTGTATGACGCTTCTCTTCTGGCTCCCTCCAGTGACTCTTCTCCTCTTGACCCATTACTGAGTGGGGAGATTGATGAGAAGCAATGTGATGACTCTTTGCGAAGCTTGAAAACGCAACTCTATTCCTGCTATTAACATAGCAGTTAAAGCTTCCAAAAGGTCACCTTCCTGTTTACAAAGGGATTGTGAACTCTGCCTTGTTCTTAGGTAGACTGTAGCCTAGGGGTAGAGACAGCTGAGGGAGGCACTTTACATTGGAACCAAAGCAAATGAAAAAGTGGAAGCCATGGAGCAAGGTGAAGTTCTACCGCAATCCAGGAGAAGGGTGCAGTTTTGAGGCACCATAAACGTTGCGGTTTCTTGACCCTTTGCAAACAGTAGCATCTCCTAAGATTAAACGTGTCATGTGACTTAAGGAACGTTGTTAACGCCAAGGTTTTAAGCACAATTATTTGGAAGTAAGTTGCTCCGAAATTAATGAGACCTGCTTCCAAATGAGCAAGTTTAGGGTCAAAGTGCTAGGCTTTCTCCGGCTGAAAAGAGCTAAAATGGCCAACAGTTTTGACAAAGCGGAAGTATCATAACGCATTATACTGACTTTCCCTAGAGAAGCAAGAAATAATATTGGTTGTGTGATATAATGGTAGCTGTTTTACAGCAGGCTAGTTTCTAGGAGTAAATGTTGGGCTGCCATTCTGATACACTTTGGTTTGACATGCTCTATCGCTATCATTATTCAGTTATTTCCACATATAAGCATATTCTCTTCTTTTGTAGGGAGTGTGTTGCCACTGAGATGCAAACCGTAGACTTGAATCTTGCAGACAGGGTTTGCAAATGTAGTGGGTATCATTAAAACCACTGAAATCAATGAAAGCACATGTTCACTCTGCCTAATAGAAAGCGTTAAAGAATCTGTACACCGTTTTTATGCCCATACTTGAATTTGTACCAGGACCAACTGAAAGGGACAGGTAATTCTGCTTACTAGCCTAGCTGCCAGTTAATACCCTGCCTTAGTTATAGAATTCTATTACCATAGGTCTTGGGGGTGTAATACAGAAACTGTCATACCGGTAGTTGTAGATGTCTGTCCAGTAAAGCAAGGATGCTTGTTTAGACGTGTTTATTTCTGAGTGTCTCTGTAAACCAAATGGACAGGGTATTTTACAAGCACAATTTCTGTTTTGTAAATGTGACTATTTTCCGTTCAGTGTGTGTGGGGGGGGGGGGGGGAGTTATCAGTTGGACCTCAGTGCTAAATTGGCTTCCTTTTACAAAGGTCACTTTCCGTCCACCCTTCATGGTTGTCCTTGTTAATGTGCATTAGTGCTTTATGTCTTCCTTTTATTCGTGGCTTATCTCATGTGTGTTTGGTCTTGGAGTTATGTACGCAACATCCTCTTCTTTCATAGTCTTGAGTTGTAGATTAACTTAGGTATTTGTGACATCCAGCACTTCAGCCTGAAACCTTTGTGGAGATTGAATTGACTCCTGTTTCATGTTTAGAGGGTGGCAGGTCAAGACTTATTACCACCTCATCTTTTAGCACTTTCTTAGACGGTTGGAACTATTTGCGGGGGCTTTTACTTAGTGCCAACAACAGACCAGAAACTGGTGCTTATTGTAAATATGAGATAAGGTCTTCAGCTGGTGGACTTTCTGTATTGTTAGTGCCAAACTTGTATTTCCCCTCACAAAAAAAAGCCTAACCATCTGCCTCTGTATTGCCAAAAGGTGAAGCAATTTTGTATGAACTAGAGGCCCCATTGACTATACTGTGTGGTATATGTTATCAAAATAGGCCATGATAGGCATTTGAAACAGGTTTTATTATAATTACTCAAAGCTTTTTACAACTCATCTTTTAATTTAAACTGTTTCTCTAAGTTTGGGGCAAATTAAACAGCTAACATAGTGTTACAGAAGTTAAAGTTCAGGTATTATGTCTATACTAATGCACTAATTTTTCAAGTGGAGATACTAGCAGCTAATATATCTAATGTCTCCTTGACCTTTATTTAAGAAATTATTTGGTCGTATCGAAACAGTACCAGGCCTTAAGAAAGAGACATTGGTAACCTACCACAATTGTCAAATTGCCTTTAAGTCTAACAGAAAATGAAAGATACTTGAATTTATACTGTGGGCTTGACAGGCACTGTTAAAATTTTTGAGGTTTTTTCCAGAATAGTAGTCGAAGTGCTTTATTTCTACTGTTCCGTCAGTCGGTTTTTACATCTTGCTAAGTACAGTAAATTGTTTCAGTATTTGTTTTGCCTTTTGCTGTATTTAGAAGTCAGGTGTTTGGTTACATTATACACCTGTGAGAATTTATTTTTATATTGCATTTTATAAAAGGAATAGTTTAATTGTAACTTTATGCATGAGTGGATATTAAACCATCTACCTTAAAGCAACCTCGTTATTACAAGACAATATTTGCTTCCTCATTGAATCAATTTTAAATTCCAAGTGTATCAGTAAATACAAATAACACAATGGGATTTGACTGCCTTCTGAAGCCACAAAGGATTCAACAAGGTATGTGAAATGAGGGGATTAAGTTTTTTTTAAAGCAGCTGAGGGAGAGAACAACTGATCTTCCATTCTGTGGTGCTCATTACCCCAATTTCCAGACATGAATTGATTTTTCTGATTACAGGATTTTTCATACCTCTACCCAAAATAAAAAGACACGGAACAGGTAATTTTAATCAAACATGTTTACAGTGCAAATGCCAAGACTGACAAAACGATGCACTGGCTTTTACTCACATTGCACATATTAGACAAAAAAGCACTTCAAATTATTTTAATATAATTTAATTAAAGCATAGTAGATACTTCATTTGGAATTAACTGACAAATACTAAAGTTCAGTAGAACTTTTCTATAAAATTGGTCTACAGTGATCCAAAAATTGCTAACTTGAACTTCCCATACTACATAACATGCTGCTCCATTGAGAAAAACAGATTCTGTATGTTAAAACACCATTAAACATGTTTTCTTGAAGTGGAATGTACACCTGCAGTATGGCTTTCACTTCCATATACTGAAGCATTAGAATAACTTTAAAATATATTACTTTAAGCTCAAGCTATTTTTCTTTCAATTCGGTTGTTTACACCACTGGCTTTTACGATACCAAACAGCACAGCTGTAGTAGACTAATGGTAAAGCTAGCTTTCATTTAAACATATCAAAATGTACAGAGTTTAGATTTTTGCATCAAGCATTATACAAGTTAGCAGCTTTCTATTCATCTGTATATGTTGCAGGAGAGATGGCTGGAGCCTTGGCTCCAAGAAGCGATACAGACCATTTGGCTTTCAGCAGAGAGGAACTTCATGTTTTTATGCTTTCAGAGAAATTATCGTTTAATTGAAGTCCCGATTAGGAAGGACAAGAGGTGCCACTAAGGTCCAGAGATAGAGGAGGAGACAAACCCAGCTGGAAGAGATCTTCACCCAGACAGCTGGCCATTTGCTTGTCAGAGTTTTGAATTCGGCATCAGGGCTGTGGAATGAATAAATGGTAAAAATGAATTAAGTCATAAAGCCTAATTTATTCATGCAAGAAACTAGGGTTTAGGGTGACTAACAGGCCCATTGTAACAATGTCTACTCAGAAGTCCCATGAAAGCAACTATGTTTCTTCCTGCCAGTGCCCGAGCGGGGTAGCAGTTGACGAGATGTCATGCAGTTTGAAGCTTAATGAGTTAATAGTCAGAATTGTATACAGTGGTGCCTCGACTTACGAATTTAATCCGTTCCGAAGGCACCTTCATAGGTTGAAAAATTCGTAAGTCGAAAAGCGCCATTGGAAACGCGATTTCCCATAGGGATGCATTGGAAACGGAGAAATTCGCAAGTTGAAAAAACCCTATCTAAAACAGGCCACGGTTTCCGTTCGGATGTCGAGTAATTTGTAAGCGCGCGGCCATTTGCCCCATTTATAAGTCGAAAAATTTGGTTGTCAAGACATTGGTAAGTCGAGGTACCACTGTATTAAGAGTGGCTTAATGGGAAAAACAAAGAGAGATATACAACAAGATATATGCATCAGACTGGAGCAGGTACAGTCATACCTCATGTTACAGACACTTCAGGTTACATGTTTTCGGGTTGCGGACTGCGGGAAACCCGGAAGTACCGGAACGGGCTACTTCTGGATTTCGCCAATCGCGCATGCGCAGAAGCGCCAAGTTGCACCGGTGCTGGCGCAGATGTGGAGCTTCAGGATGTGAATGCTGAGGGTTGCAGACATGCCTCCGTCACGGATTACGTCCGCAACCCGAGGTTCCACTGTACTATGCCACTACCTTTATTTCAAACTTAATTTGGCTATGCACATTATCTATTGTATGCTCAGGAATTCTGGAGACAGTGATAATTCTCTTAATTCCCAGGATCAGCAAGGCTGGGAGATGAGATTACTAATAAACTTTGATACTTACAAATTCATCTTTAATTATGAACAATAAAAAGGGCTCAGATACACCAAGTTCCTATCCTACTTTATAGAGATGCACATCCTACAATTTTGATACAGAAGCAGAACTAGAAGCAGCATGTTAAAGCACACGTTATGAGCTGGAAACTTCTGGCTTAACTCACTGGGTGACTTTAGATAAGCCACACATGGGAGTAACAGTGACTTTCATTATAAAGCTGTTGCAAGATTACAGAGAAGGTAAGTAAAGCTCTCGGCATTAAAACAGTCAAAGAATACTATTATTCAGTAATTGTGAAAGATCAGATATTTTCCCTTGCATCTCTAGGCAAGACTATCTGAAAGCCTGGGAGGATACTGCCAGTCAGTGTACACAATACTGAGCAACATGGACTAATGTCCAACTTTGCATAAGGCAGATTCCCTAGGTTCCCATATTTTAAGAAAGTAAAATTAAAACAGTTAATATCTGAAATGATTGTGATAACCTAACTGTACTTGTCAGCAACAATATTATACTATTTGATGAAATCTCGACTAGGCTATTCTTACCTGTACCAATTAGTAAGAGTCATCATGATATACAGGGAGGCAAGAAAGAGCATGAAGTGGAAGAAGGCATAACTATACTGGACACCATCCTTTTCATTATCTGGGACCCGGCGAATTTCTCCATCTTCTACATCGCTACCAGTTCCGGTAGTATCATCCAACATGACGCTGTCACTTGTCGACAGAGTCAGTTTGCTCACTTGACTGTTGTTGGAAGATCGGATACTGCAAAGCAGTCCAAGGAAGAGGATGTTAAATGTTAGTTGAAATCTACCAGAAAATGGTTTAGCCTTATTCAAAGTGCCCAAGAATACCTGAGTCTGTGAGTATGTAATGCAATTCTACCACAGATGCTAAGTAGACCTGGCTATGTAAGCTGCTTGGAAACGAGACTGCTGGGAAACATATAATCTGCTTTCAGCTCTTGGAGGAGGAATTAATTAAAAGTGTAAAAAATACATTAAAAATCCTCAGAACGGGTGGGAAAACTATGGCCTTTTAGAAATGGATGGACTACAACTCTCAACTTTCTTGTCCACCAGCCATGCTGGGAAGAGATAAAAAATCATGGAATTCAGTTACAGTTGAAGTCTAGCGCAAATACTTTATTAATAGCATAAGATGCCCTATTTATTGCTCCAACAATTTGATGAAATCTGCATAACTATGTTCAGTTAATGTTTCCCTTGATTCAAAACACAGCAGCTACCTGTTCATTATGCCTAAACCTGAGATGTGATTCTCAAGAATCTGCCTGAAGTTTTGAAACTAGAGATCAAATCTTACCTCGAATACAAGAGACAAAGTACAAAGACTGTAAGTCCAACAATGCTCTGTGCATCCCACCACTGCAGCTTTTGTGGTCCAGGTGTAGGAACAACAGGTTCAATAGCAGTTACATTTGCTGGGATGGAAGTAGGAGCAGCTATCTGGCTGATGATGTTCAGAAGACTTGGGTTACAGATGCGTTCTGGAAAATAAATTCCAGAGATTTATAAAATAGTGTTCACTCTCAGGAGTGCTTATAGCCTAGTAATATACCCAGGATCTCTTTGCTTGTCATACTGAAAATGCTCTACAAAAAATTCCTTCTAAGTAATTTGTTCTAATTCTTCCCCCATCATGAACTCACAAAGGATACATGATTTCCAGATGTGAAGTAGAAAGAATTAACCAAACTGTGCATCCCTTAGAAGCGTGCAGTCCCAATACACTGCAGTTCCTAATACACTCAAAGATTCAGTATATTTTTATTCCTTTGTAACTGTCTCCACTACCATTGTTTTGAAGGCACAATTATCTGCACTTATGAAAGCTTACCAGGCTCATTGGACATGGCTGACCAAGTGAGGTACATCGTGTAGAGAGTAATGATAGAAGACTGGAGAAGGCCAGAACGAGGCTGGTGTTCCTGTTTGAGACAAGCAAATTTTATATAACTGAATTGTACCTGAACTCCATGTTAGTTAGCCTTGACTGGAAATATTTCACTTTCACTACAACTTAAGGCTTCTGTACAGAGGGGAATACAGTAATACCTCGGGTTATGAACACGATCCGTTCCGGGTTGCAGTTCGTAACCCGAAAAGTTTGTAACCCGAACGCAACCCGAACCGCCATTTTGCGTATGCGCAAAGCGTGCGCACAGCTTCTGCGCATGACGTGCGTGCGGTAAAAAATACTTCCGGGTTTATGGAGTTCGTAACCCGAATTGTTCGCAACCCGAGGTGGTCGTAACCCGAGGTACGACTGTATGAAGCACAAGAACTACTTGGGGAACTGATGAGAAATATTTCAGTTTCCATGGGCAAGAGTTACTTTTCTCATGCCACCCCTACCCACATATATTATTTCATGTATTTTAGTACAGCCTCCAGACTCTTCTTTCAGTATCCAAATCTGTTTCTTGTAAGCAACTCTTCTATGAATGACTATGCAACCTTGCTAGTTGTGTTCCCCAGCCCTCACACAAAATGTCTGGTGTCATGTTGCGTCTCAATGCAGTCAACTAAACATTATACTGATCCTCAACTAGTTGTAGTTCAGTGGCACCAAAACAGTACATTACATGACCATCATTTACTCCAGCAATATCAACAAGTGTTATACAGCTTTACCAAAGGGTTTATAGTCTGTTTGGCTCCACTCAATCATCTACTCCTCCTGAGTATTTGCAAGATAAAAACCACATCCAAGTATATTTATACAAGCCCTAATAAGTCAGCCTAACCTATATCCCACACAATAATCCAATGCAGAATTCATCATACCTGGACTTTTGGAAGGACTGATGTGATTGACACAGCAATGCAGACAAGCATATTAAAACTGATGAAAAATTTGTTCTCAGTACAGGCATCAGGTTTTGTGTAGAAGACATAGAAGAGCACAACGGCAATAAAGGACAGGGTGTAGAAAAGGCCAGTACATGTCAACAGAGCTAAAGAAAAAGCACATTCCAACATTCAATTGTTAAATTACAATGCAGTTTTTCAAAAGATTATCAGAACACCTATTAAGACTCTGTTTCAAATTGGGAAATATTATCCCTCTCATCCAAGGGAATGGATATATTCCGCAGGGCTTGCATAATATAATACCATAAATTAATTATAAAGCATTTTCTTAGCTTATAAAGCATTTTCTTAGCTTATAAAGCATTTCCTTAGCTTATATGGTTGCCTTCACAACTTTTTACTAATAAACACATTTAATATTCAAAAGTTGTATACAATCACACCAACATCTCACGTATTTTCTCCATAATGTAAGAAGAGCAGCTACCTGGTTTGCTCAGAGGCAGGCAAGACATTGGCAAAGTTAAGATTTAAATGGCAAATCCTTCATTCCGAATGTCACAACTTCTTATGCAACACCCAACACATAACTTGCTACAGTGGTAGTATTTAAGCAACAATGTTTAGCAGATGTTTTGTGGATCCCAATTCTTTCACTAGGCACGAACTTGTTTTATCAACAATGCTGACACGTTGGCCAATAAACACAGAGCTTCATACTAAACTTCTTGCCTCTTGCTGATTTTTGCTACTTACTAGTTAAACGGCACTTACCAGCATACCAGCATTTGGAGTTTCCCTCTTCCATTCGTTCAACCCAGGATTCATTCCAGGAGTGCGCAAAATCAACAAGCAGTACCAGCTGGATTAAAATGAAGCAGAAGGCGCCACAAGTGCCAATAGCAAACAATGCTAGAAAGAAAAGGAGGATGTTATAATCAACCTCTTAACTTTTGACAACTTCTGGGTGAAAATATTTAAAGGAAGTTACAGAGCCTTTGGGTGGAATTCAGCATCTTGCTATGATGAATGTTTCCTCCCCACAAGCATTTCAGCTTGCCTGACAGAACCATCCCCCCCCCTCTGCCCTCTGTACACTATACTTGGTGTTCTCCTGACCCCCCTCTGAGTCAATTTTGGGTAACGGGCACACAGGGCAAAAGGAGGAAAGTCCTGTTGTGTACGCTTTGGCTTACAGGGCTCATTAGGTGAACCTAGCCCTTTATCTACTAGGTGAGTGGGCAAGTGTATATACGCTCTTAAAAACTTTTGCATTTAATAACCCCCAGCTCTTCATGAACCCGATTCTTTTAAAAAGAACAGTTCAGCAAAATACGAGCTGTCACCATAGTTGTGACTACTCTGGGAACTTCTAAGTCACCCCCCTGGGACATGAGCACAACTGAATCAACTCTTAATAAGACACTTTATTGAATACCAAATGCTTCACTTAATAGCAACAGCTAAGGGAAATCCATCAATGCTTGCCTGTTGTGAAAGGTCCTTCTGGAATGTAAAATGCTCCAACCATGATGCCAACAATGGCAGCTATTTTGAAAAACCAAAACCTGTTTTTTTAAATAAAAAAAAGAACACTGATTAGAATAAATTCTCTTAAGCTAACAAAGCCAAACACCTTTAAGGGATGTGCCAAAGTATTATAAAGAGAGGTGGTCACGTATATGCCTGCATAGTTACTTGGGTTGCAATCCTAATCTCACTTAGCTAAAAGGAAGCCCCATGTCTACTTCAAGAGATTCATGACGTATTGTCTACTGTACGTTTCGCCTGCTCCTGGTAAATAACCCCCTGGTGATCCCTTCCTAGAGACCCTAAGCTAGGGGTGAGAACATGGTTCCAGATCTCCACCAAGACCTGCCTGCCTGCTCCATCTCACAGGAGAATGGGGAAGCACCCAGGAGCCAAGGACTGATGAGCCCAAAATGGGAGTGTTAGGTTAACACCTCACAGGGAAGCCCCATCAAAATCGCCCACTTAATGCCTAATATCCAGTGAACATAAAGCCCACCCTGCCCCACAAATGCTAGAATAGATTTAACTGGACTTTGCTGTTAGTCTATGACAGGGGTGTCAAACTCAAATTCATCGGGGGCCGCATCAGCAGTTTGGTCACCCTCAAAGGGCCGGTTGTATCTGTAGGACTATGTGTCCACTCTTTATTATCATAAATTATTGTCACTGCATTCAATGATTACTGTTTTTTTGCAATAATGTAAGTAATAACTAGCTCTGAAAGCAGAAACATAGTCAGAATAATGGCAAGTAGATATTCAAATGTACAATTATTGTACAATTTATTGAAAAATGATTTTTGGTAACTGCACTGGGTGGTGGAGGCTCGCTAGGGTTTCATGCAGGACCTTTGCAGAGCTACTAGTACCTGGAGATGCTGGGGTCCTTCTGCATGCAGGACAGATGTTCTGCCAGTGAGCCACCACCCTTCACCAAAGGGACTGGCTGAGGTTGACTCACTGGAGCTGCTCTCCTGGTTCCAGGGTTTAAGGGCCAGAAGTATAAAGCAGCATCCTATGTTTCTGAGGAGAGGGAGAGGGAGGGGAGGGGAGGGAGGGAGGAAGAAAAGAGGGAGTGGGAGGGAGAGAGGAAGGAAGGAAAGAGGGGAGAGAAAGAAGAGTAGGAAATAAGGAAGGGAATAAAGAAGGAAAGAAAAAGAAAGAGGGAGAGAAGACGGAAAGGGAGAAAGAAGGAAGGAAGTAGAGGGAAAGAAAGAATAAGAATGAGGGAGAGGAAGAAAGATGGGAAGGACGGAAGGAAGAAAGGAAGGAAGGGAGGGAGGAAGAAAAGAGGGAGCAGGAGGGAGAGAGGAAGGAAAGAGGTGAGAGAAAGAAGAGTAGGAAAGAAGGAATAAAGAAGGAAAGAAAAAGAAAGAGGGAGAGAAGACAGAGATAAAGAAGGAAGGAAGGAGAGGGAAAGAAAGAATAAGAACGAGAGAGAGGAAGAAAGAAAGGGAAGGGGGGGGTCACCGCCTTGATTCAGCGCCAGAAAAGAGCGCGAAGGGACCCAGGGGCAAAGAGCATTTCCCCGGCCCCAGTTGTTTGTCGGCGCTTTGTTGGCGCGGCGCTTCAGCAGCAAGGTCCCACTGCTGGGTCCCGCTGGCTGGGGCGCTCGGCGGGCCACATGACGAGGTCTGGCGGGCCGGATTTGGCCCCCGGGCCTTGTGTTTGACACCCGTGGTCTATGAGTATCTTTTTTATAAGTAGAAGCTAGTGGTTATACCTCTATTTCGCCTCACGGGGGCACTAGCTCCCACTCAGTAAAACATGAACATAATTCAATTGGCCATTTTCTAAGCTTATGAGTTTGACGCTCTGGGCAGAGGAAATAAGAGACCAGTCCACATTCCCAACCTACCCATTATGTACAGGAGCCCTTGGATCTTTACTTGATTTCACTTTTATCATGATTAGTGAGAAGAGAAAGAAAAACACTGCCATGGCAAAACTGACTCGGTAGACTGCTCTGTATCCAACCAATTCTTCACAGTGAACCAACTTATCACAAAATCCAGGCACCTGAAAGAAGAGAGCAACAAATGCCAATATTTTTCACAGCTGAAGCAGACTTTGAAGGCACCGTACAAAATAATAACAACACACCATTTTACTGAACTTTCGGCATATGCTTCCATTGCTCAACAAGATTTGAAATGCTAATGAAAAAAGAAATCTGATGTTCTCTTTGCACTACCAACTGGGTGGCCCACTTTATAGTATTTTGGGGCTTCATAAAGCCCACAAACTACACATAAATCACCCTGTGTTATGGTAGACAGACTAGAAGTTTCATAACTCCTCAGGAGGTTGTGGACTCTCCTTCATTGAAGGTTTTAAAGCAGAGGTTAGATGTCCATCAGTCATGGATGCTTTAGTTGGGATTCCTGCATTGCAAGGGGTTGGACTAGGTGACCCTTCAAACTTTTAATGCTGTGACATACGTAATACAAACTCATCTTTAATTGAACACAATAAAGGAGGATCAGCTGAAGGCCCCAGGGCCCCCAATCACCAACATGCAAAAGAGGTACACACCTAAGCAGGGAAAGACTACTATTGCAGCAAACCAGAGAATCCTAGTGAAATAGCATTTGAAGAGAAATTGCATAAGGTGGGTGAATGAAGCTTAGCAAAAAAAACCTAAAGATCTTCAGCTTATATATTGAACATTCTTCTGATATTAGCTGAGATAGGACACTGGAATATGAGCCCAGTCAAACAATCCACTTGCCCTTCCCTTCTTACAGCAAGAGTCTGATGAAAATACTATCATCTTGTATTTCAGTCTCTGTTGCATGCCATTTGATATGTAGGTGAATCTGTGCACCGTGACTTGTGTTACAAACACAGTCACAAGAAGTCTCAGTACCTTTTTCAGCTGCACTTCCATTCCTGGTGCCAGCATGATACAAGCAACAAGAGTACTTAGTAGAAGCAAGAAGGCATAAATAAGCCGGGTCACCGTAGAGTTCTTGCTGTTGGGACAACAGCGACACAGCAAACATGATGCACCGCTGCACAGACATGGTATCTGTAAAATGGAAATGAAAATATTATCTTAAGTGTTAACGCTTACATAGAAAGTACATACTGTGTATAGAGTCACATGAATCTAAAAGGTTTAAAAAAGGGTAAAGGACCCCTGGACAGTTAAGCCCAGTTAAAGGCGACTATGGGGTTGTGGCGCTCATCTCGCTTTCAGGCTCAGGGAGCTGGCATTTGACCAGACAGCTTCCTGGTCATGTAGCCAGCATGACTAAACTGCTTCTGGCGCAACGGAAACGCCGCTTACCTTCCCGCCACTGGAGTGCTTTCAAACTGCTAGGTTGGCAGGATCTGGGACAGAGCAATGGTAGCTCACCCTGTCATGGCCATCATGGGGATTTGAATTGCCGACTTTCCGATCAGCAAGTCCAAGAGGTTCGGTGGTTTAGACCACATAGCCACCCGCGTCCCACTAGATCTATGAATTTATCACCATCATGAATCTATCATCACCTTATAAACCAGTATAGTCAGTTTTTAGAAAGCGAAAGAGTGTATGGTTTAGCACTATGTCCAAATTGTGTATGTAAAACAGGCATCCGCAAACTTCGGCCCTCCAGATGTTTTGGACTACAATTCCCATCATCCCTGACCACTGGTCCTGTTAGCTAGGGATCATGGGAGTTGTAGGCCAAAACATCTGGAGGACCGCAGTTTGGGGGTGCCTGATGTAAAAGAATCATAAACCACAACATGTTCCTTAATGGCTGACAGATTTTCAGAATGGTTTGTGCCATTTCTCTACTGATAAACTATTCTCTAAATTTAAAATGGCTTTTCAAACTGTAGCTTTGTCAGATAGCATTGTAGTTGGGGAACCAGCCAGAGCTAGAAAATGGTGCCCTTTGCTACTGACCCCATCTGCACACTGGATCAAGGAGCACCCCTAACGAGATGATTTGTAGAAAATTCTTAGAGCCATACAAAAATAAGATTGAAATATATTAAAATATTCTATAACAAGTCATATATCTGGGCAGTCACAAGAACATAAAGAAAACTCAAACTGGTTCATTCACAAATAAGCACTTTAAGCCTCGTGTTTCATAAAAAGAGCAGTCAATGTCTGGCAGCCTTTTTGGCTGATTTAAGAGGGGGAAAGTAGCCGCCAGTTCCAATTTAAATTGTTGATTATAGTTTATCCATCTTGTTTTATTCTGGAATGTGCTGTTTAACGTATATTTTATTGCTATTTCTACTCCTAGTGGAAAGCTGGCTGGAAATAAGCAAAGGCAGACCAGTGAACCATGCAGATACACTATGGGTTGCTACTTGAACAGATTAGTGCCTTCGTCTTACAGCAGCTTTTGAGTAAACTTATTTCTAGTGGCATGTTAACAGTTCTCACAGGTACATTAGAATACCCTAGCAGCCACTTTAAGAATAAATGAAGTGGATGCTGTAAAACTATTGTAGTGCATGTTTATTGTTAGCTGCACAGGCCCACGATTCATGCCTCAGCTTCATGCACACACAGACACTGCACACTCCATTTACTCATGCCTGAAAACAAAGGAACACAATACCTTGCACATATGCACATAACTCTCTCTTGATAGGGACTAACTCCAAACTACTACTGGAAAAAGAAAAATAGGCAACTCAAACTGGTGGTGGCGAGGGTAACTCATTTCTACACTACTCTTTGAGAGGTCATGGAAATGCTGAGGAGTATCTCCGTACAACTTTCTGGTCTTTCAAGTGCATGGAACTGCTTTGCAAATGGATGGCATCATTTCAGTTAATTATTAAACATTTGATAACTTGGCAGCACAAAAAAGCTTACTTTTATGTAATAAAAAGTCTTTGATTAATATTTGGTTGCACTCTGGAGGGAATTATAGCTGCTATAACTCCAAGTTACAGCTGCTAATGTTAAGCTTCATGCCCTTTCTGATGACAAGAAATAAGAAATCATCCTTTGTTCAATTGGCTATGACAGCTCTCCCTTATTTAAAGAGATGTTGCCTATTTACCATCACTTAATCTGAATTAAGCTTGCTTATTCTAAATACCTCAGTGATACTGCAGATGAACACACATTCTGTATTCTGAACATACCACGGTTGTGCTGTAGAGATCCTAGGGTTTTTTTTTAATAAAAAATTTATATATAAATTTAGGGTGATCTACTAAACCCATCCAAAACAGCCAAATGGGGCCAGACCAAGAATGTTGATTTTTTAAAAAAGGACAGTCACCCAATACTGGATTTGTAATACCTGCTTACACAGGAATAAGCTCATGGATAAATGATACCGGTAGCGGTCAACATGCTGAGAAGGCTATGACTCAGCCACCACTTCCTGGGTGAGGAACTAACATCATTCCTAGAGATGAAATCACAGGTCCAGGGGCAAGGAGAGGAAAGAAAACTACAGTCCAAATGATCTATCCTTCCTTGCCATAAAGACAAACAGTAGGCAAAAATAATTTTAAAAACACAGCCCCCTCCCCAATCCAATGTTTAGGACTGCCACCACTTCCAGAATTATTATTTTTTAAGCTATAGGTAAGAAAAATTAAACCTATGCCAAAAAAGAGTGTAATACTACTTTGTATACAGTACAGGAATGTAGCATATCAGAGGTTTTCAAACAGTAGCCTATGATTTTCTTGATATAACATGGGTGTAGACTAGCAGTTTCTCACTAAATAAAATACCAGGCTCCTTTAAGCAACCTAGTACAAGGATAGTGATAGCACTGCTTTTGATAATGAAGCTGGCACTGAGGGGGGGGGGAATTCCTTTCTGTATCTTCAAACTTAATCCAAAAGCAAGGTGTGTGTTTGCTCTACAATGCAGAACAAAAAGAAGTTTTATTAAGCCATCCACTGAAATCTGAGCAATTCTAAAGTATCCCACAAAAAAGAAGTTTGAGAATCGCTGACATATTACAAGAGTGAAAATCCAAATACCCTATCCTGTTTCCAAATTGATGCTAACCTGCCATTACTAGTTTTTGTTCATTTTTGTAATACTGGGGAAGCCCAGTATTGCAAAACGCCCTGGACCCTGTGATCATCATCTGAGGCCTTTTTTCGTGTACCTCCTCACCACAAGAGTTCTGGAGTGTGGCAACATAAGAATGGGATGCGCCCCCCCCCCTTATGGAATACTCTAGAGGGAGGCTTGTCTGGCGCCTTCATGACATATTTAGGCTGACCAACGTTCTATATGGCCTTATAAATGTGTTGGTGGCAGGGGAAAGTGGTATTGGTTTGTTTTTGTTCTTACTGTGTATTTTGTGTGCTGAATTTTGTATCCTTATGTTGCAAACCACCTTGTGATCTTTGGAGGAAGAGTGGTATACAAATTCAAATAAATAAACAAATCTGAAGCGAAGAAAGACACAATTATACAAACGAAACGAAAACATGTCTACACAGAAGCAAGCCTCAGTAAGCTTGAGTGGGGCTTACTCGCGGCTAAAACGGGCATCGGAATATGGCCTCAAGGTTCGTTTAGACCAGCAGCCACCAGGCAAGGGCTCTTGCGAGGCCCCAAACCTGGATAATGAGTTACTTTATTTGTCGCGGTATTTATAGAGGTATAGTGCTCCTAGACATGGAGGTTTCGCTTTGAACCCCACAGCCGCAAAAGGCCACCTGGGAACGTCTGTCGAGCCCCCCCCCCCGTGGGAAACGGCGGCAACCCTAACACCTACTGGAGGTCTGAAACAGGGGGTGAGGAACGACGAGGCCTACTTCTCTCAATCCGGAAGCCGCCGCCCAACGGGGCCTACCCGACCTTTTCCCCACAGGTACTTACCCAGCTGGCCACGGAACAAACCCCTAGCACGGCCCCCATGGCGGCAACGCAGCCCCTCCGCTCTCTGCTTTCTCCCGCGCGGGTACTTCTGGCTCACTCCGGCCCCTTCCTCTCCGGGCCTAGCGCTTCTGCCGCCGCCGTTGTTGTTGTTGGCTCTGTGGTCGCCGCCGCCACCCTTCCGGGCGGCGCTCATTGGCCGGACTCCGCAGGCCCGGTCATCGGGGGTGGGGTCTGGGCAGCCGACCAATGGAGAGGCGAGGCCCAGCCTGTCGCGAGGCCGGAAAAGGGAAAAAACCAAAACAAATCCAAACAAGAGAGGCGGGATGTGCGGCAGGGTTGGCGGTGACGCTATGACTATGATCGACGCTGATTGGCTATAAGGTTTATAAGGGACAAGCGTTTATTGTCAGCGGTTGGCCTATTAGAGAGCTTAGTCTCTTCGAGCGGGTGGGACGGAGGAGAAGGGTTATTTCCCCCTCACCTATCTTCAATGGGATTAGCCGTCGTTGGTGCGAACGGTTCCCTTGGCAACAGCCTCTTCAGAGCTTGCTTTCTGCATGGGCTGCGCCTGCAGGATGGTGTTACCTGAGACCAGGCACTTCTTTCGTCAGCTGCCTTGCTCTGCAGGCAGGTAGCCGTGTTGGTCTGAGTCGAAGCAAAATAAAAAAATTCCTTCAGTAGCTCCTTAAAGACCAACTAAGTTTATATTTTGGTATGAGCTTTCGTGTGCATGCACACGAAAGCTCATACCAAAATATAAACTTAGTTGGTCTTTAAGGTGCTACTGAAGGAATTTTTTTATTTTGCTCTGCAGGCTTAATGTCGTTTCTGCAGTTGCTCCTTAGCCTCAGCCAGTGTTGCTCAAAAGCAAAGTAACATTTTAATCTGAAAAACCAAATAAATAAAATTTAAAATAGATAAATAAATAAAAAGTTGCTTTCACATTTCTGCTCACTTGTAATGCGATGCCCGGTGGCTTGTTCCCCATGGGGTACAAAAACCTTGAACTGATCTCTGCCCAAAGTGTGTCCAAAATTAGTTAACAACTTTTTTATTTATATAAATGTGTTTGTGTTGCTAAGTTGTCAAACGTTTCATAAGTCACTAAAATGATGGCCTCAATTTGCAAGCAGTTTGTTAAGATATTTCATGCTGGTTTTTTAGCTAAACAGTTTTCCATTTTGAATTTCGTCCAGGGATAAATGTGGGTGGAGGAGTGAGCTGGCAAAATGTGTAGGTGCTGCAAGAAAACAACACCACCTTTGCATGCCAGAACAGTACTGAGTCCATAATAAACATTCATTTGCCAGTAAGTACCCTTTATGCCACCATAAGCTTGCATCTGCCTTTTGTGCTGTTCACCAGATAACTTCCATATGACTGGAATGTAATTCAGAAATATGTGCAGCTCAGTAAATCTTAAAAAAATCTCCAGTACTGTTAAAGATCTTAGACCAAAAGGAAGTCAACACTTTTTGTGTCTGTGGTTACAATCCTTAGTTACAATCTCCTTTCTGTTATTGCTTGTACATATTATGTTGAGAGTCCTGAGATCCAACTATCCCTGGCAGGTGCTAAATAGTGGCTGATGATGTATGAAGGATACCCAGTTAAAGAACAGTGTGCCTCTAAAAAAAACATGTTCAAGTCGAGAAAATAGTTTTCAGCACCAGAAGAGAGTTAAGACAAAAATCTACTCTTCCTTTGTCCCTTAAACACCCTTCATATCATGCAACCTGCTTTAGAAAAGGGGGTATTCATTATAGTTTTGTTAAACTATTGGTAGTCATAAGAAGCACCTTGTATAATCTATATTAAGGCCCAGCTAGTCCAGCATCCTGTTACCACAGTGACTAACCACATGCCTCTGGGCATATCTTATATGCAGAATTCATCATGCGAAAGGCTGGACTAGATGAATCCCAAGCCGGAATTAAGATTGCCGGAAGAAATATCAACAACCTCAGATATGCAGATGACACAACCTTGATGGCAGAAAGTGAGGAGGAATTAAAGAACCTTTTAATGAGGGTGAAAGAGGAGAGCGCAAAATATGGTCTGAAGCTCAACATCAAAAAAAGATCATGGCCACTGGTCCCATCACCTCCTGGCAAATAGAAGGGGAAGAAATGGAGACAGTGAGAGATTTTACTTTCTTGGGCTCCTTGATCACTGCAGATGGTGACAGCAGTCACGAAATTAAAAGACGCATGCTTCTTGGGAGAAAAGCAATGACAAACCTAGACAGCATCTTAAAAAGCAGAGACATCACCTTGCCTACAAAGACATCACCTTGCCTACAAAGGTCCGTATAGTTAAAGCTATGGTTTTCCCAGTAGTGATGTATGGAAGTGAGAGCTGGACCATAAAGAAGGCTGATCGCCGAAGAATTGATGCTTTTGAATTATGGTGCTGGAGGAGACTCTTGAGAGTCCCATGGACTGCAAGAAGATCAAACCTATCCATTCTGAAGGAAATCAGCCCTGAGTGCTCACTGGAAGGACATATCGTGAAGCTGAGGCTCCAATACTTTGGCCACCTCATGAGAACAGAAGAATCCTTGGAAAAGACCCTGATGTTGGGAAAGATTGAGGGCAGGCACTAGGAGAAGGGGACGACAGAGGACGAGATGGTTGGACAGTGTTCTCGAAGCTACGAACATGAGTTTGACCAAACTGCGGGAGGCAGTGCAAGACAGGAGTGCCTGGCGTGCTATGGTCCATGGGGTCACGAAGAGTCAGACACGACTAAACGACTAAACAACACAAGAAGCACCTTGAATAATCTATATTAAGGCCCAGCTAGTCCAGCATCCTGTTACCACATGCCTCTGGGAAGCCCAGAAGCAGGACCTGGGTGCAAAAGCACTGTTTCCCATGTGTGCTCTCCAACAACTGGTGTTTAGGGTCCCTCCAGATGACCTGGGTATTGAGCATTCATCCTGATTTGCTTGCACAAAGCCTATGCAGGTTAGATTATATCCAGTCTCTATCGAACATTTGTTATGATTCATTTGTGAGGCAGCTATATAATAATTATTCACTTACCATTAGCCATTGTTCATCCCACGCTTTCTGGTGCATTTTCCCATCACTTTGCAAACCACAGAAAGACCTATTCTTTTAAAAAGTGGGAAGTAGATAAATGGTGTTAAGAGGCCACCCACTGACATGTGAAAAACTACGCACATTCACAGAGCACTAAAGAGCTTCCACCCAGCAGTGACTACTGATATAAAATGGGTTATTTTTACTTACTGCATTTTCTGTAGTAAGGAAAAAATTCAAATTAAATGTAAAAAAGAAGTATGGGCTGACATTTTCATAACAAAATGACATGGATTCAAAAAGAAAAAGAAAAAAATCCAAATGGTTTAATAAATGCAATCAGATATGATTTGATATGAAGTTCACTCATGTCCTAGCTAAATGGTAGATACTATGGTTATCAAATTACAGAGCAGAAGCAAATATTAATGTGTTCAATGGAGCTTACGTCCAGAGAAGTGTGCATAAGATTTCCACTTTAGTCTTGAGGAACAGCATGCTTGGAAAAGTGAAAGAGCTGTTCTGTCAAATGCTTGGAGGAAATGGCTATGCGGAAATGCCTCCAAAGATAACATCATCAGAGAACCTTCTAGTGGCTCTTTCCCAACAACACAAGGCATCCTGCTTCTGTTCTGCATCATCTCCAGCTGCACGTGTTTAAAAAGAGATAAGGATGAAATCAGCTTTCTGACTGTTGTGGGAAAAGAACCAGAATATGCCAGAAGGTTATCCCAATCTATGAAGCCTGTGATAAATAGCTTGTCAGACAGGAATTCCCATTGGACAGAATGAACTGAACTCCAATCCACAGTCAATTGTAGAAGGAAGGGAAGATGCAAAAATTAAAGCTTTGAAATTTCTGCTGTTAGTGCTTTTAGATCTATATTTGTTATTTCTACTTTCTCCTTATTTAAATGAAAAAAAGAATATGAAAATGAAAATAATAATATATTTTTGCATTAAAGTAGGGTTGCCATTATCTCCGGATATTCTCTGACATGTCCGAGATTCAAATGGTGAAAATAGAAATATGGCAACCCTAATTAAAGTATATTCAAAACCCTTTCATGAGAATCCTAATTAGCGATGGAAGAGAAATTCAATTCATTTCACATTTAAAAACAAACCTAACTAGTTCACACTTTGTGAAACAATAGAAGAACTAAAACAAAGCCATCTTTCAAAATTCTCCAAATTTTGCAATGCAATTCTCCACTTAAGTAATATGTATGTGTAGAGTTTTCTATGTAGAGGCAATACACAACATGGGCTGCATATATGCCAGTTTACAACAAATGTAGAACTATCAGAGATCTAGCATTGGGTTTTAAATACCAGTAACTACAATGGCGATTTTCTCTTTGACAATGTTGGTCTTTCATTTGCTTTTCAGACCACTCTAATCTTTCCAAACAGAACCTATTAAACAGTTAATACTCACCCTGCCCCCATAAGTAATTTAATCATGTATGTTGTCCTTGGCATAACAGCTGACATTTTAGATTCCAGATTTTTGAAGGAATGTTTGGAAGCACTTAATATGTTGCACTTCTTTGAGTTGTTTATACTTTTGCAAAGAGGATTCTTCGCCCCCTTATGAAATAGTTTCACATGATCTCCTTAGGAGTCACATCTCTTCCCATGTCTTTTGCTAAATTTCTTAATTTTGTTAAGATGCGAGGGAATCATTTAACTGAACTGGGTTACTTTCTCATTCCTCGCCCTCTCATCCCTCTTACTTAGTAATTAAAATCAAAACCAAAATCCAGAACAATTTAGCCGTCAAACACTCCTGACCACAATATCAACATGAAGTTTATCTCTTGCGGTTGGGCTTGTTTACCCAAAACTGGCTTGGTTCCAAGGCAAAAGTTCCAGAAATGCTTCTAAGTGGACTGCAGAAAAAAATCAGACAACTGTCTCATGTCTGCATTTCAGCTTGTGGATCGGTTTTATGTATTTTGTCATTGTCACTACTTGCCAATTCCACGTAGTGGTTAGTGAGAGGATTCAAATCCCCACTCAGCCTTGAAGCTCTGTATTTGGGCATGTGTTTTTTTAACTTGTTCATGTTGAATGAACCGGAGTTAGAAATGAATAATGAGATGACACAGGTGGAATCCTCACACATATAATAACCATTCTGAAAATGCTTTTTAAAGTGTTTTTTAAAAATACATTAAATTTTCCACAAGGCTCGCCATCGCCATCTAGAGTCACATTGTATATTGCACTTAAAATACACTTTAAATGTTTTATTTGCAGCTGTATAGCTGACTCCCAAGTTTGCTGATAACACCAAACTGTTCAGGGTAGTGAAAAGGAAAAATGATTGTGAGGCACTCTGGGAACAACAGTGGGAGAGAGCTGCTGGGCCTTCTTGAGGGCTTCCCATAGACACCTGGTTGGCCACTGCAAGAACAGGACACTGAACCACATACTGTTATATGATCTGGTCCTGCTGCCTGCAGGACTTTTCTCTTCTTGTGTGCTCACTTGGGCCAGTCATTCAGCTTCACCTACCTGAAAAGGCTGATATGGAGATAAAATGTGTGCTTCTCTCCTTGGAGGAAATCTTGGAAGGAATGTGAGCCACCTGCTTAACTGCAGTATCCGACTGGTTAATGTTGATCAAGTTTTCAAAGACTGGACTTCATAGTAAATGAGGGGGGGGGACATCCAATAAGTCGTATTATCTTAAGCCCTGATCAGACATTTGAAAGCATGTTTACTTCACACAAAAAGGGAAGTGTTGTGTATTAAAGTAATAGCACAGCCAAGTATGTACTGTAATATAGAGTTTATTAAGACTGGGAAGAGAAGTGTCCTGGCTCTGCCTCTGCACTGTTTAGGCAGTCTTCCAACTTTGGAAGGTGACCACCTGAAACTTGGAGCCTTCTGTACTGAAGGCTTCCCACTAATCTTAGAACCTTGGGGTAGTATTCATTGCTGTGCAAATGGAGTTCCGCTTGTACAACAGGATGTTTCCTTCCTCTCCTCTCCTCACATTCTAGAGCAGATTTTGATTGTGCACAGGTCGGAAATTGCAGGTAGGTGAAGAGCAGAAGGCATTTCCATTGCACAAGCAGAAGACCAATGTACAAGTGAAACAGTAGCGTTGAATACAAACCCTGGTTAGTAAAATGTGCAGTGAGCCTGCATTGCAGAAGGTTGGATCCCTTCCATCCCCACAATTCTGTGACTCTATCGATACAGAATTGTGTCTGTTTCAGAATTATTATTTCATATTTTATTTTAAAAGCAAAAGGATATTACCCAGTGCTCAACACCATTGGATGAGATATTAAGACACAACACAAAAATAGTACATAAAACATATACCACCTTACAGTCTTGCTATTACAGCAAATGTTATACCAATATGTCTTATGGGGGGGGGTCTTTGATTTTAAAGTGTGAAGTGAAAGCAAGTAGAACAACTTTTCAGAACAAACACAATACTTATCATATCCTCCAGACAGGAATGATGAACACTGAAATTCGAGAAACATGTTTTGTGGCAGATAAATTTAAAAAGTTCTCTCCTTTATAGTCTTCAAAATCAAATTAATAATACTATTGGTAATAATAAGTTGACTAGAGACTGCTTGTATTAGGTGACTAAATAATAATAATAATAATAATAATAATAATAATAATGATGATGATAAAAAACGGAGACGCATTTAAAAACAAATATGGTTAAGCAGTGTGGGAGGGAGTTTTCTTTGGGAAGTAGCTGGGATATACTTGTGGAATGAAATTCCCCAGAGATGGAAAGCATTTGGGTCCACAAATGTTTTATCTCCACACAGATTATTAGAGCTATAAATAGCTATTTGACAGAGTAAACATTGAGGCGGGTGCAGGGAGCCATTTGGAGTCTTCTTTCGTGCAGCTTCGAAAGTGACCATCTTTTCTCTTTGCATGTCCACACTTCTCGGGTGAGACAAACTTACAAACCCAAGATGGATAGGATGTGTTTCTTAGGGCACTTTTGTACCATTAATTCATTTCCTTCTTAGACACCTGGGAACCCCTGAGTCACATCGCTTAATCAGAAATTCTTGCAAAACAATTATCAACATGCAAATAAAATCTGCCAAATTTTAAAACCAGTGTACACAACTTGCTTACGTGTCTGGGTAGCAGGTATTTGTAATAGTCCCAGAGCACAGGTGCTGCCACACTCAAACCTTTGACTCTGACCAGATGTGGAGTGAACATCATATACTTGCAGGAGCTCATTTCCTGCACTCTTTTCCTGAAGAGTGGCTCATAAGTGAATTGAATTGAATAATTTACTGTATTACGGTCAAAGACCAGCTTTTGAAAGTGCATTTGGGAGAACACTCCCGAAGTAAAAACGTATATATAAAACTTTATACAACAATAAAATTAATACTTATAAATGCAATGAGCATTAAAATACTTAAAACTTTTTTTTTTTAAACTGCCACAGAGAAGTGGCTCTGGGTCAGAATTAGGGACTTTCAAACGAACTGGTTTGTCTCAGGGGAAGGTCTCTATCTGCAGATCTGGACACAGAATCTGGCGACCGTCCGGGCTGTCTTCTGGTCTTTGCCTAACAGGAGCATGTCGTATATTTGCTTTTCCAGGGTGTCAACCTCACCAGTATGGAATCCAAGGTCTCCCTACGTGCCTCTTCATAGAAGGGACATCTAAAGCAAAGGTGCTCTGGGCTACCTATTTCCCCCAATGTGCAGGTGTAGATTCTTGGCTCATAAGTGTTTTAAATAAATACATCTTAAAGGACAATGGTTCCATAGTTCTACTGTGTAGGGCCAGGCCTAGCACAGGGTAGGGCAGATTGTGGAATACCATTAAGAGCTAACCTGTTGTTAGTTGTCACCGGCGTGTGTGTGTGTGACACTGAGATTTGTTTGACCCAGGCACAAAAAAAATGACTTGAGTCGTCTCTTGTATTGTTAATTTTAAAATACCATTATCCCGGGTGTTGGGTGGAAATACCACACTTGTGGGGAAATTCTGTTTCTCCACTGGGAGTTTTCCTGGCAACGTTTCTACTTACTAATCCGATTAACGTTATCTTTTCCTGCTTGCATTGGCTGAGAATTTCTATGGCTAAATGGAGGTCTGTATTAGATGATCACAGTCCATTCCTTTCTGCAGAGCAGAAGAACAAAACAGACTGAGCTGAAACAAATGTTTTCTCTGCCCCCGCTCTGCCAGAAGAAGACGTGTTTGTCTGGATCAAATAGACAGCTATGTGATACTCTGGTTGGTGACAAGAGGTTTTGGGGGTAGGGCGACAGAGGGCGTCAGAGCAATGATGTAGAATGGAGCACTGCACTATTAATGAGTTCATATTTACTAATATTTATCTCCATCGCAATAAATATCCCTATAGTAACCTGTAAACAGCACCCCCTCAATCAATTTATTATGGTCAACTATGACTCCCCAAGTGAAAAGTCACTAAAAGGGCAGAATGGGAGTGGGGGGGGGCAGAAGGGGGTGCTTGCAAACTTTTTCAGTGAGTTTCAATTATGTGTGATTTCACCAATATGTGTGGGGCCTTGGAACATAATCCCGTTAACCGGGGGGGGGGGGCTGCCTGTATTGATAAATAAATACAGCTATTACCAAATGCAATAGCTTCCTGTTTCCTCATTCCAAAGAAAATGGATTCTGAAATACCGTGTTTCCCCTTTTTTAAGACACCGTCTTATAACTTTTTTTCCTCAAAAAAACACACGGTGTCTTATTTTCAGGGGATGTCTTAATTTTTTAATTATGTTTTTATGGTACCTTAAGGCCTCCTTGGCCGGGCCGGGCCGAGGGCTCGGGGTGCTGCTGGGTGCTCTGCATGGTGCTGCTGGGCGCTCTGCGCAGCAGCAGCAGGTTCCAGGCACCGAGGTGACAGGTCGCTGGCTCTTTGCTCTGCCCAGCGCTGCCGGGCGCTCGGCGCTGCGGAGCGCTCCGCTCTGCAGCCGCCGATTCCGGCGGCGGGGCGGCAAACCTCCTAGGCTGGGGCAGGAAGAGGCCAGGCTGTTGGCTCGGCGCTCCGCCCGCTGCAGGACGCTCCGAGCGCTCGGCGCTGCGGAGCGCTCTGCCCTGCAGCCGCCGATTCCAATGGCGGGGCGGCAGGTCTCCTCGGCCGGGCCAGGAAGAGGCCAGGCCGCTGGCTCGGCGCTCCGCCAGCTGCAGGGCGCTCCGCGCACTCGGCGCTGCGGAGCGCTCCGCTCTGTAGCCGCCGATTCTGACGGCGGGGCGGCAGACCACCTCGGCTGGGGCAGGAAGAGGCCAGGCTGTTGGCTCGGCGCTCCGCCCGCTGCAGGACGCTCCGAGCGCTCGGCGCTGCGGAGCGCTCCGCCCTGCAGCCGCCGATTCCAATGGCGGGGCGGCAGGTCTCGGCCGGGCCAGGAAGAGGCCAGGCCGCTGGCTCGGCGCTCCGCCAGCTGCAGGGCGCTCCGCGCACTCGGCGCTGCGGAGCGCTCCGCTCTGCAGCCGCCGATTCTGACGGCGGGGCGGCAGACCTCCTCGGCTGGGGCAGGAAGAGGCCAGGCTGTTGGCTCGGCGCTCTGCCCGCTGCAAGGCTCTCCGAGCGCTCGGCGCTGCGGAGCGCTCCGCCCTGCAGCCGCCGATTCCGGCGGCGGGGCTGCAGGCCTCCTCAGCTGGGCAAAAAAAGAGAAAGAGGCTAGGCCGCTGGCTCGGTGCTCCGCTCTGCAGCCGCGGCAGGCCGATCCTATGCGGAGCGAACCTTTATCTGCCCGCGCTTCAGCATGCGGGACCCGGGAGACGCTGCAGCGGGGAGAAACTAACTAAAACAACAACAGGGGGACGAAGAGCGTGCGGGGTGGCAGCAGTAGCGGAGGTGGCGATAGCGAGGCTGGCCACCCTCAGGAGCTCTATCCAGGGCCGTCTTAGGTATGGCTTATTTTCAGGGTGTGGCTTATATTTCTCAAATGCTTGAAAATCCTGCTACGTCTTATATTATGACTACGTCTTAAAAAGGGGGAAACACGGTATACTCGGAGTCGAGAGTGAATTTCATGCTCTTTATTCAGCTCGTAGTCATCAAAGGAGAAGAAGAGAAGAATGGCTCTTTTCCCAAAAACATCTGCTTATATACATTATTTACACAATGGGCCTTGTGTGATTGGCTACTTCAGGGCTACACCTGTGGGCTAATCAGGTTGTGGATTGACTTCTGTCAGCAGCCTGCTTGGCTGCTCCTGCAGGCCAATCAGGTTGCTGATTCACTTCCACCTGGAGTTGGATTGGGTGGTTCCTGCGGACCAATCAGACTGCTGATTCTGGATCCTATTGTTCTAGGATTCAGCTCAGTACATAACAGATTCCAATTAAGCACTGCTCACCACTCAGGGAATTGGGGTGTGTGTGTAACAATATAATAATGTAATGATCTTCACACAACAGCTCCGCAAAGCAGCCAGTATTAATATCATCCCCTACAGCAGAGATAATAGATAACCTATCTAAAGCCACCTATTGCTCATGGGAAAGTTTAAACAGCAACTGCCCAGTTCACATTGAGTTGAGTTGGCACCTGTCTGTTTCGGGAGACAATGGAGAAGTGCACCTTTCGGGGGTGAAACCGTTGGAGAGTTACAGCACCTGCTGTGGCTGTAGAGACCAATAAGGGAGAGAAATGTTTTGTTGCAGCTGGGGCAGATGAAAGCGTCTGGTTTTGCCGTTACAGGTGCGTGCCATAGCCTTTTTTCTCTCTGCGCTCCTCCCAGAGGTCATTTCTCCTCTGGTCACTGCTGTGGATGCATGACCTGACTGTCTGTTGCCAGGCACTGCAGTCCTCTGCAAGGGATTCCCACATGGCAGGGTTGATGTTGCCCGCTGACATCTTTGTAACGCATAATCACTACACTATACCAGCTAACTCCACAAAAGCTGAGAGCAATTAAGTGTAAAACGATATCTCACTACCTGTGGATCCTAGCTGTGTATGAAGCCAATTATAAAGTTGGAGTGCAGCCAGCACTTAACACAGCCTGTTAGCTAGGCTTGGAAAGCTATCCAGGGTTTAGTTTCCATTTCATGACAGGTTTCAAGCAGCCACTTCTCTGGAAAAGCAGTCACTTCTCTGGAAAGAAAAGCAGATGACTCTGGAGAGCAATGAGCTTTCTGTCCATGGGGCAATAGGCTAGTCTGAGAACTAGGGATGTACAAATCAGGCCATTTCAGTTTCTCATTTTAATATTAAGTTCAGTTCATCACATTTCTGCATCAGTCTGCATTTTTGCAAAATATTGCATTGAAAAGGTCCTCACAAAAATGGACAATTATTTCCCCTAACGTGTACACTTTTTGCAAGATGTTTTTCCTAATACGCATGCTATTTTTATGCTTTTTTAAATGCACACTTCCCCCTAAAATAGGCATTCTTGCACAACTGTTTTGCTTGGAGAATAGCACTGCAAAATTCAGAGAAGTGAAAATTTTAAAGGAGGGCTGTGCTTCCGTTCACATATTGTTTCAGGAAGTGTAAATTAGGCAGATCCTTGGCAGAATTTCCACTAATTCAGGTGATCAGATTTCATAAGGTGACATCACCACATTTATTTCATTGATTATAAAAATAATAATTTTTGAGTTGCAAATTTAACAAAGGAATGGAAAGGGATAACTAGTAACAAAAAAGGAAATGAAATGTGCATAATATTAATAGTAGCTAAAAACAACAACAACAACAACCCACCATCAGTTCACATTATGGATGCAGTAACCATCAGTACATGGATCTTAAAGTAAACATATAAGTTAATGTAAGCTCTCCAGATGTCCAATCAGGTATTTGCTTGAAATTGATGTTTATATGAAGTATGTTCAAATATAGCCAGGGCACTGAGGCCCTCAGACCATTGCATAATAGATCCTTCGAAATATAAATGAATTGAAGGGCTTTATTGAATTGGGAGCCACTGTGGTGTAGTGGTTAAGAGCGGTAGACTCGTAATCTGCAGAACCAGGTTCGCGTCTCCGCTCCTCCACACGCAGCTGCTGGGTGACCTTGGGCTAGTCACACTTCTTTGAAGTCTCTCAGCCCCACTCACCTCACAGCATAGCTGCCAAGTCTCCCGTTTTTCGCGGGAAACCCCCGTATTTTAAACCGTTTCCCGCGGGCAGCCCGGATTGGGAAAAATCCCGTATATCCCCTAGATTTCCTACCTGCCAGGGAGGCTCCATTTTGGGTCCTGGCGCCGCCCGATTTCCAGTGCCCAGACATGGGTAGGGCGGCACCGGAAGTCGCTTCTACGCATGCCCGGAGATGCGTAGAAGCGACTTGCGGTGCCACTGTATCTGATTTTTGGTGCCCAGGCATGGGCGGAGCGGCACCGCAAGTCGCTTCTACGCATCTCCGGACACGCGTAGAAGCGACTTCCGGTGCCGCGCCGCTGCTGATCCCACATTTTTCAGCGGGAGACTTGGCAGCTATGCCTCACAGAGTATTTGTTGTGGGGAAGGAAGGGAAAAGGAGATTGTTAGCCGCTTTGAGACTCCTTCGGGTAGTGATAAAGCGGAATATCAAATCCAAACTCTTCTAATACTCTTCTTCTTCTTTAATGTAAAATGGGTAGGTAATATGCGAACTGGCACCCAATTTCCCAGTGTTAGGACTCTGAGCAATAATTTAGTTGGCAAATGTCTGAGATGCATTCCACCCACAATATGCCTTGATTTTGCCCATAGCTTCCTTGAGAATAAATCTTTGTCTTACACCTAAACAACAGCCAGCGGGTATATTAAAGTAGGAAGCCTCTTTTGTCAAACAGAAAACAGAAGGAAGGATGTTTCACAGCACAGCTGCTGGGAGATGAGGTTACAATGTGAAGTTAAACAAAAGCAAAGGAAACAGATCCCTCCTGTGTGCAGGGAGATGGGAGCCAAGCAAGTAGCTGCTTGGTTGACATCACCGAGGCCGAGCATTGGATTACAACAAACAGGGACTTACTTGGCAAGGGAAGGCAGTGAGGAAACGCCTCCTGAGCCCTAGAAGTGCGACTACATTTAGCAGCTATTAGCGCAAGGAAACTGTAAGTCTGAAACTGTGACTAAGCTGTCTGCTCTGGCCCTTTGACATTCCAAGCACACTCACGCTTGGGGGAATGTGTGGGTGACCGAGCCGCACTTGAGCCTTGAGTTTTAACAGTTGGGGTTCCTAACTCGCCACACCGAGAGCTGTTGGAGCTTGGAGCCATCTCCTGTAAGTATTACTTTGCGTTCTGAACAATGGTAGGCAGCAGCCGCGTGGAAACCGTCGCTTTTATGCCACAAAATGCACGGTGTTAGATAGTGAAGGACAAGTAAAATCTATTTGTGGGAGGACCCTGAGCAATAATCACTTTGTCCAGTGTCTAAGTGGTTGGCTGGGGTCCTCCCTAGAACACATTTGTTTAAAAGATCTTTTTTCCGCATGAACTTTTCGGTGTGTGGCAGAATTGTGTTCCACATGAAATGTATAACAGCTGTGGGGGAAAGGCAATGTTCTAGTGATTTATCAAAGATTAAATGAAGGGAGCAACAGTGAAATGAAGGGTGAGAAATCTTTCGCAGTTGCGGGAAAATAAAGTGAAGTTTTTACAAAACTGAAATTCAACTATTATTAAAATTACTGGTTTCGTGCATGTATTTTATTTGTGTGTGTGCATGAGAGGGTTGTTTTGTTTTGTTTTACTCTGGAAATAATTGTATTTAACATGGTACAGAATGAGCATCATATTCTGCCAATGAAGGAGTTGGACAATGAGGCATTTTTCTATTTTATGGTTAAGAATATTGACACTATTGATTGTCAAACTGCTTCACCTGTTGTGAATGTTAACAACTGTCACCACCAATTAACAAGTGATTGAGAACAGAAAGAACATTGTGATGTTCACAATGGATTGGAGGCACAAAGTTGGGCCTAAAAGGCAAGAATGGTTGGTGAGGAGGTCCAAACTGGAAAAAACCTCTATTCTTCCTGGTAGCTAGCAAGCTAGCAAAGATGTATTATATATCATAATTTATTATTTATAGCATTCAATTCCTGCCCCTTTGCCAAAAAGACTCTCAGAGTAGCGGCTTACAAAAGTCCGTACTGAGGCAGTCCCTGCCTTCAAAGTTCACAATCTAAAAAGACATGGCACGCAAGGAAATAGGAATGGGAGGGAGGTGGAAAAAGCAAGCTCAAGCCATTAATTCAACAAGTTACAGGTCTTATAAGTTCTTATATACAGTTCTTATGTATGAATATAAATTGCATTTTACTTAGATATTTGATTTGTCAAGCTCACTAGTGCCAACTCTGACTTGCAGTAGCTCTCCAAAATTTCAGGCAGAAGTCCTCCTTCCTCAACTCTGCTATCTGAGATGCTCTTAATTGACTTTCCAGATACAGTACTGAACTTGGAACCCTCCTCATACAGACCACCAGATCATGATGGGCTCAGTCACTGAACCATGGCTCTTCCCTACAGAGATCTGTTGGCTGTGCGAATTAGACCCAAGTTTGACCAGTCCAGTGTTTCACCTATTTGAGTCTCTTCAACACTTATATCTCTTCTCTATATCCATCTTAATGTCTGTAGGAAAAAGTAATGGGTCCTTTGGCCTTGAAGTTTAGGCCGCCTCAATAATTCTTGTGATTAGAAAAGCACCTTAGTACCCTTTATGCTGGATCCCTGTTGATGGTATTGCAAGCACATGACAGTCAAAAAGTAAAGGTAGCCTTGTTGGCCTATGAGAAAAATTCCAAAACCCACACTGGGACAACCAGAATGTCACAAAATATTGTGCAAGCTCGAGTTCTCCAGTACTCTTAAATCAGGCTCAAAATTCTCAAAATGTCTATCCTCGGGACCCACTCACGAGGGGTTAGATTTACTGTGTTGGACTGGGACTTGGGAGACCAGGGTTCGAATCCCCACTTATCCATGGAGCTCACCACGCGACACATACTGGATGACTTCAATCTTGGGTGAGGATTTTCATAAAGAAGTCTATTGGCTGCTGCTGCTGCTGCTGAACAGAAGGTTGGAATAAACTTCACCATGAAACCCAGTGTTAGACTAGGGGCTAACCCACGCTTCTGTTTGCCCCATGATATTTTCTGTTCGCCCCAGGGTTTCCAGGCATGGGTCTGAAAGGTTTTTATTTTGTCCTGTCTTTTCCCTGGGGGAACCCACTATTTACTGCTGAATCAATCTGCAGAAAACCCTATTGATGTTTGTTCCTATTCAGTAGTAAACAGTGGGGAGATCATGTGACAGACGGAAATAGGGAGGAGCCTTAGAAGTGGGGAGATCTAGATTCAAATATCCACTCAGCCATGGAGCTCATGAGATAACTTTGGGCCAGTCTCCATTTTTCAGCCTAACCCGCCTCACAGGGCTGTTGTGAGGATAGGGTGAGGTTGAGAATGATATATGCCATCTTGAGCTGGAGGACAAGTGGGACAAATATTCTTTCATGAGCCTCTGGAGGATTTTTATACCCTCTTTAGGAATACCCACACTTATATTGCTTCTGTCCCACTTTTTTTTTGACAGAGTAATAATAATAAATAAATAAGAATAAAAATGTGCACCCCACTCCTGAAACCATTCCATTGTAATTACCGTATCCAACCTCCTAAAATTTAAACACCTCTTGCAATGGTTTGATTCCTTTCCGTTTTAACACTGCAAATTCTACAAACACCTTCCATATCTCCTCCCACTTTTAACTGTTGTGGTTTTCCTCAAAGAATGCTGGGAATTGTAGTTCCATGAAGCACCCGAGGATTCTTTGTTAGAGCTCCCAATTCCCCATCGTAGGACTGCAGCTTCCAGTGCTTTCCTAGGGAACAGGCCTGGCTATTAAAGTATGTGGTATAGATATACCTTTTCTCTGAAGCGTCAAGTATTGATACCCACTGGAAAAAGAAATAGCAAAAGAGATTAATGACCTGGCCAGCACCTCCTCCAATGTTTATTCCATGAAACAAGAGCTGTCACGATGACCTTCAGATCTTGACATTACCATGACTTATATCTTTAAAGGATTTCCTCTTTGGAACAAAAACATGTCTACGTAGCATTTGTTGGACATCTGTACTTCTGGAGCATCTGTACTGAGGTCATTTGTTCCATCGTAGAAATTCAGATAACAGTTACATCCTCCATCTATACCTATGGAACTGGCACTGTTTTGTAACCAAATAGAGTTGTACTTCTGATACCTGCTGACCTAAAACCAATTTATCCTTTTTAGGACAGCTTTGTTAGATTTTGAAATGTGAAGGATTATATCCAGCATTTTTGTACCTGCATCATTTGCTTTCTTTTGATTCCGGAGATGAAACTTTGATCAAAAACAAAACAAAGCGGCGGCGATCACATCCTTGCTCTGGAAGGCAGACCAGCTCATGTTTTCTTGTTGGTGACATTTTTCAGCTCGGAAGACTGCAATACACTAGTACTTGTCAGAAACCAAAGAAAATATATTGACAATGTTAGCAACAAGCAGCTGCAAACAAGGAAACCCAGAGAAGTTTTTAAGTGCTGGATACAAGCCAAAATCGTTAAAACCGTGGAGGGGGGATTTTTCTATGAACTTCACTGTGTGGATTTTCTGCTAACTTACCAAAGACATTTCCGGATCTTGGTCCATCTACTCGGGAAATTCCAGAATGAAAACTCAGCTGGATACAGGCTTATTTGCATACTTTGCAAGGAACCCAGGGGGCAATAAAATAAAACAAATCAGTGAATATATAGCCCATTTTTTCCAAGCCAGAAGTAAAAATAAGGAGAAACCATTAGTGGGAAAGTTTTCCTACACCATCTTGCCACATGATTAGATAACCAGAATCTCTACATTACGGACTTTAGTTGATATAACCATCATTCTTTGGAATTGGAAGATGGGCACACATTGTCACGAGTGTTCTCAGAATCTCGCCAAACTATTATTCCTGGGATTTCTTAGGGGATGCTAAGATTATATAAAATCAGTATCTAAAGGACATACCGGTATATCTAAAGCACAGTATCTAAAGCACAATTGCTGTAGTAGCAGCAATTGCACAGTATCTTATCCACCCTGACCCAGCAACAATGCTACAATATCCTAACCAGAGCAGATTTTAGGGAGCTGAAGCAGGAGGAGAAGAAGGGGAGATTCTGTTGTGCAAGTGGAAGTCAACTTATGCAGTGCTGGATACAACCATGATGTATCTTTTAAATTTCCATTTCCCTTCCAGTTCCCCTTCAAGTCTTGCTTTCCCTTCACACTTGTGGTCACAGAGTCCTGAAAAGGGTCCAGAATAAGTGTTTGCTAATGATTAAGGACCACGTTTATCCTCCTTTCCTTTCTACTTCCTCTCCAGAACTACTTGATGCCTTCTGGTGCATGGAGCTAGATGTCTATCCTCAGCAGAAGGAAAATGAATTAAGTAAGGTATGTTCCCAACACACAAACTCAGACACACACACACACACACACACACACAAGTTGGTGGCTGTATGCGTGTGCAAGCACTGTACTATTGCAGATATTCATATTTCGCAGTTTGAAGCAACTGGATGCATAAAAACTGACTCCTTTTTGGAAATGAAACATTGTCAAGGCCCATAAGAGTTGTCTTTAAAACAAAACAAAAGCATCATATGATGGTGGCCTCGGAGCGAGCAAGCAAGCAAGCAAGCGGAGCTCAGCCAACAACTCCACCAGCCCTTGCTATTGTATTTTAATGTATTTTTAATCTTTGTTGGAATCACCCAGAGGGGCTAGGGAAACCCAGCCAGATGGGTGGGGTACAAACAATTTATTATTATTATTATTATTATTATTATTATTATTATTATTACTACTACTACTACTACTACATATAGACAAACAAGTGGGAGGCCAGGCAGGCAGGCAGGCAGGCAGGCAGGCAGGCAGGCACTGCCTGGCCTTTCTTGTGCATGCTGTGTGACATCCAGACACAAAAGCTTTTTAATTGTGCAAAAATGGGAAAAATATGAATCCCGGGCACTGTTTCTGACCACTGGTGGAGGAAGGCGGTGCGGTGGAGGTGGTCCACACCGAGTGTCATCCCTGAGGAGGGTGATATTGCCCCCCGCCCCCCTGGGATGCTTATTGCGGGCAGCCAACCCCACCCCGTGTACAGCAAGCTCCGCCCCCCATGGGCGGCTAGCCCTGCCCCCGGGTGCACAGCATGTGCACCGCTCCAGGTGCTGGAGCAGCTAGCTCTGCCTCTGTTTCCGACAGACCCTTTGGCTATTCTTTGTTGGGTCACAAAGGCTAGGGGCATCTTCTGTGCCCCTGAGAGGATGCACCCCTCCTTAGGGCAGGGGAGCAGCTCAGAGATCAGGGCAACGGCAGCTGCTGCCTGGAGGACTCCCAAGGGGAGGGGAGAAGAGACTGAGGGCACACTTCACAAGGGAAGGTGTTCAAAAAAGGGCGAGAGGCTGCCAGCTCTCCAGGCAAGGGGTGACATAACTGGGCTCCTGAGCCCCACAGGGGTGCTGCAGAAAGAATGTAGCTGGTCAAGGGAGCCGTGGACTCAAAAAGGTTGAAAACCTCTCATTTAAGGACTCTACTTGGTGTTAAGTTGGTTTGAGAAACAGCATTGAACAGTAGTATTTTGTAGCAAAGTACAAGAGACATATGCATTTTGGATAATGCCATGTGAACATGGGAGTAAAAACCCCGCACTAGCAATGGGGGGGGAGTGCCACAAAGCATGCATATCTTATTCATTCTCTATGCTGCACCAGACAGTTCTTGCCAAGTCAAATCATCTGCCCCACTCATTTGCAGCACTGCACTAGGACTGAAGCAAGGGATCTAAATATAGTCCTGAATTCTCTGCCTTATGAATAGTTCGCTGTGTGTAGTACGGCAAGACTGCTGGAATTTACCCTAACCCATCCTTGCTTCTTTGAGGAACACCACAGTCTTTTTTGCACATGCAGTATTTATTGTACATCCCTGAGAAAATCAGGAATTTCCAGCTCCTTCAAAGGAGCTCAGACAAAATGAAAGCATTGTTTTAAAACAAAAACAAAAAAACCAAGAAGATGAAGGAAAACAAACAACAGCATCTTGGGAGAGGAGAACGCTCCCTGCTGCAACTCAGCATAACTTCATTCCATAGCAACACCCTCTTGGGCCCTACTTTATTTCTGCTTCCTGAGAGCTGCAGAGAGAATGAAGTTTTCTGCTTTCTACAGATGATTCAGATTTCTTTTGTGGGGAAAAAAACCCCAGAAGCTTTTCTTTTAGGAATAATTGGTGAAGTACGTACCGAAGGGGGGGGGGGAGTTTATGTATGTTACCACAGCTGCTTGAATGATTTATGTCCAAAGATGGAAGCAAGAAACAGTTCTGACAAAGGAAGATTGGCAATTCATGGAAGAATAAGAAATCAAGAAGAGAGACTTTAAAAAATAAAATGGATGAAATTTATTGACTATTTGAAGACACATTGGAAACAAATTAAAAACATTAGTGGGACTGATAAAAGCACATGCAGTAAGAGACCATTAAGGGGAATATAAAGGGAAAATTATAAATACCGTATATGTGAATTGGATATACAGTAATAAAAAGATATGAAATAAATATCCACAGAAGGGACGGGAGGGAAGTTGAGGGGGAAGGTAAATTATATTCGTAAAGATTTCATTTTTCTTGTTAGGTAAAGGTAAAGGGACCCCTGACCATTAGGTCCAGTCGTGACCAACTCTGGGGTTGCGCGCTATAAAAGCTGAAAATGAAAAAATCATTTTCTTATCAATGGTTTTAAACTCATTTCCTATGCAAAATAAATGTGCTGTTGGAAAGTTGCAAATTCCGCAGAATTCTGGAACACCACACAGGGAGAAGGATGCTATCGCAAGCTTCCCCACAATCCCCACAAACCAACAGGCCACAAACCAACAGCAACACAAGAATATTCATGTGGCATAATTTTTTTAATATAATTTTTTTTTATTTTTAAATTAAAAAGATGGCCGGGCTGCCTGATGCATTATGTTGAAGGGGCAACACTGATGACCCGGCCAGCATTAAATTCTCCAGGATACTTGTCCACCTTTGGTGCGCACCCTGCACTAGGGTCTTACCTAAAGCTCCTAGAAGCTGTCCGCATGCAACAGTAGCCACACCCTGGGTCAACTGGCTGGCTAAACCAGCTGAGGATAGCTAATAGATCTCAAACACTCAGTGAGGTAGGGATTTCCCCTGCACCGGAATGAGTGGACAAGATCAACAGTGGGTCCAGTGGTCAAAAAGGAAGTTTCTGCATGTGCATGTGCTGTAGAAGAAAGTGAGAAGTAGCCCATCTAGGAGAAGGAAAACTCTGATCCTTAATCTCTGTGACCGTGCGGGATATCTTCAGGAGAAGAAAACGCTAAGGATCTGGAGTGGAGTCTCTAAGACGGTTGGATGGTGCCTTGGGCATCTCCTTCCAGCAATTCCTGAAGCCAAGCTGTTGCCAGGCGTATTGCTCTGCTTTCCTTTGGACCACATCACTGGGACTGAGGGGGGTGGGTGTCTTGTCATCTGGGCATCCCAGGAGCTCCCTACACATTGCTCAGGCTTGCGCTCCGGGGAGGTCGCTTGGGTGCTGCTAACACTGGGGTTTGACATCACCCCTGAAGACGCACGCCATTGTCTCTTGAGACAGATGGATGCAGGGCCGTCTTACCCATAGGTGCTAGGTGTGCAGGGCACTTGGGTGCTGGGCTCTCAGGGGCGCCAGGCCGAGAGTCTGGGGCCCGAGAGTTGAGTCCGGAGAAGAGCCCGCCTGTCGGTTGGAGCACCGCGATGGGCTCTTCTGCCATGGGCGGCTCTGTGCCGTGAGTTCGGGGGCAATTGAGCCAGCGAGATGCTGAGGCGGCCGGCCGGCTCCGCCCACCTGCACGCCTGGGACTGGGCAACTGGGGGCGGGTGGGCGGATCTTTGCACTCCGGCACCGCATATGCTTAAGACAGCACTGGATGGAAGCCAACAGCAACAAGGGATGGGAATGTATTAGCATATTAAGGTTAAACACACCCATAATTTGTACTGCATTTGTCAGATTGTAGTGACTGAAACCTTATTTTTCCAACCCCGCTGTAATAAAATGTCCCTTTTGAAATTTTCTCTGAATTTTGGGGGCCTAAGCACATTTTCAGGACCACACATGTGAAAAGATTCATCTCTCCCAAGTTCACATTTTTTGCTTCATGTGTGAATCGTGTGTATTATGCATTTTCCTAGAGACACATTTGACGCTGATAACTTGTTAGTATTTACGTGCGCAAGCCAAGTTGCAAAGCCAGGACCGTACTGCAGGGGGGGAATTTGATGCCTGCATTCACCTTCCGTGTCAGAGCTCTGCCCACATTTGTAATATGGGGATAATGATAATATGGGAATAATGCTGGCTGATGTGAAAAGCACAGGCTGCAACCTGCACCATGAGAGGGAGGGGAAATGTGCGCTCTAGCTAAGCTTACCACTTCTTCTGTGGCCCTTACTGCTGCCACCCAGTGGATATCTTTAGCTCCTGTCAGACTAACTTGTAATCTGGTGAACCAGGTTCGCTTCCCCGCTCCTCCACATGCAGCCACTTGGGCTAGTCACACCTCTCTGAAGTCTCTCAGCCTCACTCACCTCACAGAGTGCTTGTTGTGGGGGAGGAAGGGAAAGGAGATTGTTAGCCGCTTTGAGACTCCTTAGTGATGATAAATCAGGATATCAAATCCAAACACTTCTTCTTCTCTAAACTGGATAGTATGGTAAGGCAATTAGGGGCCTAATTGTTCCTTTGGGGAGGGGAGACACTATTCATAGTGCTGCATGCTTCCAAGATGTTCAAACCCCACCCCACCCCGGAAATATCTGCAAACAGACCAAACCAAATTTAGCTTTTACTAAAGGTTTCTATAAGGGAACAATTTAAACAGCTGTGAAGTTGTTAGTTAAAAAAAAGTTTGAACATTTAACCTTGGAACAAATGCAAACTATACACAGGAAAACACATCCTGATACCCTGTTTAGACTAAGTGTTAAAACAACTCCCAGGCCAGTGTTAACTTTAATCCTGGAAAATCTACTGCAGTCCTCTGGCTTTTTTCTTCTGGTTTCTGTACTTTTTCTTCAATAGCACTCTGACAACACCATCTAACGATGTCTACTCAGCTGCAAGTCCTATTGAATTCAATGGGGTTTCCTGACAGGTAAATAGAGCTAGCTCTCTTTTTTCCAGCTCTGCTTATACACATCGTTCTCAGCACTCGCCAAACCTCTCAGCTAATCAGAAGCGTAGTAGAGTTTTATTTGCATTTCTCGTCCTCATAATTTATTTGGCTTCTTCCCACTCCCCCACTCCCTTTCAAGGCTTCAGGTTTCCTTTCCCCCTTTAGTGTCAAACATCTTGGCTGAACCTTTGCCCCTTTTGATCAGAGCAACTCGAAAAGCATAAACCAACCGTTTTTATGATAAAGAACAGAATATAAAATGGTGAAACAATCCTCTTCCTTGTAGTGCATTTGAAATGCTTTCGGCACCTTGAAAGCACCATATAAAAGTTGATATTTAACTTCATAGCATTGCTGAGTATTGCCATCCTATGTAATCTGAAGAAGCCTTTTGCATTCAACACATACAGCCACCCACCAGAGCTAGTCCACACATGAGGCAGAATGAGGCTGCTGCCTCAGGTGGTGGGATCCTGAAGAGCAGTGCTCCCGGGGGCACCCTGCCCACCCCTCCTGCTGCCACCAGAGAAGCAAGGAGAAGCGGCAAGATCTCGCGAGAGTTTTGCAAGATCTTGCTGGTATGCAAGGCTTCAGCAAAGGTGGGCAGCACCTTCCTATTCTGCCTCAGGTGGTGAAACAGGATGGGCTGCCCTGACCCCCCCACTAACAATGAGTAGCCCATGGGTGCAGAGCAGGTGCAGAGGTAGGCAGAAGGTAGTTCCAGAGGGATGTACCAGTAGATCTTGGAATGATTTGCAGTACAGTACTGGGTTTTTGTGTGGCAGGGCTGAGAGTTCAGTTTTGGAACTGTATGCAAATTCCTGGGCTGAGCATGTGCTCAGAGGCTAGTTTGTGCTTGTCTCCAGTTGGTAGATCTTGGGTTCTAGTAAAAAAAACCCAACACACACACACACACACACACACACACACACACACACACACACACGAGATCCCTCCCAGGTCTGAGGTCTGCCTGCCTCTGGCATACGATATAAAGCATTCAGCCTATATGTGCAATAAGCTTAGTCATATTATTCAATGGTTCATGTTAACATGAATAATATTCAGTGGTTTGCATTACGAATATTCAGATCCTTACATATATGTAAACCAGGTGCTACCCACTTGATGGACTTGCAGTAATTCCTTTCATACCTGAATAATCATCTACAGTACTAATAAAATCTCCAGGGAACACTATAACCATATAGCTTTAATAGCTATTGCTGGTGAAATTTGTAGTGATTCTGCTTGAAACTTGATATCTTGGGGAAAGGCCCACAACCTTGATATTTCCCCCTCTCTGTTTTGAATAATACTGTACTGTCTAGAAGGGGATTTTTTACAGTAGCCACAATGAAAAAGCCCACAGGTCTTCTTGATATCTAATACTTGCATCAAATAAGATCTCAGAAGTAAGTAATCTGTACACTTTAAATCATTCAAGAGCTCCAGGGGAAAGTTTGAACACTGGCTGCAAAGTGCAGGAGGGCAGCTATTTTTAAATGCTGTTCGCAACTTTTCAGATTGTTGTGCAAATTTATAAACTAACTGTATCTTCACTGGACATTCAGTATGCCTGTGACATATTGTTGGGAGAAGTTCACAGACGTTTGTTGTTTCACCTGAAAAAGCCCAGATGAGGATATAATAATACATGCACAGTCAAATCATGAATGGATTACACAATTCATATATTTTGTAAACCCACTTGTGAGGGTATTAGCCTGAAAGGCAGCCTAAAAATATAATAATAATAATAATAATAATAATAATAATAATAATAATAATAATAAATATTTTAAAAATCTGGATGCTGCCTGTCCCCTTTTTTCCTTAGCATCTTGTGGAGAGAACAGCATCTCTTGGAAGTCCACATCCCAAAAAAACCTAGGCATGGAAAAATTTAAATAAATGGCCTCCCCAGGCCACTCAAGACCAAATTGGGCATTACATGCAGATAAGTAGTATACAGGTATTTCGTCAGTTCAGCACACACACCCCTTTACCATTGTATTTTGCATATCTCTTTTTTCTTTTTCTATTTTTTACAAAGTAATAATCACAAATTAAGAATAAAAATGTGCACCCCACCACTGAGACGATTCCATCGTTAACCTCCCAAAATTTCAACACCTCTTGCGATGGTTTGGCCCCTTTCTGTTTTAACAGTACAAATTCTACAAACACCGTCCATATCTCCTCGAAATTGTTTCCTCTGCGTATTCCCCATCTTACCTTAATGGCACATGTTAATTGATCATGAATAGCTATATCCCACACCTCTTTTCCAGGACCCCATTGTTCTCTCCGGACTTGCCTCTCCTTGACCAGTCCCGACCTGTCAAATCCTGCTTCGTCTTGTCCTGCCTTGCTCTGCCCTGTTCTACCTCGCTCTGCCATGACCTGCTGCCCTGTAATGTCCCATTGATCCCTCCTGTTGATACGTGTTTCCTATCATGACATTTAGCGTGGCTTGTCAGCGCTACACTATTATGGTTTATTCCTGCTCTTTGACAGGTTGACGCAGCATGCCGACGTCACCCTGAAATCGCTGCTACCGGGGGGGGGGGCAATATAATCCATTCTTAATCCATCCTGCCATGTCCTCTGCTCTGACAAGGCTGAGTGGGGCAAAGGATTCCATTCAGAACTTGCAGGGCGGAAAGAATTGCACATGTCTGTTTCACAGTTGAGGCTGTTGGATCTTTAACTGCCAGGGCATTTAAAAAGCGGGTATGTGGCAGGAGTAATGAGAGAAGGAAGTTGCTGGAATTAGATAACAGGTGAGGGCTATGCATGGGAACAAAGAGGAGCAGCTTCACACATTCATTCCTCATTAGGCCAGTTATAGGCTGAGTTTAAAGCCTAGTTTAAGCCGCCACCCTTCTCTGGAACTAAAAATGGCCACTGGCCAATGGCTGTTGTGCCACAAGATGTAGGCTCTCTGACTCACATCCACTGAGTCAGCCAGAACCTGAAGTGAAGGGAGAAAGCAAGCAAGGAGTAGATAGTACAGGTGGTCGGAGTCAGCGAGGAGCTGAAGAGAGCAGGAGCGCTTATCAAGAAAACAGAAGCTCCCTAAGTATATCTCCATACACTCCAGTTGCCCCTAGCAATGGGATTTCAGTGGGCATGTGCTAGACAGTAGCTCCTGATTCTAAAAAGGAGAATAGGTGGTTAAGCTGAATTACAAGGTTGCTGCAAACCTACTGTTATGTTGTTAATGCTTTTCCCAATTCCCCTTCGCTGCAGTAAGTCCAGGACTGCTGAGCCTGCCAGTTTAACATTTGGAATGGCCGAGGAAAAAAAGGTAACCTTGCTCAAACAATGTCAGAAATGCTGCATCGACATGAATGGAGACATGTTAGATGCACAGGGTATGTGTCTTCGCTGCAAAGCTGAGGAGCAGCAAAAGAATCAGAAATGCAAGAGGTAAGGCAGGGTAGAACAGTAAGGTTTGGGTTAATTTATGGAACTCACCAACTAGATGGCTTTAAAGAAAGAAAAAGTAATTAGGCATGCCATTGGAGAATGGATCTATCAATAGCTATTAGCTATGTTAACTAGACAGAGCTTCCATGCTCAGGGGCATGGGGAGGGGGAAATGGGGAGGGGGAAAGCAGGCCCTGCTTATATACTTCCTGTAACAACTTGGTTGGCCAGTATGGGGAAGAGAATGCTGGACTGGATGGATCTTTGGTCTGATTTGGTTCTGGCTGGGGTTGGGGTTAAGAGAGAAAAGAGGAAGCTAGAGCATTCATTCAAAGGCACTGTGACTTAGCTGGCTAGCATGAGCATCAGAAGAGCACTTCTGCATCAGAGCAAAGGCCCATTTCATCTAGCACCCTCTTCTCCCAATGGCCAGCCAGTTGCCAATGGGAAGTCCACAAGCAGGGTTATGAGCACAACAGCCCTCTCCCCACTTGTGCTTCACAGCAACTGGAGTATTACTCAATGCCTGAGAGTAATACTCAGCTATCATGGCTTGTAGCCATCGATACCCTCACCCCCCAAGGCGTTCTTAAAGCCATCCAAGTTAGTTGCTACATCTTGTGCTTACGAATTCCATACTTTGTGTGCTATGTGAGGAAGTACTTCATTCTGTCTGTCCAGAATCTTTGAATATTCAGATTCACTGGGTGACTTTGGGTATTATGGGAGAAGAACTCCCATCTAACTCCACACCATTCTACAAACCTCTATCATGGCCTCCCTTTCTTGTCTTTTGTCTGAACTAACGAACTTGCAAATGCCTCCCTTTCCTGAACCCTTTCTAGCTCTGCAGTATCCTTTTTGAGGTGTGGCAACCAAACCTGAACATAGTACTCCAAGTGCAGCCTCACCAGAGAGTTGTATAATGACAACATGATACTAACAGTCTCTCTTCCCCCACGTCGCCGCCCCCAGTCCTGTTCCAAACAATCCTGAACACGGAATTTGCCTTCTTCACAGCTGCCATATACTAGGCCACCGTTACCACCAAGCTATCCACTATTATTCCAAGATAGTCTTAGTCATCATCACCACTTCAAACCCCACTAGCATATCTATGAAGTTTTGAGAGGCACATCACTTTATACCTGGGTTATCTCTTTGCACACTGAATCTTAGTTGCCATTTTAATGATCATTCAACCCAACTGAATGAGAAACTGAAACCAACATATTTGCTCACCCTTACTTCTGAAGCTGTGATCCTTCATATTCTAAGCTGTAGTCTCTTGGCTCCTTTATCCAAATCCCAAGATCACTATTCTGCTGGCAAAATTCACTTTTAAACAGAAAAAGCAAGCTTGGTTAGAATTCTATTTCTAACTTTCATTTTAAAAAACGCAGCAGTAGCATTGTTTTACATCATTTTCTATTTATGATCAAATGCATCACATCTCTATATAAGGTAAAAGGTAAAGAACCCCTGGATGGTTAAGTCCGGTCAAAGGCGACTGGTGTGCGGCGCTCATCTCGGTTTTCAGGCCGAGGGAGCCAGTGTTTTTCCACAAACAGTTTTCCGGGTCATGTGGCTAGCATGACTAACCACTTCTGGTGCTACGCGACACTGTGATGCGTGCCAGAGTGCATGGAAACACCGTTTACCTTCCCGCCTCAGCAGTACCTATTTATTTACTTGCACTGGTGTGCTTTCAAACTGCTCACTCTGTCACACGGATTCAAACTCCAGACCTTCCTATCAGCAAGCCCAAGAGGCTCAGTGGTTTAGACTACAGTGCCACCCGCGTCCCTACATCTCAGATACCGACACCAGTCCTCAAAATTTAAATATTCAATGCCACCTCAGTTTCAAATGACATTGGCTGTGACTTTGCACTCAGTTAAATATGCATGAAAGAACTGATCACACCTTTATATCCTGCAGATAAAGTTCTGGGCTTGTGTTACCAAGATAGTGCCAAGTAGGTGAAATGAGACTGCAGAACTGATCAGATCAGATCTAGTACACCTCCGTGGCCAATTTTCTTCTTATATGTATCTGCTTCTATTGACAATTTTCGAAATTTCAAAAGGGAAGCCAGTGAAAGACCTCCTTGTGCTTGCTTCACACCTCTTATTCTCTAGGACCAACTTAACATTATGGGTGCTTCCAGATGATCTACTTATTGTGCATTGATCCTGATTTGCTCACAGGGAGGCTAGACGATGTTGCATCAAAGCAAGTGCTATCCTACTCTTTACATTGCATTTGCTTCTAACTTTCCATATCACAAAAAAGTTAGATCTCTTGAGGAAGTAGGTTTGTTGCCCAAGAGCTCCGAATCAACTTTTATTTGCCAGCATGCGAATCCTCCCTGGAAAAAACCCCCACACCTTGATCTCCATTCTACCATCACCTCTGGCCTCAGGGAAAAACAAAGCAAAACTCAGTCATAGCTATCGCTCCAGAGCTTTTGGAGATCATCAACTGAAACATCAGATGAATTAGAGTGGGATACATTGCCACTTTCCCTCCCCACATTACAAAAAACAACTTTTCTTTCTAGTTGGTGTCCTACATTTCTTCCATCAGATTCTGATGGCCTCACTCTCAGGCTTCGCTCCAGCAAGATGGATGCATCATGTATCTTTGGACCATGCCTTTGTACTTCAGTCTTGCTGCTTGAAATAGGGCTACCAGACGTCCCTGTTTCCCAGGGACAGTCCCCGGATTTGCGAATAAGTCCCTGGACAAATTCCATCCCCGGAATGTGCCCAGATTTCATCTAATGTCCCCAGGAAATGCAGCAGCGGCAGTCTCAGCAGCCCGGAGCAGTTGGCTATGGCTGGCTTCAGGAGCTGCTCAAAAGTCCCCATAGGATGGTGGTGCAGGGGGTCTAAGATGCAGCTTCTGGGCTGCCTCCACCTTCCCTGACCCCAGCAACTAAGCTGTGAAGGGAGGCTTCATGCTGCCTACCGGAGCAGCCTCCCAACTCCGTGCAAGCGGGAGGGGACAGGGATCTCTCAGTTAGGCAACGGGAAGCCTCCCTTCCCAGCTGAAGGATCCCCGCCACCTCCTGCTTGCACGCAAGTAGGAATGGGATTGGGGCTGCTCTGATGGGAAGGGAGGCATCGCACTGCCCGAGCCTTGCCGTCGCCATTCTTGGCCCTCCGTCTCCACTTTCCATGCCTGACCCCCCACCCACCGCTTCCCCACCACCACCACCACCAAAGAACCAACAACTCAGGGGCTGCCCAGGCTCATGGAGAAAGGACATAGGAGCCTCAGAGGAAGGGGAAACGTGGTGGTTGAGGTCAAGGCAGCGGCCGCCCTTCTGCCACCGCCATCACTGCAGTATCAACATCCCGAACATGTGGTATTTATTTATTTAAAGTGTCCCCGAATTCATTGAAAAAAATCTGGTAACCTTAGTTTGAAAACAAATAAGCACCATTTCATGTGAGAACCTGTTTGTTTAAAGCAGCTTCCCATACAGTTGAGCCAATCGCCATGCCACTTGTTGAGAGCGACCACAACCCTGCTGCAGAACATGTGAGAACCTTGTCGAGATCCCATGTTTTACTGTAAATGGGAGTTAAATATAACCCAAAGACTCCATCTGCTGGCCATACAATGTACTCAGTCCAGCACACCAGATTTGTCTCTTTCTTTCTTAACTGGAGCCCCAGTATTTCCCAACTAGAACTCTAATAAGATATTCCATGAGCAATGAGTCCTGTCCAAATCTATCTAGCAAAATAGGATGCAGCCCACAAAAGTGTATCTTACAAGAAATTTATCATTCTATAAGGTGCCATTGGATTCTGTTCCTCTGGAACTACTGTACTTAAAATAGTAATCTCCTGAGAGGACTTTTACATTTTCCAACAAATATATTTATAAGTTACAGTATTGATCATGCCTTTAAAAAAAAAATCAAAATCAAGGTTATTTAACACATATCAAATACTAAACAAAAACCAATGATAGAAAATGGTGCATGAATTCTGGGAGGGGGTGAGATGGTCCCAACCCCTCCTATGGATGGCATCATTAGCTACTTCTTTGCGAAAGCCACGGTGGGTAGAGAACAATCTAGTTAAAAACGGAAGGAGTTCAGAGAAGCTTATCACAGTTTATTGTGGACCCAGTGCTGCAAGTCTTTCACACTGTGCACACAATGTTGTCCTCATCAAAATGCCACACACACACACACACACTGCAACCCAGACTTACCACTTCCACATGCATTTTCCATGGATATGATGAATCCAGATTAAACAGGAAATTAATATGGGGCATGACTCTGATGAGGACATTGCCATGTGGAAAACACGGTGCAAAACATGCTCGCATGAGCAGCACCAAGACCACTGTGAGCTGCTGTGTATGGAGGCACCCAGAGTGTCATATGAAGAGAGTGTGTGGTTGGTGTGCAAAACCAAAAAAGTTTACTAAGTGGTTTATTGAGACCTCCAGCATTTTTCAAGTGCCCTAATAAAAGAATAGTTTGAGAACTGAGGCAATAGGGTGTCTAGATGCAAAGAAAGGACATCTTTAAATGTCTAAAGGTAAAGGGACCTCTGACCATGAGGTCCAGTCGTGACCGACTCTAGGGTTGCGACGCTCATCTCGCGTTATTGGCCGAGGGAGCCGGCGTACAGCTTCCAGGTCATGTGGCCAGCATGACAAAGCTGCTTCTGGCGAACCAGAGCAGCACACGGAAATGCCGTTTACCTTCCTGCTGTAGTGGTACCTATTTATCTACTTGCACTTTGACGTGCTTTCGAACTGCTAGGTTGGCAGGAGCTGGGACCGAGCAACGGGAGTTCACCCCATCGCAGGGATTCGAACCGCCGACCTTCTGATCGGCAAGCCCTAGGCTCTGTGGTTTAACCCACAGCGCCACCCGGGTCCCATATCTTTAAATGTCTATAGAAAAAGTGCAGCTTGTCATGTAGGGGTGGGGGAAAGCTGCTTCATGGTGCATTTCTAAGTTATTGGCACCAACCTGACATTTTCAGTATATGGTGCCAGAAATACTACCAGCAAATGACTAGTATCTACCGTATAGTAGCTGCTGTGAAAGCTTGCAATGAGATGAGAAAACACATGTTCTCTTTAGTCCTCTCCTGACTTCAGCTCATTTTTGCAACTCATCGCAGGCTTTATGGTGGGATTGTTGCAGCTTTGAGAGTTATTTGTTTTTAATTTGGGTCCTGAGGGTGTCTTTTAATGCTAGGTACATGTGCCCTGCCCTTTTCTGAAAGCTTCCATCTCACTGGTCCCGGATTGCTGTTCTTGAATACAGCTGTTAGGTCAACTCTGTGTCACCTCCTCATACCAGTGTAGCAACCTGATCAGTTGGTTTGTCAGAGTTTATAGCATGCTTGTTTCAGGAAATAGCTCCAAAAGGACAACACCACAACTCAGAATATAGGTGTGTATTCTCAGATCCTGGAAAAAGATAAATCCAGATCTGGACAAGAGGAAAGACAGTGTGAATACTATGGACTTCAGGAGTTCAGTTCAGGTCTTTCCATTTTGGACTGCAGACAGATAATATTTCTTGAGGTGGCAGAATGCCCCAGTTGGAGAAAGGGTATCTTTATGATGCTGAAGGTGAATACATTTCTCAAGGGTAATCAGTTTTTAGCTCTGTGTTCCTTTAGCTCCTCATCAATCATGGACTTTACAACTGAGCTTGGGGGGAGGGCAAGGGAGAAAGGATATTATGCCTGGCAGTATTTTTGTACCAAACCTGCTGAGCTTAGTAGGGTGGCAAGGCCCCTCTCATTGAACATTCATCCCAATGGTGGCCAGTTTTTTTAGTTTGTGTTGCATGTTCTCATAGGTGTGAGGTACGATGGTGATGCCACTGTGCCAGCCCAGCCCTGTGCTCTAATCTTTGCGGTTGCAGGAAGCAGGACACCAAAGAACATTGAAAGAGCCAGACGCTTTCACCATTCTCCCTCACTCTGCTTTTAAAAATTCACAGCAGCCATGGGAGACTGAAATCAGGAGTGGCAGCCCGGCTGGAGTGCAGAGACGGGCTGTTTAAATTGTTCCCTTCCTTTCCCAAAAGCAGGTGATGTGCAGGACTAAGAGATAAATTTGGTTCCGTTCACCTTTAAAAGGTGAATCTACCTAATTTATGCCTTCTGAATCAATACATGAAGCAAAGCATTGCCATCTTTTGAAAGCTGCACTTCTCTGAATTTTGCAGTACAATTCTCCAGCCAAGAATATGCACGTCTGTTGGTGAAAACAGCATACAAAAATGCACTGTATTAGGGAACGTTGCTTTGCAAATATGTGTATATTAGGCAAAGTTGCATATTTTTTAAAGAAATGTGCATATTAGGAGAGATTTGTACAAAATTGAAGAAGTTTCATGAGGACTTTTAAAAATTGCCACCTGTTGTGGATATGTGGAGAACTCAGTTTAAGAATAGAAAAATGAGAAACCAACATTGACAGAGTCGCCCATTCCTACTTCCCATTTTTGTGAAAATGGAAGGCAATGGAAGTGAAAGTAGCCTCTTCCCCTGTCAGCCCTCCACCCTTGCTTTTAGCCTTCTGTGGGTACTTTTCATACAAAAAAAAAAAAGGTAGGAGGAAGAATCATAGCAATGTGGTGCCCAACCCCTGGCCCCAATATACAGGACTGGGTTTACTCTACTGGCATCCTAAGAGGCTTTCTGTTTTCCAAATTGTATCTGGCACTTCCTACCGAGCTAGATGGTCTGCCAATAGGAATTTCCTCTTAAAGCAGTGGGTCTGGCTTGCAACTGCTGAGCTATATGGAGAAAGTGAAAAGGCATAATTTCAAAATGGCTCCTTAATTACATTGGCTAGTTACAGTGGTTTCATATGATGCTTATGAATTGCTCAGTGAAAATGGACCTCGTGCCCCTTGACATTTTCTCAAGCGTGCACATCTCCGTTACACAGGGATCCTGCCTCATACAATGTGAATGAGACGATGGAGACCGAGGCTGCCTATTCTGACTTCATCAGCTGTGACCGGAGCGGCCGGAGAAACGCAATATCCGACCTCCAAGGAGATGCAGCTGCTCTTAAACTGGAGAAACTGGCAAGCACCATGGAGGATATCGCTATTGCAGGGGACGGTGAGTCCCTCTTTGCCCAAGTCCAACCCGAGCTGCTTCTCAGGCAGCTGATCTAATCAGGAAGCTCAGATGAGTATGTTCTCTGCAAAACACACGGGGCTTATCTAAATCACTGCATCATGATGGGACATCGGCACATGCTACTAACATCCGACTTCTCACACTTCTTGACACATTGCTGAAGAGCTAGTGTTCTGCTAGTACCACTGAACCATTGGCAATAGCCACACTAGCTTTATTTGCCAAAGAAATCAATTTCCATCAGATCCAATTCACACAACTCTCTGTTTGATCATTTATTTTTACAGAAAACCAAGATTCGACCGATGCTACCGAGAAGGAATGTGGACTGACTCCTAAGAGCCAAGATAGCAGCCCGACCTTGTGAGAGCTCTGGTTTAGGCTGCAGAACGGTGGACGACAACAACTACGGCTCTTCCATCTGTTAAGAAACACAATTGCAATAAGGAGTCTCCACTTAAAGGTTTCTGCCATGGCCATCTGGCTCTTGCAGTCACTTTCTGTGGCAGATGGTACCTTCAGAGAACTGTCTCTCTCTCACACTCTGCAACACTACACACCAAGAGATGTTTAGTGACTTGAGCTACTCAGAGAGCCTTTTGGCAACTATTTTCCTGTATAGGAAACCACAATTTCAGTAATAATATATAGACTGCAGATTTTATCGTACAAGGTACATTTTGCTCACACGATAAACTATTATTTATTCCTATCTCCCTGTAGATTGTTAGGTGACTTGCGGTATGTATCTCACTTGTGCACATGCTGTATCTCAGAAGTGCTGGTATTTTTCGGGCTGTGAACATTGGTGAGGAGAAGTATAGGAAATAATCCGCCAGCCACTTCTCCAAAATGATCGCCATTGAAGCCAATGACCTTTTTGTTGCATAAGGGCAGATGCAGCCTTGCACAACACTAATGCAGTTCAATGGCAATTCCACAGGAAGTGGTCTCCATGAAAGAGGCACCAGTGACATACCACTTCTGCTTACGTCGCTTCTTCTTTCTGGTATGCAGAAAAGGATTTCAGAGGCACAAACCAGTGGATTAAAAAATGGGCTTAATTGTGCGTGCTAAAAAGGGAAGGCAGCACTACTTCAAGCTAACTCATTACCAAGTTCTAGAGTTCCAATGCCTCTGGTAAATTGTTGCATCCTCTGTTAAGAGTTGTATCTTGTGGTGAAACTTGCATGCAGATCCATAAACCTGTTGTCCCTCCCCCCCCAGCAATTAAAACTAAATGAGTTCTTCATTCATGTGTTTTGCTCTTTTCTAGTACTTTATGCCCCAGACTTGCAGGGTTTTCATTTGGTCTTATAACCAGTGCTTTTTTTTGTTCTTTGAAAAAATGTTTAGGGGTACTCTCATTTTCCTACTCATATTGAAATACTGCCCCTCAATGAGGCCAAACTTAGATTCACAAAATGTTTAGGGGTATGCGTACCCCTGTGTACCCCCAGAAAAAAAACACTGCTCATAACCCAATCTAAACTAGGAGTGTGCCAGAAAACGTCTGCGTTAATTTCCCAATTCCTGTGCCAATATAAGTTACTGTTACAGGGCTGCAGGAACAGATATTCACAATCTTGAGTACAGACAGCCATGTCTATCCATGGAATATGGCAGGATTCTCAAACTGGCCTCTGGGGGGCATTAAAGCACTGGTCTATGTGTGCACACCTCAAGCAGGGTGGGGTGGAAATGGTAGTTGGCTGCGCTAGTGTGGCAATCTAAGAACAAAAGAACTTTGTTGGATCAAACCCAAGGCTATAGCCCAGCACTGTTTTTGCTCAGCAGACAATGAGCGTGACATGATAGCCATAGCTCTCTCCTGCTGCTGGTATTCAGAGGCATACTGCCTTGATTATATACTAGTACAATCCATTGAATATCTTGTTGTCCATCAATTTGTCTAATCTCATTTTAAAGTCATCTTAAATTGTTGACCATCTCCACCACAGTCTCCCAGATTAACTCTGTGCTGTAGGAAGTTCTTCCTTTTGTGTGTCCTGAATCTATCCCCATTCAGCTTCACTGGATAACCCTGGATTCTAGTTATGATCAGGGAGAGCACATAAATTATTTCTATGTTTTCTCCACACCATGCATTAATTTTATACAACTGCCTGTCGTGTCTGTCCATACACTTCTAAACTAAGCAGCTCTGGACATTGTAATATTTCCTCATAAGAGAGTTGCTGATCATTTTGACTGCTCTGTTCCAGTTCTACATTCTTTCTTTCTAAAAAAATATATATTAAGTTTTCAAATTTACAGTTGTCAAAGAGAGCACCATTGCTATATGTAACACAGGAACAGGGTTGGGGTGGGAATAAAGGGAGGAAAGGGAGTAGAAGAGAAAAAATGGAAAAGGGGGGGTCAACGGGACAACAGTCATACCGTATATAAGAAAACACAGAAAATATGACAAATATGACTGTTAAGGGATGGGATGGGATAAAAGGAGATGTTTACAGTTATGAATTTAAGTACTGTATATTCCTGCGTATAAGACTACAGTGGTGCCTCGCTTAACGAATGCCCTGTAAGACGAATTTCTCGCTAGATGAATGGATTTTGTGATCGGAGGTTGCCTCGTAAGACGACGAGGTTTTCTATGGCTGCCGCTTCGTCTTGCGAAGCGTGGCCATAGAAAAATGAACCTCCGACTGCAAAGTCTGCCGTGTAGCGAGAAATTGCCAATGCTTTTTGCCGCCTGCCTTTCCCTTGGCTTGGGGAAGGCAGGTGGCAAAACGCCCCCACACCGCCACACTTTGGCTCCGGGGACGAAGGCTGCAAAGGCAAGCAGCTGTGTGCCAGGCAGCGGGGGGAAGCAGCCCACGCACCGCCGCACTTCGGCTCCTTCCCCCGGAGCCGAAGCGCGGCAGTGCAGGGGCTTTTCGCTTTCACACTGTGCCGCTTCGGCTCCAGGGGACGGAGCCAAAGCGCGGCAGTGCGAAAGCCCCCGCGCAGCTGCGGGTTTTTTGCCGCCTGCCTTCCCCTCGGCTTGGGGAAGGCAGGCGGCGAAAAGCCCCCGCACCGCCGTAGTTCGGCTCTGTCGGGCGGGGGGAGGGAGAAGCGAAGGACCGATCCGATCCTCCGCTTCTCCCTCCGCCCGCCCGACAGAGCCAAATGCTCAATTCGTGTGACAGGCGGGGTGGGGGAAAGGCGGAGGAACGATCCTCCGCTTTCCCCCCACCCCCACCTGTCACACAACACAGATCTGAAGATCGGTGAGAGCTGTTTGCCGGGGTTGACAAGCCCCAGCAAGCAGCGCCTGCCGATCTTCGTGTGACAGGCAGTGGGGAAGGCAGGCAGGCAAGAGAGCAAGCGCCTGCCTGCCTGCCTTCCCTGCCGCCAGTCTCCTGGAGCCCATAGGAACGCACTAAGTTTCAATGCATTCCTATGGGAAACCGGGACTCGCTAGACGAAAAATTCGTTACACGAATTGACCCATGGAACGAATTTCATCTAGCGAGGCACCACTGTACTTTTTAACCCAGGAAAATCTTCTCAAAAGTCGGGGGTCGTCTTATACGCCGGGTCATATTTCTTATACGGCGAGTATATCCCAAACTCTATATTTTAACTGGAAAAGTTGGGGGTCGTCTTATAAGCCCAGTCATCTTATACGCCGGAGTATAAAGGTAATTATTTCTACATTCTTTTGAGATAAGACCCAAACTGTACAGAGTGTCAAATACACAATGTCTACTGGCTCGCTCCTATCCATATGAAGGACCCACTCAAATAATTCTAAAGGTTTACTGAGACTGGACTTACCATTGCTGATTCTTCTTCAGTAAGGCACGTTCTTCTAAATGCTTGATAATTTTTGTCTTTCATATCTTCCAGTAATTTACCCAGAATAGACATTAAGCTACTGGGTATGTAATGCTTTTCACACACACACACACTCCACTTCCCTCCAGATCCACTGTAAAATTGGTGTTACACTGGCAGCTTTCCAGTCCTCTAGTACATTAGGCCAAATGACACATTTCTGTTAGAAGATCAGCAATCCACATATGCTTTAAAAACACTTGGGTGGATACCAGCGATGTGTTAATTTTTAATTGATTTCATCTATTGCAAACACTATTTGTGTCAGCTCTTCAGACTTACTTCCTGAAGAAGTCAAAACTCGACCCTCCAGACTACAATTCCCATCATCCCTGACCACTGGTCCTGTTAGCTAGGGATCATGGGAGGTGTAGTCCCGAGTTTGCCTATGCCTGATCTACCTCAATTTTTCCATGGTTAAATCAGACTCAAGTCTATTAGATCATCTAATACAACTGCCTACTCAATCCAAACTCTCTCAGTAACATGCCAGCCACTCCTTCCCCTTCCAGAAAGCCAAGAGGCTTTGTGTTACCTCTTTCAATAAGAAACCAATCTCTGCCCTTTCTCCTTACCCTTTAATTGGGGTGAAGAGTTACCGTAGAGCAGGGGTGTCAAACTCAAATTCATCGGGGGCCGCATCGGCAGTTTGGTCACCCTCAAAGGGCCAGTTGTATTTGTAGGACTATGTGTCCACTCTTTATTATCATAAATTATTGTCACTGCATTCAATTATTACTGTTTTTTGTAATAATGTAAGTAATAACTAACATAGTCAGAATAATGGCAAGTAGATATTCAAATGTACAATTATTGTACAATTTATTGAAAAATGATTTTTGGTAACTGCACTGGGTGGTGGAGGCTCGCTAGGGTTTCATGCAGGAGCTTTGCAGAGCTACTGGTACCTGGAGATGCTGGGGTCCTTCTGCATGCAGGACAGATGTTCTGCCAGTGAGCCACCACCCTTCACCAAAGGGACTGGCTGAGGTTGACTCACTGGAGCTGTTCTCCTGGTTCCAGGGTTTAAGGGCCAGAAGTATAAAGCAACATCCTATGTTTCTGAGGAGAGGGAGGGGAGGGGAGGAAGGAAGGAAGGAAGGAAGGAAGGAAGGAAGGAAAGAGGGAGTGGGAGGGAGAGAGGAAGGAAGGAAAGAAAGAGGGGAGAGAAAGAAGAGTAGGAAATAAGGAAGGGAATAAAGAAGGAAAGAAAAAGAAAGAGGGAGAGAAGACAGAGATAAAGAAGGAAGGAAGGAGAGGGAAAGAAAGAATAAGAATGAGGGAGAGGAAGAAAGATGGGAAGGACGGAAGGAAGGAAGGAAGAAAGAAAGAAAGAGAAGAGGGAGCAGGAGGGAGAGAGGAAGGAAAGAGGGGAGAGAAAGAAGAGTAGGAAAGAAGGAAGGGAATAAAGAAGGAAAGAAAAAGAAAGAGGGAGAGAAGACAGAGATAAAGAAGGAAGGAAGGAGAGGGAAAGAAAGAATAAGAACGAGAGAGAGGAAGAAAGGGAAGGGGGGGTCGCCGCCTTGATTCAGCGCCAGAAAAGAGCGCGAAGGGACCCAGGGGCAAAAAGCATTTCCCATGCAGCGTGAGGCAGCGGGTGTTCGTTTTAGGAGACGTGTGTAAAGCCTCAGAGTTGCACGTTTGTGAGGCTGAGCCGCTGCTGAGCTCACGTTCATGAGGCTGAGCCGCGGCAGGAGGAGGTGAGGCAAGAGGAGGAGAAGGCAGCGGCTTGCCGGGTCGGTGCCCGGCAGCGCCGTACGGAGAGTCCCAAGCCTCTGGGACGCAGCAGTGCTCTGTAGCACTTTGAATCCTCCTCCACGCGGCGCTGCTGGGTGCTTTGTCTGTGCTTCAGCCACAGCAGCAGCAGCCGTTTCAAGGGCGTACCCACCGCGGGGCAGGGAGGGGCCGCTGCCCTACTCTAGAGGCAGGGCCGGTCGGGCAGCTGCGGGCAAGAGTGGCGCTGCCGGCGGGGCTGGTGGGCAGAGGCGGAGGACAGCCCAGCGGAGCGCGAGTTCGGCGCCCGCAGCAGTCTCTTGCGCCCGAGCCGTGCGGAGTCCACACAGGAGGGGGCAAGGGCTGACGCTCCCGACGTTCGGGAGACCTTTGCGCATGCGCAAAGCGGGGCGCATGCGCACAGCGCGGCTGTGGACTCCGGCGGCCGCCGTGCAGGGCGCATGCGCACAGCGCGGCTGTGCTCAAAGGTCTCCCGAACGTCGGGAGTCGTTCAGCGCCTGCCAGACCGCTGCAGCAACGGAGCCTCGGAAGGCTTCGCGGAGGCCGGGGCTTTGCTCCAGACCTCCGCGGAGGCCCCGATCCAAGCCTGGTTCCCTTCTCTCCCCCCCCCCGCCCACCCCCAGACTTCCCTCTTCTCCTCTAGGCGGCCGCTGGTTTTCTCCCCTTCGCCGCCGTCGCTTCAGGTTCACGTCCGCCTCCCCCCCCCACACACACCATCAAAGCATTCTTGACATATGGCTGTCAAGCCTCTGCTTAAAAACATCCAAAGAAGGAGACTCCACCACACTCCTTGGCAGCAAATTCCACTGCCGAACAGCTCTTACTGTCAGGAAGTTCTTCCTAATGTTTAGGTGGAATCCTCTTTCTTGTAGTTTTAATCCATTGCTCCGTGTCCGCTTCTCTGGAGCAACAGAAAACAACCTTTCACCCTCCTCTATATGATATCCTTTTATATATTTGAACATGGCTATCATATCACCCCTTAACCTTCTCTTCTCCAGGCTAAACATACCCAGCTCCCTAAGCCGTTCCTCATAAGGCATTGTTTCCAAGCCTTTGACCATTTTGGTTGCCCTCTTCTGGACACGTTCCAGCTTGTCAGAATCCTTCTTGAACTGTGGTGCCCAAAACTGGACACAGTACTCCAGGTGAGGTCTGACCAGAGCAGAATACAGTGGTACTATTACTTCCCTTGATCTAGACGCTATACTCCTATTGATACAGCCCAGAATTGCATTGGCTTTATTAGCTGCTGCATCACACTGTTGACTCATGTCAAGTTTGTGGTCCACCAGGACTCCTAGATCCTTTTCACATGTACTACTCTCAAGCCAGGTGTCCCCCATCCTGTATTTGCGCCTTTCATTTTTTTTTGCCCAAGTGTAGTACTTTACTTTTCTCCTTTTTAAAATTCATCTTGTTTGCTTTGGCCCAGTTGTCTAATCTGTTAAGGTCATTTTGAAGTGTGATCCTGTCCTCTGGGGTATAATACGCAAGTGTGGTGTCAGTTCCCAAAGGTCAACAACTCTGGGGACCCCTTCCTAAAATATGTGATCAGTTTGCTGTAGTTTTTACTGTTTATTTTGATTTCACCTGGGCTCTGTAGCCCCGCCCACATTCCCACTTTGTGGCCCCTCCCCTCCCGTGCCTTGGCCCCGCCCCTTGCCCCCCCTAGTTTTGATCCTGGGTACGCCCCTGAGCCGTTTCCAGGCGCCGAGCCGTGGCAGGAGGAGGAGGATTCAAAGTGCTACAGAGCACTGCTGCGTCGCAGAGGCTCGGGACTCTCCGTCGGCGCTGCCGGGCGCTGACCCGGCAAGCTGCCTCCTCCTTCTCCTGCTGTGGCTCGGGGCGCTCCACGCAGCGCTGCTCCGACCGCCTTTCTACACCCCCCCAGGCCCCAGCTGTTTGTTGGCGCTTTGTCGGCGCGGCACTTCAGCAGCAAGGTCCCGCTGCTGGGTCCCGCTGGCTGGGGCGCTCGGCGGGCCACATGATGAGGTCTGGCGGGCCGGATTTGGCCCCCGGGCCTTGTGTTTGACACCCGTGCCGTAGAGGGTGGTGTGAATAAGGAAGAGCTTTCTGAGACATAACCAACAGCAATTACCCTGTTCAGCAAAATGAGTTTTCCTGTTTCAGTCTCCTATGCAAACCCACAATGGGGGGAAAGAGGGACAGTAGGTTATTCACTAGTAACTGTGATATCACAGGAGACATGCTAAACATAGTGCTTCTAGCCTGTTAAGTATGCCTGGGTTAAGTATTATATTTAGCCAAATCCCCTGTGAGCTGGTTCCAAGCTACTTCAGCATGAAGTTTCATTGGGGAGTTAACATATGAAGAGCATTTGCCAGTGGTACTGAAATATCATGCTCTTTTAAATCATGTAACATTCTGTTTTCCAAAGGCATTTCCCACTGAATGGTCATGAAGCCATTTATTATATCCGGGTTATGTAGTATTTCCCAGTTCCTTACTATATACCGTAGGTTGGTAACCAAAAGCTGATGGATCTTGCATATGTAGCTGTATAGAAAGATGTGAATATTCAGTTTCAGACTTCATAGAATCATAGAACTGTAGAGCGGGAAGGGACCTCGAGGGTTATCTTGTTCCAATTCCCTGCAATGCAGGAATCTCAACTAAAGTATACATGAAGGATGACCATCCAGCCTCTGCTTAAAAGCTTCCAATGGAGAATCCAGCACTTTCCAAGGCAGTCCTGTAACTTGTCTGTTGGCCTGCATTACATTGGCCTTCCAAAGCACTGTGTTACCCGCTGGAATATTTGGTGTTGCAGTGATCATTCAAACTCTTAGTAAGTTTTATCTGCTTCTATCTACTGGCAATCACTTGGTCCCCCTTGCAAGATGTTTCCCCTTGACTGATGTCCTTTTTGGACAAAGGATTCAAAGCAAATTCCAAAACTGATTGGATTATTTCAGGCCAATCTGGATAGGAACAAAGGAAGTTGCCTTATACGAAGGCTGGCCCAAATCTCCCACTCGTCTTTCATAGGACCCTTCGTTCCCTGGTGAAAGTTAGATGGTATCAGTGATTGGGGACTGGGGCAGGCAAAAAATTAAAAATAGAAATAAAAAATAGAAAAATTAAGACAGGACTGAGCTTACTTTAAAGATGAGGTGGCCCATTACTATTTTTTTAAAGAAACAAAAAGCAAAGCTTCACTGTTGCTTCAAGCAGTGGCTTGGCAGCCCCCAACAGCCTGGCATTTCCATTGGGAGTTTATGCCCCATGGAAATGATACCACATCATGAAATAGCATCTTCCTAGGATAATTCTTTTGGGGTGGGGGGAGAGAAATGGCTGCACTCATTAGAAACACAGGCTATGAAGGATCTTACATGCTACCCCTTTTCACTGGAAATCTCAAGGCTATCCACCTACGTCTTGTTTCTAAGTAAAAAGACTCCCCAAGAGCCTGTAGTTCTGGAAGAGTGACATGGAGAATGTGTGTGCAGTGCTGCTTAACCCTTTCCTTTCTTCCCTCCCCCAGTTGCTTTCCTATACTCAAACTCACAGCCACTTGAGGCAGCTTTTAATTTCATTTTTTAAAAAGAAGCAGCTGCAATAGCCAGCTGCTGGGGTAAGGCATGTAATTGGGTGTCACATCTAATTTGGCCTTGAGAAGCATGAAGAACAATAGCACAAGTTCTCGTTTCTTCTGTCTTATTTAGCCACGCATTGGCACTCTAAGTGGATGTCTAGCCCACAGCTCCTTCATTAGTTATTTTTGCTCATCCAACTCATAGGTTCCATAGCTACTGCAGTCCAGGTGGAGTCCAGCTAGACATCCCTCCATCCCCTTGCTCCACCAAGTGACAATACCTGCCTTGGAGATATAATCACAACATTTCTATGTTTTTTAATTGAATCACATCTTGCAGATTTGGGCTTGAAAACTTTTCTGATGCAACAACAGTGACATATGCATATAGTTAAAATGGAATTTATTTCATTAAACCAAAATAAAAATTCTCCTTTGTTCTTCAGGATGTGAACAACATAAGAAAAATTTATAAGGATAACTTTTCATTGACATTATAAAAATAACAAAATAATTCCTATATATATATTTCAGGTTATACATAAGACATTATAGTTTACATTCAGAACTTATTTTCGGATACAAGTGCTATGCAACGCTGTCTCTTTTTCACATGCGACCAAGTGATGTCAAAGCCATTCATCAGAGGCATATTTTTGGTGTCTGAAGCTTTGCAATACCAGCCTATATAACCACTGAAATATGGCATTGGATGATTTCCTTCGCTGTGTTTATGAACTTTAAAAAACATTTTAAACCTAAGCCAATATCACTATTATATAGAAGAATTAGTCGTACAGCATCAGAAATACAGTGATAGACAGGCTCTGGGTCATGCAGACTCAGGCTTGCATGTACTGTACCACTTGTTATCTCTGGTGCTAGATACACCTGATAGGAATAAGCCCTGCTTGCATTGTGATGAAAGCAAAGATGTGTGTCATTCCTATGTCCTACAAAACTAATACTTCATGGCCACACTTAAGACAGAAAAGGACCACTAGTCCCAGCAATGTCAAGAGCTACTTGGTGATAAGCTTGAACAGACAAAGGGCTCTGTGAAGAGCTTTCTGCTCACAAAGAAACAGTGTTTAAAGCAAGTCCAGCTCCTTGATATAGATTTTTTTCATTTTTTAAAAAGCATAAAGATATGTTCATTTTATAAAGGGCCTCAAGTCTCATTTTCAGCTCAGGGTAGAAGCCTACAATAGACCTCCATTTGTTGTGAACAGTTTAATATACATTCAGATTGTGCGCCAGCCATGTTCACAAGTACTTCAGTCCAGAAATGTTAAACTAAGAAATCCTGCTCTGTCGATAGAAAAAACAACGATTGTGTGAATTCACTTTGTGTGGTTGAAGACATGTGTCTCTGGGCCAAGCCAGATTTATATCAAGTGCACAGCTGTTACTGAAAATGGTAGCTGAGGCTTTAGGCACCACCCTCCTGTCCATGACATCTAGAAGAACTCACCTGCATTCTGATGTCACGCCACTTCATGTTGTTGGCTGCCACTTGGAAGGAGACAGAAACATGGTGTGTCGTGATTAAATCAGTAAGTTCTATTAGACATTATGGAAGGGGAGCTAAACATGTGGTTGCAGTAGATGTGCTTTTGCTAGAGTATCTGTTTGTGCCCTCAACAACTAGTCCTTATGAATGAAGCACAAAGATAAAATAAATAAAACCTGGGTAGTTTAACATATGTTGAGCCACTGCACAAACTATTCATGCTCTACTACTAAAAGCACCTTGAGGCATCTTTAGAGGTTCACAAATGCTGATCACTTTTCTAGAAATCTGATAAAATTACATAATTTAAAAGATCCACTTTAAATGCTGCTCTGTTCATGTAAGAGGGGAGCAAGTCTTGCCAACTCCTTCCTCCATCTGCAGCCCCACAACGTATCTCACAACACATCCAAGGCTCCCCAGTCCCTAGGAACAAATATGCAAAGGGAAGGGAGAACCAGGAAATCCCTGTTCTATGAACTCTGTTCTATTCATGGAAAGAATAGAAGTTCAGATCAAAGCACATGTATTTGGGAGTTTCAAGTTCCAGAATGGAAGATTTCTGTGAGTCTAGGAGACAAATTCTATAGTACATTAGTCTTATCCTTGCAAGTACAAGACTTCCAGGTTCCTTATAATGAAATACAAGGACAAAAGGATATGCTCAGATACATGGAGACTTTGTGGATATTTTTAAAAGATTCCACAACAAATGAGTATTTCTAAAAGATGCAAAATAGAATATTATAATCACTAGAAGAAATCCCACAAATGTATGTGAGATGAGGCATCCTGGCATGGTAATGATGCAGTATTACTTTGATTTGGATACCGTATTTTTAATTTCTGCAAAAGACCACTGACATGTGGTTTTTAAGGTATTTACTTACAGACTGACCATAACTTGGTTAAACCAAAGTATTTGCATAAGTCAAATCAGTCCCATGGATTGGAGGTGGGGGTGGCGTGAATCAAAATACCATGAAGTTCAATTCCAGAAGTTCAGACTAACTGGTTTGTGTACCATGCTGTTGAGAACCTACCAGATAACTTAGCACCATTAGCTAAATTTACCATACTGTTGGTAACAGACAAGGAAAAAACCTAAAACACAGCTTAGTCAAAACTGCCAGTTAAAAAGAGCAGCAGTTCCAATATTGCAGGTAGCAGATGAAGCAGCTGTCTCAGCAAGTGTACTGGAATAAAGGAGTTTGCTTCTTTTGCAAATCAATCTTTTAAAAAGTGCTGTGTTGTTCTTTGAACATACACAGCTTAAGACATCTTGGACAAGTCTGATTTGGGGAAAGGCAAGATGCTGAATCTGGACTACAGTCATTTGCCCCAATTCGGAAGTGATCCCTTGCTATATTGGGACCTATATGCACAGATCAGATGCATATGACTCAGAAGAGTCATTCAAGGTGATCACCATTAACACTGTCTTCTGGATAGTGATGCATGCTCCTAGCATTCTTGAAATATAGGTAGGAACTGTTATCTTCCAGGTGCACTCAACAATCCTTGGATCAGAACCACTATTCTTTAAGTATTAGCTCCAAAGAATTTGATGACATTTAAATAAGTATTAAGTTGGTATTAAGGCCAAGCAGAATCAAGGAAGGAATAAACCCAGCCAATGACTGTGTCAAACTATCAGAAAACCAGGGATAAAGTGAGATTCCCCACTAAAAGATGTTAAACATCTGAAAAAAACTCAGTTGTGATTCTCTCTGTTTCAAGTGTATGGGCATACAGAACACAAATTACAGAGAAATCTCAGTAAGGCCAGAGATAAGTTATAGCTTTCAAGAGAGAGGAAAATGGTTTGAGAGATGCTTTGCTTCCCATTGTATATACACATTCTTTTGTCTCTCTGTTGCTTCTGGTCAACTAGGTCCTGGAATTAATACAGTCTCTAAAACCTGCTTCCACTTTGGTAAACAGAGGTAAATTCAGCCATTACAAGAAGCAACCCCTCCTCCAAACTTTCCAGTCTATGAAAAGATTATTATCTCCAGCCTAAAAAAACTCATGTAAACTCATAGCACCCATCTTATTTATGGGATCTGGGTGCTCTAGGCAGATATAACACAAACATTGTAGGAATACTGTTCTTTATATATACTGTATGCCCCACTGTGGATGGTAATAGTAAACAAGATAGTAACACAGTACTAAGTTTGTGCGTTGTCTTCAAAGAAACAAAATGGAGGTCTCCGACTACCATGAAGTTGTCAGGAAAAGAGGTCACGAGTAGATGGCATCATATGGATCAGAACTCTGTGCTTTGTACCATCCCATAGGCTTCATACAGCTTGTAGAGAAGCTCCTTTTTTTCTTTCTCTGGCAAGAAGCTAGACTTGGCAGCATTTATGTTCTGCGAAAATTGGAACAAACATAGAAGTGAAGCTCAGCAAGTATAATATTCTGCTAGTGTCTTAGTATGCATTAATAGCCAAGTCTATGTGAAAGTAATGGATGCAGTTTCCAACCCTACATTTTCAGCTTTTTGTTAAGTTGGCAAATGACAGCCTTTTAAAAACAGTCTTTAGGCTTTGATCACTTAGCTGGGATTAAGTCTTGCTACTCCTGATTAGACATGCAAAGTGGAACACTTTAAGATGCACACACAGTCATATTCCAGAGATCTGGTGATCAGTTGATGCAACACCACCTTATGCTAAGTGAGAGCAATGATCTGTCCATCAGGACTAGTGGAGGCTCTATGGAATCAAAGGCAGCATTTTCCCAGTGCTGCTCCTGCCACAGAACTTTTAAGTAGAGACCTCATGCAAATTATTATTACTAGATTTTTCTACTGCTACTACAAAGCTTCCTTAATCATGATCACACTCAAGGCATGGAGTATTAGAAATTAGAGAGGTTCTTGGTGGGAAAATCAAAGCACTTGGCCCATTTCTCATTCCAGTGGCCCACCATCACCGCCACCAAAAGGGGGATCCAGCTCCCAGGGAAACCTAAGTGTGCAGAAATCCACATGGTTCTCTCCCTTCAGTTGTCCATGCCTAATATATGGATGTTGGGGCTGCGGCAGGGGAAAGCTGTCCGACAAAGCAGTACAGCCCTGCTCCCTGATGGGATGGGGAAAATGCATTGGCCTATAAATTAAGAACCCATTAAAATTCAAACAAATGTTTTCATTGCCTGCCCAATTGTATGCCTTTGCTGATCATTCCTATGCTATGTGCTATGTCTCAGTTGCCAGTGTTAGGGTTCTGAGTTTTTTACCTTCCTCATTACAGCTACAAAGGTTTATACTTCTCTTTTGTTCTCATATTACTGTCTGTGTCAAAACAACTTCTGGTCTGGGGCATTATGCAGGGATCACAGACAAAGTGGACTCCCAACCTGTCCTCATGGGAGGACCCTTAGCGGTAAAGGATCACTTTTCAACCTCTTTAAAGGGCCAGGTGGTACCTGCCACATCTCCTGGTTAGTCTCCGTAGGCGAGAGAAGCAGACTACACAATGAGCTGCCCTATGTTAGTGGCCTTCTTCCCCCAAAACTCCTTACCATGTCAGGCTGGTGTGAACCACTGCCAGAAAACCACGGTGATGCACGAAAGTTGGAGCCTTGTGGGCTTATTGTTCAAAACTAAAATACTGCTCTGAGAGCGCAGCAGTGCAAGCAATAGATGGTTCTTTGTTTGGACTTCCAGAAGCAGTTTAACTGCTGATCTCTGGAAGCAAGATCATATCACCTCATGTTTTGTAAAGTGCCATATATGTTGATACCATATGTTGGTAGTGCTGCTATATAAATAACATGTCATATGCTGGCTTGTTGGCTAAACAATGTGGTGACTCGGCACTCTCTTTCCTCCTGACATGTAATGTGCCTGCCAGGATGAGTCAACATTTCTCCAGAGAGATTGTAAATAGAGATTGTTTTTCCTGGCTTGTAGTGAAAATGAGAATTTTTCGCCATTTGTATGCCTTGTGCCTTTGTTTTCATTTAAGCCAAACCCTGATATATTTTCTGCATATCCACATGCTTTTTTCCTATTTATGGGCACAGTGTTTAAAATAACAATTATATCCATGCTTCTACATACCAAGTCAACAAGGCTCTTGGGGTGAATGGGCAGATATGTACCCATTTCAACTAAGCAAAGAACTGACAGTTCTGGAGAAGAAGGAAGAAAGGGCTGAATGGGTGGGTAAGTAGAAATTCAGCTAAAAATGGTTTCAAGATTGCCAGCTATGAAGTGGGGAGGATTGCTAACAGATTGAGGTTGAATTCTGACAAGACAGAAGTACCGTTTGTGGGGGACAGGAGGCGGGCAGGTGTGGAGGACTCCCTGGTCCTGAATGGGGTAACTGTGTCCCTGAAGGACCAGGTGCGCAGCCTGGGAGTCATTTTGGACTCACAGCTGTCCATGGAGGCGCAGGTCAATTCTGTGTCCAGGGCAGCTGTCTATCAGCTCCATCTGGTACACAGGCTGAGACCCTATCTGCCTGCAGACTGTTTCGCCAGAGTGGTGCATGCTCTAGTTATCTCCTGCTTGGACTACTGCAATGTGCTCTACGTGGGGCTACCTTTGAAGGTGACCCGGAAACTACAACTAATCCAGAATGCAACAGCTAGACTGGTGACTGGGAGCGGCCGCCAAGACCACATAACACCGGTCTTGATAGATCTACATTGGCCCCCAGTAAGTTTCCGAGCACAATTCAAAGTGTTGGTGCTGACCTTTAAAGCCCTAAATGGCCTCGGTCCAGTATACCTGAAGGAGCGTCTCCACCCCCATCGTTCTGCCCGGACACTGAGGTCCAGTACCGAGGGCCTTCTGGTGGTTCCCTCGTTGCGAGAAGCCAAGTTGCAGGGAACCAGGCAGAGGGCCTTCTCGGTGGTGGCGCCCGCCCTGTGGAACGCCCTCCCATCAGATGTCAAAGAGAAAAATAGCTACCAGATTTTTAGAAGACATCTGAAGGCAGCCCTGTTTAGGGAGGCTTTTAATCTTTAATAGATTCTTTTATTTCATTTTTCTGATGGAAGCCGCCCAGAGTGGCTGGGAAACCCAGCCAGATGGGTGGGGTATAAATAATAAATAATAATAATAATAATAATAATAATAATAATTATTATTATTATTATTATTATCACACAATGACAAAGTTTGTGAATATATGCAGATACAGATTGTGAATTAGGATGTCCATTTACAAAGCAGTAACCTTTCTGCAATGGTCTTATAATTATGTGGCGAGCTGACTATCTACTGCGCCTGTCTATATGGCAGTAAGAATCTCACCATACCTCTACAATCTAGAGTTGTGATTTGGTGCAGATGTGGGGTACAATTCACAGAAATGGACAGGCTGTAGATGTGGTTCTATGCCCACCATGGTGAGCTCCCATAAGGCCATCTCTGTTTTGGAGAAGTAACTTTGAGAAGATTTACTTTGGCTGCAGATCGAAGCACAGCTTTCTTGGAAGTAAGCTATTCTTTCAAAGCAAAGAGGTTTAGGATCAAGCACAACCAATGCGAAAAACCGAAACCAATTTACCATCCTCTTGAATTCTTCCTCAGTGAAGCCCATGCAATTGTGAGCTATTTTGTAGTCTGTGTGAATTGTGGAGTTGAAAATGAGTGGATCATCTGTGTTCAAGGAATAATTTGCTTCATCTTTCATAAACCTGAAAAAAAAACAGAATTGAAAGAACATCAGGGTTTTTTTAGAGTATAATTTGCATTTTCCTCATGGGAAAAAATATAGTGAAGCCTGTTTTCTATCCCACTTGTATTGAACCTCATAGGCAATTTCCATTAAACTACAGTCAAACACCAAATATACTTTTTATTTATTTTTCACTGTACAATAATGTGACATGATACAACACATTTCAAGTAATTGGCATACAATATCACAGGGGTGAAATCAGTAATAAATGTTTTATCATATATCAAATCATATTAAGTTTTCTCAGATTTTAAGAATAATCTAAGATCCAATATATATTGTTGAATATTTTCCTGTCGTATTACTTTTCTTTGTTATAAAAAAGACAAATTAGATAAAGTGCTAACTGAATGCTCTAGAAGGCAGGCGGCTTTCTAAGAAGTGGCGCCCTCCCTGTGGAACACCCTTCAGATGTCAAGGAGATAAAGAACTACACAACTTTTAGAAGACTTCTGAAAGTAGCCCTGTATCAGAAAGTTTTAAATCCTAGATGTTTTATTATGTTGCTATATATGCCACCCAGAGCAGCTGGAGAAACCCAGCCAGATGGGCGGTGTATAAATAATAAAATTATTATTATTATTATTAGATGGTGTAAGAGGAAGGGAGTACAGGGAACCCCCTCCTCTAATCAGGAGCAGCTCATCGACTAGTAGTCATGAGAGCGCAGACTCGGCAGAGGCAAGGCAGGAAATAGGAAGAGGGGACCGGGGCTCTGACAGCCTGGGAGAGCATGAGCCCCACAGCCAGGAACGGAGGGAGGAGAGAAGGGGGGAAAGGGAAAACATGGAGCGCAGACCTTTGCCCTCAGTTCCGGAATTAAGGAAAAGACGGAAAGGGAGGAGACTGTCCGTCCCGCGCCTTTTATGTTGGAAAAGGGGGCGCAGGGGGGCAGTCCCGGATTCTGCATCGGACTGAGAAGACATGTTTGCTGACACCACGTTACACTGTACATAGAGTGCACCAATAAAGATTGTTTAAAGACAAGCAGGTGCAGAGTCGTTACTCGAGAGTAGCCGCAACAACCTCTGACAGATGGCAAACTGGGAGGCTTAAACCTCATGGCTCACCTCAATATTAGGATTTGAGCTGGTAACTGGGTAGTGATTTTGATCCAATAAGTGAGAAGTAATGTCAAAATAATTGAATTAAATGTAGCATGATTACTCTGAAGTTAAAAAAAAAATACCCAACCCAAATCCTTACCTTACTAATGGATGATTACTGAAGCCGGTTTGGCATGCACTAGTGAGGTGACTAGACCAAGGGCAGATCTGTATATTTATAGAAAAAAACAAAACAGAATTAGTACACTTACCCTTTAAAATGCTTATGTTCATAATTTAGAAATGCTGGGCAGTGGCTATCAGTGAAGGGAGACAATACTGAGCTAGATGGACTAATGGTGTGCCTTGATACAAGGCAGCTTCCTCTGTTAATATCAACTGCAGCTATTATCTGGTTCATGTAACAGAGATGGAGACTTGAAAGACATTCCATTACCTCAAAATGTATATTTTCTTTCAACAGCTGTTTATATAGGCTTTCATCTTCCAAGACATGGTAGCCATGACCAATTCGCTCTGCCTTTAGGATGTTGACTGCCTATAATGAAAGACGGGGTTGGAGGGTGGGGGTGGGAACATAGAATCAACTTTTTGCTAAATAGGTTACTCTCTATTACACAGTTCACGATAACTACAGCCCACAGCATTAAAGTGAGAGCAGCTCTATAAATTGTTTCGAGCTATTACTCCTATTATATAAGGTATACTTACCACAATCTGCTAAAAGCTTATTTAGAAACACAGTCATGCTACGTATGGCACAGACCTTCTGGAGACCCCAAAACCCTTGAATACCAAAAAAAAAACACACTAAAAAAGTGGGAGAGTATGATTTAGTTTGTTATTACATGAACAAGCATTGGGCTCACACGTTCCTTCCTCTCTTTATGATCTTCAATGCGCTGTCTTTTGCAAATAGCAATAGTTTTCTTACCTGAAAAAGTAAGCTATGTAGTTTGCACTCAAATCACAATCAAATTAGAGAGATGGGTGGAAGACAGAAATAAAACACCTGGTATAACTTTTTTTTCCTTTTTAAAGAAGTGGGTGCATCTCTGTTTGCCTCTCCTGAGTGGATTACTCCTGTGAAATTACACCACACTATGGAACAGTTTATAACTGTTTTGATTTTTTGTAAGAATTATATGCAATGTACATGCATATTTGCTCCTTGTGCAGAGACAAATCCCACCAAATTTCAGAAGGATAGCTGCAGCAGTCTTCTTTCAAGGGCAGCCCTTACAGTTTTTTTGGTGTGTGTGTGTGTGTGTGTGTGTGTGTGTGTGTGTGTGTGTGTGTAAAAAAAGAGAGAGGAATTAGCATCCTGTGGTCTGAAAATTGCAGATGTGAGAGGTAGCCCTAGGTAAAAGTATCAAAATTGCACACAAATTGGTCTAGCAATTTTTGAACTAGGCACCTTTAAAGTTGAATGGAAGGGAGAAAGAACTAAATAGGATTCACTTTCCACCTTCAAGACGCTGGAAATGGAGAGTCTAGGTAAAATTGTTCCCTCTGATAACAAACTTGACCTATCAGTCACAACAGAGCTCTCCTTCCTCTCTCTCCCCCATGGTTCAGATCGTACATTCTACTGTTTACTGTATATTCAGTGTCAATTGTCAGCTTTTCCAATGACACAACATCCTTTTTTTTGTTCTGCAGTACAACTTCTTACCTCCTTGACAACCTTGGGTGACCCAACCTCACCAGCATGAACAGTTCGATGAATGCCACATCTTTCAGCTTCCTAAATAAAAGGGAACACAAGGAAGAGAATAAAAACTGACTGGCAAATGCTAGAGATCCATAGAATTTCTTAAGGTAGCATTTGCTACCTTATCTTTCTTTGGCTATAGTCTAAGCAGAGCTGCTAAAAACTGGAATATGCACAATAGAAAAATCTGCTTAAAATTGGTATTTCTCCCGAAGAGGGAAATTTATTATTTTATTAAAATACATGCAAAGCTAAAGATTGTCACTTTTTGCTTCACAACAATCATGATAAAATGTGTAGTAAAATACCATTAATGCCAAAATAGGCTTCAAAGAGGTTTACAAAATATAAAAAAACCAATAAAAAACACAATTACACGGCATTGTTAAAATACACAATAAAACAATTCCATTAAAACATAAACATGTGGAATTAAACTATGCAATAAAGCTCCTTGGAGATTAAAACAGGAGACTGGTTGAAAGTTCTTGGGCATGTCTTCAAATGCTGGTGGAATTACTTTATTGTAACTGAAGGTAACAATAATCCTAGCAGAAGTAAATTTCCTTCCCTACCTCCTTCCCACTTTTATGTGTTCTAGCACCTTTCCTCCACTCTTTCCAGGCATGGTCTGTGCTTTAAAATTTCATGTCTGAGCACACACACACACACACACAGTTTCCCCTGTTTCCTCTTAATCGGAGGAAACGGCAAAACATGGAAAACCTGAATTGACATGCTAAAGAACAAGTTTCACAGGGGAAGCTGTGCAGGTTGGGGGGCAGTGAGAAATGCTCGGAGAAAGAGGTTTTAAGCCTGGATCTGTGCCTAGAAAGGGCAAAAGGTAAGCGTGGACAAGCTTTTCGCCTGGAGGAAAATGTATTTCCCTCACCCCCATTAAGTCTTTCATAGAAGAGCTTAGCATCAGTCGGTGGCACCCAAGAGTCATTGGCTAAAACTGGTGGAGCACCTGCAAAACTCTACCCCATGTATAACTGTTCACATGGTTGATAAAAAAAATCCAGCGAAAGCATATTGATTTATACCTGGGTGAATCTACAGAGAGGAGTAACTACATCAATCTTCTATTTGGAAAGCTTTAGCCAGACATTTCTTATCTCTAGTCTCAGTCTGTGACTGAATGAAGGTTTGCTAGCAGTTGGGATTAGGTTCTCATACCTGTAGACCAGTCCCATTTTAATAAAAAGATGCAGCAAGTTTTACATGAGTGCATGATAATAAAACACTGGAATGGGAGTCTTATATGCTGTTCTTCTCAGATTACATGTAAGGCAGGCACTGAGGGTTTTGAACTCCCCAACTCCCCCCAATCCTGTTCTTTCGGCTCCTTACTCATATCATCTGAACAAACCTCATAAGCCTTCCGATGATCTGGGTAAGTCTCAGCATTTATCAACTCATCGCCAGCTAAGTCTATAGCCACCACTGTATCATTCTGATACTTCTTACACAGTTCCACCACTTCCAGTGACCAGCCTGGAAAGAAAAACACAAAAATATTGTAAGGATGCAGCTGAGTTTCTGCAGCTGCCAATGACATACATACATACATACATACATTCATACATACATACATACACACACACACACCATGTATAGAAAAATATTTGTCACATAAAAACATCACTTTGTTTTCTAGAGTTTCCCTCCTTTGACAAGGCCTTCTGAGAAGATCAGGCAATTGTTGGTAAGGTAAAAAGGTAAAGGACCCCTGGATGGTTAAGTCCAGTCAAAGGCAACTATGGGGTTGCAGCGCTCATCTCGCTTTCAGGCAGAGGGAGCTCGCATTTGTCCACAGACAGCCTTCCGGATTATGTGACCAGCATGACTAAACCACAACGGAACACTGTGACAGAAACCAGAGTGCACAGAAACACTGTTTATTTTCCTGCTGCAGTGTACCTATTTATCTACTTGCAGTGGCGTGCTTTTGAACTGCTAGGTTGGCAGGAGCAGGGACAGAGCAACGTGAGTTCACCCTGTCACCAACAGTCCAATAGCCATAAAGAATTCTAGCTTTTTAAATAAATGAGTCTGCTTTTGGGAATGGGACACTTCAGCCTGTGGATACCAAAATGTCCAGAAGTGACATGTAGTTCTATTTAAAATGAAGAATCTAAGGTCCCTAAACAAACCACACACTGCGATGTATTGTATTATTAGCTGTGTGGGGCAAAAGGATTGCCAAAAACCAAAGCTGAAGTTTCTGAAAATTACCTACTCTCTATAAACTTTGATCAAACTTACGGTATTTTAAATAATAACACGTTTGTGGCATAAGCTTTGGTGGACTACTAGAGCCCATTTCACCAGATATACGAAGTATTGTCATTAGCAGTTACCGGTAGGTATTCATGGATATAGGGAGGAAACAGTGAACACTAGGGACAAATTGTGAAAATCATTTGTATAAAGCTTAAAGTTTCATGGCAACCATTCACAGAAGCAGTGATTTCTTGCCCCTGGAAGTGTCGAGTTTAGATACATGGTCAAGCAACTGCTTCCTTATACACCCAGTCTCAATATTTCAGTGTGTGCAGGTAACTTGTTCACATCACTTCTCAGCATAAGAGAAGATATAGAGTTTTAATCATTGCCCTGTCAAAATTAATGAAAAACTGGACACTTTAATTAGTTGTGTTTTTTTAAAAAAGATTACCTTCACCCCTTTTAACTCTAATAATATGAGGACTACTATCTGATGCAGAGTGTTGGCAAACAACAGATAACAATAATAAAAAACTTTCCATTATTATTACATTTATTTATACCCCACCTTTTTTCCCTGGCAGGGACTCTAGACAGTATGCAGATAAAACAGAAACAGGTAAAAACATGGAGGGGGGAGGGAACCAATAATTATAAAAACAATTAACCATTAACAGAAGAGAGAGCGAGAGCGTTCTATTAAAAAATACAGATGATTACAATAAAAGCATCACAGACTACCCCTTTCCTTAAAGGTAAAGGTAAAGGGACCCCTGACCATTAGGTCCAGTCGTGACCGACTCTGGGGTTGCGCGCTCATCTCGCATTATTGGCCGAGGGAGCCGGCGTATAGCTTCCAGGTCATGTGGCCAGCATGACAAAGCCGCTTCTGGCAAACCAGAGCAGCACATGGAAACGCCGTTTACCTTCCCGCTGTAGCGGTTCTTATTTATCTAATGTACTTGCATTTTGATGTGCTTTCGAACTGCTAGGTTGGCAGGAGCTGGGACCAAGCAACAGGAGCTCACCCCGTCACAGGGATTCGAACCGCCGACCTTCTGATCAGCAAGCCCTAGGCTCAGTGGTTTAACCACAGCGCCACCTGGGTCCCCTTTCCTTAAAAACAGTCAATTCCCAAAAGCCTGTTGGAATAAGAAAGTCTTCACTTGCTAGTGGAAGGACACCAAGGAGGGAGCCGGTCTAACTTATCTAAGTAGCCATCAAGAAGACCCTCTCCCATGTCCCCACCAAACGTGCCTGTTAGGGTGGTAGGACTGAGAAAAGGGCTGTGCCACCTTGCTTTCATAGGGAACATTTTTTTTTAAAAAAAATCACAAAACGGTTCTATATAAAAGCATATTATGCAGGCCACTAAGCTATCCAGAATCAGAGAAAAATACAAATCCTAAAATGGTCTCCTGCGAAAAAAGTAAACTTCAACAATAGCTATACATGGAATTGAAGACAGGAGTGCCTGGCGTGCTCTGGCCCATGGGGTCACGAAGAGTCTGACACGACTAAACAACAACAACAATACATGGAATTAAGAAGGCTCAGATTTTTACAAAAGCTGTGAAGTCCAGAGGTCAGGAGTTCAGAGAGTGCCAAGCATCTTGTTAGGTGTGATTTAATTGGGTCAGCTGCCAGACAAAATAGAAAGCAGATAGGAAGAGATAAATATAAGCCTCTTCTAAAATACTGAGGACATCTTAATAGTTTTTGTGTGTGTGAGAGGGTGGGGAGAAAGATTTGCGGTATAATTGCAAACATTGTTGGAAAACAGGTTCTGCCAGAACCTTCTCCATTTCTTGGTTTTCAGCAACTCTAATTGTGATTTCATAGAAAACTGTATGTTTGGCATGCAAACAAACTCAGCAAACACTCTGGATGCACCATGAGATAGATAGATAGATAGATAGATAGATAGATAGATAGATAGATAGATAGATAGATAGAGACATTTAAAAAAAGACTTAAAACACAATCTAGAATCCCATCAATTATTCCATTACTCCACTCACTGCTTCATGCATGGGCTGCTATAATTTATGGATGATTACAAGTTAGAGAAAAATGGCGCACTGTTTCATTGATCCAAGCCAAGGGTTCCCAAACTGTGGTCTGTGGACCACCAGTAGTTCAAACTTCATTCAGATGGTCCATGACGTGTCTGGATTTGTGGTTGGAAACTGTTGATGATGGGAGATGGCAGACCCATCACATTAAATTTTCACATTGATTTTTAACTCTATATTTATTGTGTCTTTTATTTGTTATATATTGTATTTTCTTGTTTTATTCTATGGAATTCAAACTGAAATACAATAAAATCCAGGGTGCACCCAGGGTGTTAGCTGAGTTTGTTTGCATGCAAAGCATACAATTTTTAAGAAATAAAAATATAAGTGGTTTCCCTAAAAGCCAATGAATGGGAAGTGTTCTGACAGAAGCTGTTTTCAATGAGTGTTTACAGATATACTGCATTCTCTCTCACACACACCCAATTCTATGGGATTCAAATTGTAATACAATATATGAGAAACAATAAAAAATATAAAAATAGAATTAAAAAACATACAGTATCTAGCACCGAAAAATACAATCACTACAACAGGCAGAGAAATCCTTAAGTGGTTCATGAAGTACCTGCACAATTTTCAAGTGGTCTGTGAGGAACAAAGTTTAGGAATCACTAATCTAAACTAGTCACTTGAAATGAGTGCTAAGGTAAAGGTAAAGGGGCCCCTGACCATCAGGTCCAGTCGTGTCCGACTCTGGGGTTGCAGCGCTCATCTCGCTCTATAGGCTGAGGAAGCCAGCGTTTGTCCGCAGACAGCTTCCGGGTCATGTGGCCAGCATGACAAAGCTGCTTCTGGCAAACCAGAGCAGCGCACAGAAATGCTGTTTACCTTCCCGCCGGAGCGGTCCCTATTTATCTACTTGCACTTTGATGTGCTTTCGAACTGCTAGGTGGGCAGGAGCTGAGACCGAGCAACAGGAGCTCACCCCGTTGCAGGGATTCGAACCGCCGACCTTCTGATCAGCAAGCCCTAGACTCTGTGGTTTAACCCACAGCGCCACCTGGGTCCCTGAAATGAGTGCTACTAACCTGCATTTGTAACAAACACAGCATTTTCATTAGAAGTTGGCACTAGGGTGACAGAGGCGCTCTTCTGGCTTGAACCACCAACTTTTGCCTAACCTTCCTAAGCAAAAATCTTTCAACTGTGAGCCCTCTGCCCTGGACTTTATTGCACTGGGAAATGTCTGCTAGAACCAATTCAGAGAATCTTCTTGTTTTTATAATCAATGTAAGGTTATGGGGAGTTTACTAGCTCCTAAGAGATTTGTTAGAGGAAGGAGGTCAGAAATCAGATACTATGACAGTATACCATATTTTCTAGGTAGAATCTAATGCAGAACTTCTCAAACAATGTCAAATCTACTGAAAAGACAAAGCAAATATTGCACAAGCCTCCCAAAGTGTAAGGCAGGTGTTTCAAACGGCTTTGAGCATTCTTAATGGAAGAGGTCAGCTTTAAAAGCCTCCAGCACTATATAAATCACAAAAGAACAATTATTGCAAAACTTACTAGAAGAGGACATTCTACTGATCTGTATAAATACTTATGCATTCTGTTTCTTAAGTCAATCAAGAAACTCCTTGGGAGGTGGTAGGGAGACATGCAGGCTTATAATTTCAGCAGCTATCTAAGCCTACTAAGGGAGTACAGTACTTTCTTACACATCTGTACACCCTTCAAAAGTCAAATGCAGATTCCTAATTTCTAATAATAATGAATTTGATTTAGTCCACGAACTTCGTCAGATCATCATTTTCTCCTTACTTTTTGCATCTGGCTTATTGGAATGGTAAGTGTCTGCCCTTGCTTCTTCAGTTCTATTTCCTTAATATATCGTCATTAACACACAGCCTATTCAACAGAAGCCTTCTGAGCAGGTGGCAACAGTATCTTTCATAAGACCAAGCCAACAACCTGCAGCTGTCACAGGCTTGAATAATTATGTAAATATGTCTTGACTACTTGGCCATGACTAGGAGAGTTGGACAGTGCAATTCTTTTCTCAGTGGAACTACTGCATTTCACTTTCCTACCGGTTCTGCCTAATACATCCCAGCGGAGCTAGCACAGTCCAACCATAGTGCGGTCACTGAATGCAGAGCTCTAAGAATTCAAGATACAGCCAGGGGGGAAAAAACATTTCTTCTCAAAACAGACCAAGTTAATGTTTGAAAGAAAAGGATTATGGCTTAGCTCGGAGAAATCTGGCACTTTGCTTCCAGGTCTTTGGCTCCTTGCAGGTCAAAATGCTACACATTAGGGAGTTTAATCTTAAAAGGCCTTTATTACGTTGGGGGCAAACCAACAAGCTTCCCCTTTGTCATGAAGAAATGAACAAAAACTTCAAAAAGCAACGCCAACAAACTTTCTTTCTTTTCTACAACTGAAGGGGTCCAAGTAATTGCTATATTAGTGAACCAAATGTAGTTTTATTTAAATATTTTGCTTTTTATTCTACCACTTCCTAAGTGCTCTGGGTAGGCAAACCATTAAAACTAATCAGCTAATTAAAAAAACAGTATACAGTCACTCTAGATCTTTTTCGCCTTTGTTATTTGGTTATTGAATACCAGCTGAAACAGGTAGGTATTGCATCACTCAAGCTTTAAGGCAATGGGAGGTTTACAGCCTTTTAACCCAACAAGAACACCTCTTTGCATGCTATTTAAACTTAGGCATAGAGGACAGTTAACAAGATGGTCTTCTATCTTAAACATAAACTACAAAGGTCCATTCAGCGAAATATGTCTGCTGTTGTCTAATGTAAACAGCTCCCATGCTTTCTTACGCTGAAGGGCTATCGTTGCATTAAGGTCATATATATCAGAGTGTTTGAAAGAACAAGGGGAAGGCTATCTCATTATCTAATCTGCAATTGCAAAGGTTCTTTTTATTATTGCCCTGGGCCAACTGCAAGAAAAATAAAGGAGCAGTGAGTTCAAATATTTTCTTCAGGCAATAGTTAACTTATGATTGAGACTTGACTACAGTCATACCTCGGTTAAGTACGCTTCAGGTTGAGTACTTTCAGGTTAAGTACTCCACGGACCCAGAAGTGTTTACTTCCGGGTCCCGCTGCGCACGCGCATGCACAAAACCAATCTGCACACGTGCATGCACAAAACCATTGTCCCTTCGCACGCATTATTGCTGCTCGGGTTAAGTACTTTTCGGGGTGCAAATGGCACCCCGGAACCAATTAAGTACTTAACCTGAGGTACCACTGTAAATGTTAATTTTTTCATCTTCTTTATTTTATAGTACAGTACAGGACATTGATAACTGCCTTCATTTTATGGATCAATGGTCTCGTTTGGACAGTAAAATTTGTGTTACATTGCTGTTTTAGGGGGTGTTTTTCATTGTCTGGAAGGGATTAATCCACTTTCCATTACTTTCAATTGGAAAGTTCGCTTCAGGTTACGTACGCTTCAGGTTAAGTACAGACTTCCAGAACCAATTAAGTAGTTAACCTGAGGTACCACTGTATTTGCGGGATACAGGTGGCGCTGTGGGTTAAACCACAGAGTCTAGGGCTTGCTGATCAGAAGGTCGGAGGTTTGAATCCCTGCAACGGGGTGAGCTCCCGTTGCTCGGTCCCAGCTCCTGCCCACCTAGCAGTTCGAAAGCACATCAAAGTGCAAGTAGATAAATGCTGGCCACATGACCCAGAAGCTGTACGCCGGCTCCCTCGGCCAATAATGCGAGATGAGCATCGCAACCCCAGAGTCGGACATGACTGGACCTGATGGTCAGGGGCCCCTTTACCTTTACTACTGTATTTAGGTTAGACTTTATTGGAGAAGACCTCCTTAAGAAGATATTTTCAGGAGATACTCACAACTGCTTCCTATTATTTTTTACATTTGTTAGTCAATTTCCTCTAGACATGCTTGTTACCACATAATTCCATAGCTGGCTTGAAAGCTTTATTATTGCTCATTGCTCAACTACAGTTCTGAGTAAGCACAGGGTTAGCACAGAAGTCACAATGGAGAGTTGTGCAAGTGACTATATATGTACTGCAGATTATCTTGGCCCTGAACCGGAGTCATTCCAACCACAGTGCCAATCATAATATCAGAGCTGTCAGATTTCCACACACTAACAGGAAAGTGTGACCCTTTCTTTATAAAGCATTGGATTAACTCTGACAAGTCGCAGTATAAATGCCAATACATTTTCAGAAGCTTAATATGGAAATCACTTAAACGATAACCATAGCAGCCAATTCTGTGACTTCCAGCTGTGGTGCAGCTGGGAGCTAAGAGAAAGGCACGTTAGGCAAATCCTCACTGTGATCAACTCCCATCCAGAAACCTATGTCCCTACTATGGAAGGATGTGAGGATCCAGAATTGGCCTCAACAGTCACTTATGGACACACTGTTAAAAGACCATATTCATGGAAGACAATCCAACTCGGCTGCAAGTGATCACCAAAGAAGAAGCAGCATCTGGTGAAGCAGCCAAAGCACTTCAGGGTTCAATCCTGCCCATACTTGAGGTACAGGTGTGAAAGAGCAGAGGGAAGATCACCCTCCAGCAGATCCAGTCCTACCAGTGATCCTGAGGAGGTTGCCTGGGTTTCTGGCTGGCTCTGCCATGTAAAATAATCCTGCTATCAGGAACAGTCAATTCTACAAATATCTTATCAATGGAACCTTCCATCATCATATTTGCCTTGTCTAAACTGAGCTTCAAATTTTATTCATCCACAGCCATCCATCACCCATTACAGAGGTTGCACCTGGTTCAAATAAATAGGAGAAATAGGGCAGCCCTACACATTCTGGTGCCCTCCTGATGTTGTTAGACTACAACTCCCATCAGCCCTAGCCAACAGGGCCAATGTTTCAAGGATAATGGGAGCTGTAATGTAACAACATTAGGATTAGACCAGGTTGTGGAAAACTGAAACAGAGTGGGTACTGTGGTGCACTCCACTTACTGTATTTTTCCGTGTATAAGACTATATTTCCCATTTTTCTTTTAGTTTAAACACAGAATGTTGCAACTAAATATGTAAATAGATTTCTTAATTTTGGGCTCAAAAATAGGGGTCGTCTTATACATGGGGGTGTCTTAAAACCAGAAAAATATGGCACTTTACATTTTTAATTAATTTATTAAAGTTGCAGTCACTTTATCTTGCACAAAACAACTTACAACCAAACAGACAATAACTCCACATAGATACATTGAAACCAAGAGGAAAGAGAAAGACATAAAAAACATCCCCCCACTTCTAAAAAGCCACAGGTAGTTAAAGCCCAAAGGCTTGGTTATAGAGGACCATTTTTGCCTGGTGCCTAAATAGATATAATGATGGCTCCTTATTAAGAACGGCTGTTTGTACTGCACACAGCAACAGAGCCGGCTCTAAGGGTAGTCTGGGTGGCGCGGGGCGCCAGCCTGGTAGGGGGGAGCCACGCGGAAACCGTGCCCCGCGCTGCACCCGCCCACCAGCTGTGGCCAGAAACAGAGTGGGGGGGCGGGGGCGCCGGAGCGATCTCTGCACCACGGGGCCCGACGTGCTTGAGACGGCCCTGCACAGCAAAGCACCTGTTTTTAGGTGTTCCAATTACAGTATTATTTTAAAAAACAGATGTTTGCTATATATGATAGTACAGACAACAGCAGCTTATACCAAGAGGCTTGACTGATCTGAACTTCTGCCTGTTTGCAGCTTCCTTTCAACTTGCAGTCAATTCTATGCAAAGTTGGGTATGCCATAGTTCACTCAAATGAATGGACTTAGGTGCACCTAAATATATAGGACTGGGCTGTAAAGAGGCTGTTCTAAGTTCCAGGCAATATTTTGAAATCAGCTCAGCAAGATCTTTAATACCTGCCAAAGTTTCAAGGCATAGGCAAAGCTTCACTGACACTAACTTTAATTGACAGCTGCTTTCACAAAACTCAAGACAGAAAATTCTCATTAGCTCGGCAATCTGTGATTAAGATGGTATGCGGACTCTTAATTCATTACATAACCATACTTCAGCAAAGAGCAGAGATAAGATAGCATGTTGTTAACAATTAACTACCTACTGTGTAGTGCTCCGACACACTAAGGCAATTCATTTCATCATTTAATAAAGATCAAACCTCACTTTAATCATTTCAGACACTTCAGCTGCATTTAGCAGATGTTAATATCCAACCTGACATTTTCTCCAAAAATTCTGGCAACAAACATCTTCTAAGATCAAAATATTTTTAGTCCACAAAGCAGAACATGAGCTGAGTCCGCCCAGGGACAGTTGTGGGCATGATTCCTGCATTGCAGGGGATTGGACACTGAGGTCTCTTCCAACTCTACAACTCTATGATCCAGCACTGCCTCACCTGGCCTTTCCTGGTGGCACAGAGAGGCCTTTCCTCTGCCATCTCTGGAAGGGCACAGTTGCCACTCTACATGCCACATGTTCCACTGCTGCTAGCTTGTGAACTATAAACTCTATTTGAAATTAAGTATTACAAACTCAAAGAACCACATCTGCCAAAAATAGTGCAGAAGCATTTCTGTATTATACATCCATATGCCCAAAATTTAATAGCCCCAGGAGATGAAGTTTTAGATCAGGCTTCCTCAAACTCGGCCCACCAGATGTTTTTGGCCTACAACTCCCATGATCCCTAGCTAGCAGGACCAATGGTCAGGGGTGATGGGAATTGTAGTCTCAAAACATCTGAAGGGCTGAGTTTGAGGAAGCCTGTTTTAGATGTTTATTCAGAAATGTATATATTTACATACTGCATTTACATAAATACATAAAAGTATTTACATTCTGTCTTGCAAAATATCATGGCGGTGACAACTTCTAAAAGCAATACAAAGCAATCATTAAAATGACTGTCTACTCAAATGAACACACAAGCATTAAGTATGACTGAGACTTCTTGCATGGATAAAATAAATATGTTAAAAAGGGGGGGGGCTTGCATCTTATTTGCCTTAAGGATATTGTTACGAATTAGTTCAGCATATTGTTCCCAGCAGCTGAGAAGATGCCAGCAGGCAGGACCTGAGGGCAATAACACTCTCCCTTCCTACGTTCCAAGCAACTAGTATTCAGAAGCAGACTACCTCTAACCATGGAGGCAGAGTATAGCCATTGTCGCTAGTACCCACTGATAGCCTTACCCTTCATGAATCTGTCTAATCCTCTTTTTAAAGCCATCCAAGTTGGAGGTCATCACTGCTTCCCATGGGTGTGCATTCCATAGCTGAATTATGCACTGTGTGGCATACATTTGTATCTTTCTTTTCTACCCAGGAACTCAAGATTGTGTAGGTTTTCCTCCCCTCTCGCCTTTTATTTTTGCAAAGCCTGTGAGGTAGGCTAGTTTAACTTAACATATGAACATAAGCAATAGGTCTGGGTCAATAGATTGCAGAGAGGGAGCTGTATAAATAGCATATATGTGAAATTAATGCCTGGGGCAAAAATAGAAGGCCAATGCAGAAAATACTAGGATGTAATCATTTGTTAATTGTGTCATTAGAACCATATGCAGAAAGTGAATGAATGAAGGATGACAAATAGAGAGAAAAGAACAACTGTGGAAGAAGTCTAAGATTACCAATACCAACCACAACAACTGCACTGTTAATTCATACTTGTCAAAAATTCCCAACTAATTACTACAAAATTAGTCCAATCTCTCATGCCTGAATGGTAAGCAACCTGTTCAAGTTTTCTTAGCTATCGTTATATGAAGGTATCTTCCTCCTGCCTCTATTTGTTTCTCGGTTTCTATCCCTGGACCTACACTTAAGTGAGAATAGTTAACAAGGTTATGTTCGAAACAAAATAAAAAAAATTCCTTCCAGTAGCACCTTAGAGACCAACTAAGTTTGTCATTGGTATGAACTTTCGTGTGCATGCACACTTCTTCAGATACACTGAAACAGAAGTCCCCAGACCCTTATATATACTGAGAGAGTGGGGAGGGGTATTACTCAGAAGGGTGGTGGGAATGGGTAATTGGCTGATGGGATGTTGTGATTCAGCATCTAAACACAATGAATTCCTCACTGATATATTGCAAAAGGATTTGACCTCAGTGTGTGGGGTAGGGGTAGGGGTGGCAGAGAGGTGAGCAAGACAGATTTGGTAAAGTAACAATCAGAGCCACAGATGACCTGTAATACATTACTTGGCATGTGACGCATGCAGCATAGAATAGACCTGGCTTTGATGTTGAAAGCCTTCTCTCCAGCTTTTAACCCCCGATTAACAAGGCTAACCACTTCATCTGGAGTTAGATCTCCCCTGTACAAAGAAAAATATGAAGAGATCAGTTAGGGCATCGTTGTTTCCTATTATCAGTGCTCAAAGAAGTGCTCATAATTGTATCACCAAGCTGCTTGCCTCTCAGGCTGAATTACAAAGGACTCAGTACAACCAACCTCTGGGTACAAATAGCAAACAAGCCTGCCAGATAAAACCTAGTTCAGTGGTAGAACAGATGACAGGAATGCAGAAGATCCAGGTTCAGTCCCCAGCACCTCCATTTGAAAGGATCTCAGGGCTCATTCACACTTGCAAAGTACGAGAGGTTTTGTTTGGGTCTGAGCAGTTTTCCGTTTGCCCTGCCACTTCCCCTGAGAAAACCCGCTCTTCAGTGCTGAATTGGAACAAACATCAATTCACAGAAAACCTGACTGACGTCAGCTCCGATTCAGTGGTAAAGAGTGGGTTTTCGCAGGGAGAAAGTAACAGGGCAAGCAGAAGGGTGGATGAGCCCTCAGATACCGGTAGCAGAGTTGGGAACAGCAGACAATATTGGTCCTCAAGGGATCAGTGGCCCAAATCAGGCTAATAATGTCTCCTATGTTCAGATTCAGCAGGTCCCAAAACATTTTCTAAGCACTATGAACATACCAGAAAAAGTCTAGATTTCTTTGGTATTCTTGGTATTAAATCAAATTAAATTTACGTCTATATTTTAAATGTAGAACACTGGTCTATCTCTTCTACAGAAACCTCCCTGCCCTAGCAATCCACACCCTCTTTTGAAGATGAAACAGCATGCCACTTTGCAAAATAGTTTGGGATGTTTAGCTGTCAGCTATCATTTGGTAATGACCATGGTAAATCATTGAGTATTTCTATAAGGAAATGGGTTTTTCCAGCTGGAATAGCATCCTCCCTGCTCTTTATTAACATGCACAGCTTCAGTCTTCCCTGGCAGGAATTGCAGGCAATAGCAGCAAACTTTCCTCCCTTCTCTATTCTCTCTCCCAAAACTCCCTTATACAAATTAGCAATCTATTGTCAAACAAAGCTCTGGTTTCTTCTAAACAAATTAAGAGCTAGAAAGATCACCTGCAGGGTTTCAAACCAGTAGCTATAACAGTCAAAACTGTGAGGATTTTTTTTTAAAGAGCTGGGGAAGAAAAATGCTTGTGTTTGAGCTCTGGTTCTTTTCTTCAGCTAAGAGTAACTTCTGCCAAGAACTCTTACAGCTGCTTCACATAGGCAAGATGGATGAAGTACTCGGGGCAGGAGGTCTCACTAACGTGGCAGCATTCTCAAAGAAAAGGAGGGATGGAGGAAAAAATATGACAGGCTTGATAAATCACCAGTTCTGCTTTCCAAAATGGAAAGCTAAAGGCAGATGGACTTCATGTGCTCTGTAAATACAAAAGCTGTGGATTTCATATTCTAAAACAAAGGTTATTTTCTTGTCAAAAAAGTAGAAACACAAGGCAAGCCTCAACAATTCTGTTAATTGTGGGCGCATCACAAATACTTATTTTATTCATCCTACACATGTGATGCCTTTTATTTGCAACCTGTCATAACATAGACCTATTGTAACCTATTTGAAATTTGGGTGTGTGTGGGCACGCAAGTCATGACAACTACATAAGGGTGACTAGAGATCTTTGTCTCCTGACTAATTACAGTAACCTAATATTCAACTACGTTATGTCATATTTGAGGTGCAGGATTTTAGTATCTGTTCACTGTCTACCTCAAGCAACAGCTAATTTTCTAAATATCCCTTTTCTGTTTTATAGTTGAAAGTTTAGTTATTTTTCTATTGTGCACAGTAAAGAGTTTTATGTGATTTGAAGAATCTAAATACTCTATCCCCATCCTATGCTACTCCATTAAGAGAGTGAGTACTTGTGAGGATGGAAGTATTTTAACTAGGGAATGATATTTCGGAGTATCACTGATTTCAAAGGGAAGGTTAAACAGTTCCTAATCCCTGCCCATGACACCAATTGGACCTTAATGCTGCAAGATTATGCATGCTTACTTGGAACTAATCCACACTGAGTTCAACAGGTTTTACTCCCAGGAAAGTGAACATAGCCTAAAATGCTAACTTTAGCAACACTGCACTTTCATACTTTTCTCTCATTCTCTGGGGAAAATATAACAATAGTATATGCAATAGTATATGCAAAGAAAGTCAATTAGATACCCATTGTTGAACCAAAAGTATCAGAAATGCATAGGAAGCATCCTTTAAACAAAGAGACTGGTACGTTTTATTATTTGGACTCTAGAATGCTGGTTGGGCATACTGCACTGATCCCTGGTGTAGGATGGAGTGCAAAGAGGAATGTGAAGGAATTTCACATTACCCTTGAAGATGTACTCAAGGCAAATGTGTTGTTGATCACAGAATTGCACAAGCAGCAACATATTTTCTTTAACTGTATGCTGCCAGTTAGTAGTATGCCACCAACTATTTACCTCTCTTAGGAAGGTTACTTTATATTGTGTCATCTTACACCTTTAAGAAGGTACTCACTCTTCTTGGTTCCAAGGGATAGGATGCACTTTGCAGTTGGCTAGGAGGTGAGGGCTGTACCGGGCTTCAACATAGATTACACCTTCCTTTGCTTTCATTTCTACAAATTCATAAGCAATTCTTTCCACAGCCTCACGGTCCCCCCTGTGAATGTAAAAAAATGTTGATTTCTATAATTGCTGTAGTCAATCAACAATCTAAACCAGGCATCCCCAAACTGCAGCCCTCCAGATGTTTTGGCCTACAACTCCCATAATCCCTAGCTAACAGGACCAGTGGTTGGGGAAGATGGGAATTGTAGTCCAAAACATCTGGAGGGCCGAAGTTTGGGGATGCCTGATCTAAACTATATTATACAAAACATGGATATGCAGTGCTGTGGGAGTTAATGCTTCTCAGCAGACCAAAATTATATGCCTCAGCAACACATTGTTCAAACCCTTGTGAATTTGCAAGCCTGATTTAACCACAGATCAATAAAATTTTATTTGGTACATTTATATCCTGTTTCGCCAAATAAATTTAAAATGGCTCACAATAATTAAAATCATATAAAAGGAGCCAATATGGTCTCTCATCCAATTCTAAAATATTACGAAGCAGATAAGCTATGTTTTTCACATTAATGCAGGAAAAACATTTTTCCTATTTGAGCATGAGCTACATAGGCTAATGGGAAAATTCTGGATACTTAAGTAGCCAATTAGCTGCAGCAAATAATCTTTTCGATCCTTTTTGCATTCCAAGTGGCAAGGCACTCAGTTTAACTCTCACACAGAGTTGCAGATAAGGAACTGAAGAAAGTGGTTGTAGTTCTAGGTGTGCAAAACAGATAAAAATCAAAGTCTACTTTGGATTCAATGGATATGGGCTATGTACTTATTCTGTTTTGGAACCAGCACTTTCTCTACTTGCCAATGTCCTCCTACCAGCCATCAAAATTTGACATTTCTGTTATTCATGAGTGCCTAAATTTTAAGGTGGTGTCCATAAGTTATGAGTCAGTTCTAACTCATGATCTGAAAAAACAACAATATGAGCCAACACTGTCATTTCCTAAGCAGCCAAATTTCAAGGATGCCAAAGAAGGCCTGTAGGTTCCAAAAGAAACATCCCAGTTCTTCCCAGTTTTTAGACACTGTGGCTTGCCTAGTCAGTTACTAGCATTCACACACTATGCTAGTTCAGATGTAATACAAACTACTGTTTGAGGTTGCATGAGATTCAAACTCATACACTATCTCTCTGACTCCTCTTGATTTCTTAATCGCTGCTATTAGCAAACCACAGTTTGCCTTTTCATCTAAAATGTGTACCTGATGGCACATATCAGTGGCAGACTTTAAAATTTCAGCAGCAGCCTGTGCAACACAAAAATTTGGTGCCTCCCCATTTCTGGCCTTCCACTGTTTGTCATTGCTCACCACCCAGTGTGGGCAAATGGGTTGCGCTTCCCTAAATCTGCCAGTGCCATACTAAGCAAGGATTAGCAAGGATTTCACAACTGAATGGATATTAATTTGGATTTCAGGAAGTAGTACGCTCTCTATTCTGAATCATGCCTAAGTGATCCAATAAAAGTTTAAAGGCTTCAAGGAATAGGAATGTCGTGTTTGCTGTCCTGTGAACTTGGTCCTATATTCCCCTCCCCCGGACCCTGCAAATTAGGATCCTAGTTGGAAGGGAAGTAAAAGCTCCCCTTTTTGATATTAGAGTACAGAGCAAATCATAATCCTCCAAAAGCCATATTTTTCAAGTTAGCAGTAGTTGTGCTTTTCCTAAGTATGGCCTGTCAGCCTGTGTTTGGTTAAGATTTAGAAGGTCAATGTGGACCAGAATTTATTCCAAGAATCAGAATGCAAAAAAACTATGTATTGGAAGAGATTTCTCCAATGTGTCAAAATCAGTAAGTTCTGCAACGGGTTCAGCAGTCTGGTGACCATTTTGCTATGCTGAAAGCATATTGTGCTGGTCCCAATGAATCCAATCTTGCTGACAGCAGTTCTAGAACTGCCCACACAGGGCTTCAAGGACGAAGACAGATTATGAACCTGTTCCACTCATTAACTACTGGTAGGGTACAGGGTCACCATGCACCAGCAAGTCACATACACCAGGCTGCTTCTTTCTCAGCGGGAATAACGGCACTGATCTCTAAGCAATCTCACAAATTAAAGGTTTGTACTATTTTAGTCTAATGCTTTAATAGGCAAGAAAACATAATCAGGGCAAAACCAAAGCAAGATTTGCTTGGTGGTCATATACTATACAACATGCATCAACAGCGACTCTAAGGGATAGAAGGGAGGTTTGACAACAGTAAAGACGGAGCAAGTTACTTTACTCACGCAATTGCTGGCATGTAGAAAGAAAATTTTTCTAAGAACTCTGTGAGACTGACAGGTTCGCTGTAGCTAACATATTGTAAAAGGCCTTCTACTGTATCCGCAGGAAGCTGTTTTCCCCTTTTCCTAGATGTTAAAGAAAATACATATATCAACTGCTGTAGGCTTACTTGAGTAAGTTCTGAACTAAATCCTTTTAGTACGTCAATGAAGAAAACTGATGGTCAGAAAGCCCTAGATATTTTTCATGTAGTCACTGATTCATCTGATGGCACTTTCTGTGTCTATAATTCCTCTCTTATGCTCTGGAATACTATAAAAATATACATTGTAACCTATGTAACAACATATAAAGTGACTATGTGATTAATGAAATTATGTATTTATTTTTATATTATAAAATTTCTTGTTTTTATGTTGAAGGAGGCAAAGTTGACAGCCTGAGGACAATTCTCTTAAACCAATTGAACAAAGAATGTAAATGAATCGCAAATATGTAGAATTTTGGCTTTCTGATTAAATAAATCAGAAAATGTTTGTGTAGAATCTCTATCCTCAGCTGAAAGCCAAACTAAACTGAGTGCTGGCTAATGAAATAACAAATTCCCTTTTTGGAGTACAATTGCTGGTAAGCTATATTCTTGCATTCCAGATGTTTCATGGCCCTTCTGGTTCTTCTGTCAAATTTCCTTTTTTCATAGAAACTGGTATCTCTGTAAATAAAAGCATCTGACTTCAGCCTTAAGCAGTCCCCTTTGCAAATCTGAATTCCTAATGCAGTAACCTTATATGAACTTCCCATTTTGCTGAAATAGTTAGGTTTAAAGTATATTTATAACTGGTTATTATTTATGAAAATCTTTGAACTTTTAAATAGATTTTCACATTTGGAAAAAGTTTTAAAACAAGAAAACCAGTTAGTGATAGTCTTGATTCTGAATAGATTATTTTAGTTCTCTGCAGAGGACCAGGCCCCCTCACACTTCTTAGCTTGCTTGACTCTTTTCTGTCTCTGACTCCCCAGATTCCTTCACCTTCCTGACTGGGGATGGATTTCAAAATAGTTGCAGAGGGCAGAGGGATAGTGGATGAGAAACATGTCACTACTGCAGCTTGCAAACTTTGAGGCTGAAATCCTATGCACCCTTACCTGGGGATAAGGTCCATTAAACACAGTGGGACACATACATGCACAGAACTGTGCTTTTGATATATTTCCCTTACCAAAGCACACTAGTTGTTCTAGAACAATTAGGTGGAATCTTACCCTCTAAAATTGTATTAAACTAACAAAATGCAAGTAATGAAGCCTGATCAAAGGTTATGATATTTCATTTGCTTTTTTCCTGGAGACATTAACAACTGAGGGACATTATGCAAACAATCCAGACTAAGCATGAGCTTTTGTAAAAATAAAAAGGAAAAACACCACCCAAACCCAAAACCACTCACTCACTTGCCAAAGTATAGAATGGTTTCTGGTTTAATGGCTCCATCTAGGTGGACATGAAGTTCTACCTGCAAAACAGTTGAAAGAATGAGAATAGTAATATACATTAAAGCTTGTGACCTAAGAGTGGAAAATGACATTTTCTGACAAATATGTGCATGCAGTCAGAGTTTTGAGTTTAGCACAACAACTCTCTCTCCCCATCCTCCAAAATACAAGCAACTTGAAAGTTGGTAACATTTAAAACTAGCTTCTAGAGCAGCAAAGGGAAAAGATAAGCTTTCATAATTGTACAAGAAACTCACTAGCCAAAGCCTCTGGTTTCTTCTGCAATTACGACTTCTCAGTGTCAAAATTTCAGATGTAAAAAGAGTACCGAATATTCTTACTCTCTGATCTCTGCATAATGCCTGCTTATACAACAAAATCTAAACAAATAAAATGAGGATACAGTGGAACCTCGGTTTATGAACACCTCAGTTTATGAATTTTTGGTTTACGAACGCCGCGGACCCATCTGGAACGGATTCACTTTCAATTACTTTCAATGGGAAAGTTCGCTTCAGTTTATGAACGCTTCAGTTTATGAAGAGACTTCCGGAACCAATTACACCCATGCTTCGGGTTAAGTACGCTGACCCGTCTGGAACGGATTAATCCACTTTCCATTACTTTCAATGGAAAAAGTTCGCTTCAGTTTATGAACGCTTCAGTTTATGAACAGCCTTCCGGAACCAATTGTGTTCATAAACCGAGGTACCACTGTAGTAATTTGGCTGATGATTGCGTAGCAGCTTCTTATAAAGGAAGAAGCCACAAACGTATCAGATTCCAAGATTTGCTTCATTTGCCTGCTCCCATTGAAAATGCCTATTTTATGGACACTCTTTTGAACCTGTTTGTAAAAAGCAGCATAGCTCATCATGAGTGCACTAGTAATTTCCTTTTGTGGTAAAGAGATGTCTGTGAGTTTTGGGTTTTGCAAGCTAATAGTATTTTGGAGTGCTGGCATTCTCCCTCCGGAGATCTGATGTGAGAGCAGTTGATCTTGGAATGTTTAAGCCCTGCCTTCCCCTACACCCAACCTATATATGTGTAAATACATTCAAATGTTACAGAACACCATATACTTCCGGTGACCTCTTTCCAAAGAAAACTAAACCTAGCATATGCTGGAACTTCTCACAACTCAGAAAAGTGGAGAGAACATAACACTATTCACTATAACATGCCCAATCCAGGCATCCCACGGTTGTGAGTTGAAAATAGAATGTATTCAGCTACAGTCATACCTTGGTTTGCGACCGCAATCTGTTCCACGGAGCAGATTCGCTCCCCGAATCGGTCGCCCCCCCGATGCACGCTTCTGCGCAAAGCGCCGATATAGCACTTCTGTGCACGCTGCACAGATCGCTTCTGCACATCCGAGCGCTGCGGAACCTGGATGTAAACACTTCCGGGTCCACGGTGGTCGGAAACCGAAGCGGTCGCAAACGGAGGCGGTTGCAAACGGAGGCGGTCGCAAACCGAGGTTTGACTGTACAGTGGAACCTCGGTTTATGAACACCTCGGTTTATGAATTTTCGGTTTATGAACGCCGCGGACCCATCTGGAACGGATTAATTCACTTTCCATTACTTTTAATGGGAAAGTTCGCTTCAGTTTATGAACGCTTCAGTTTATGAACAGACTTCCGGAACCAATTACACTCATGTTTCAGTTTATGAACGCTTCAGTTTAAGTACTTCACGGACCGGTCTGGAACGGATTAATCCACTTTACATTACTTTCAATGGAAAAGTTCGCTTCAGTTTATGAACGGTTACTCCGCGGACTGTCTGGAACGGATTAATCCACTTTCCATTACTTTCAATGGGAAAGTTCGCTTCAGTTTATGAATGCTTCAGTTTATGAACAGACTTCCGGAACCAATTGTGTTCATAAACCAAGGTACCACTGTAGTTTAAGAATAGTGGTACACTTCAGCAACAAGTAGCAGACTTTGTTTCCAACGTATTATTTATGAAATTTCTAAAGAACCCCAGAATGGTTCCTTATTACATGACAATAACTCTGTCTGTAAGTCAATGAGTCTGCAGAAGGCTCATATTAAGATATACTGTATTCAAAATTCCAATGCCTTCCTTGGATATAGCAAAAGCTGCGAGAGATGGAAGGTATCCATCAGGATGCTGATCTGGTCTAGATCTGATAATTCCACAATGCAATGTTTCAACTGCTGTACACAAAAAAGAAACCTGCTCAAAACCTCATACAAACCAAGCTACACATTGTGAGAGTTCTGACTAATTGTTAGGATTGCGCAGTACATGAATAAGGTTTCTATGTCACATTAAGAATTTATTTTCTTGTAGTTCCTTGTAAAATTTGTACAAATTTTAGATGAGTTTTAATTTCATGTTATTCAATTGTTTTATTACTAGTAACTTTATTACTAAAACCTAATTATATAAATATTAGAAAGTAGGTTAAAATAGGTTAAACCAATTCTTGACTTCTCTAATACCATATGTTTCTGCCCAATGGGGGGCTACTCTGATTTCCTGACATCTATTGTAATGAATTGCCCCTCACTAATAAGTGTATTTTCAGATTAGTTGCAGAGAAAACCTCTAATTTATGAGACATAAACATAGTCATTACAGTATTTCCCTTCCTAACAAAAGAAACTGGTGCAAGCTGAGGTACAGTATTTATAGGGCATGGATAAAATTGTACTACGCTCCCTGGGAAAGGATCAAAGTGATCTCAAGACACTTATGCAACCAAGTGAAATCATAGCAATGCTAGTGTTCAACAAGCTGTTGCAATGCCTCAAGGGTTTTAGTAGATGAATAAGTTCACAGTAAGCTCACACCACTATCATTACTATAGAATACTTCTTCCCACTCAACCAGTTCCATTAATTACAGCTTGACAAATACATACAGGCTGTTTTCAAACCTTTTATACTGGGAAGAGCAATGCATTGTAAACGACCTGGTAGAATCTTAAAATTGTAGAGTTGGAAGGGACCCTGAGGGCCATCTATTCCAACACCCTGCAGTGCAGGAATTCTGCTCACAGCTGTCCCTGGGTAGGCTCCAACCACCACTCTTCTGGTTAACAGCCAGGCTCACTGACTCATTGTACACATACTTACATTGATACAATGACTGGGTGTCTCAATGGTATAAAGCAGGCACATCCAACAGGTAGATCGTGATCTACCAGTAGATCACTGGTAGATCACTGGCTCCCCTCAAAGAAGCTCAACAACTTTGACTCCCCTAAAAAAGCTCAACAACTTTGACCTGAACCCCTAAAAATGGGCTTTCCTCCCTAAAAAAAAAGCTCAACAACCTGAACCCCCAAAAATGTAGTAGATCACTGCCTCTTTTTAATTCTGTGAGTAGATCGCAGTCTCTTGGGATTTGGCCACCCCTGGTATAAAGGAGCACTGGAAAGCTTGATAAAATGCCCTCCAACCAATTAAATGGAGCCTGCTCAGACATTACTTTCTGGAACCATTATCAACACATCTCAGCAGGGAGAAAATGGCGAATGAACTGCCCTGTCCCAGCTACCACATTATCTCTCTGGAATACAATGGATGGTTAAAAATTGGGAGGGAAATGAAATAAGCTCCGTTTATTATTTTATCTAATTATTAATTACATGTTTATTATTTACAAACTAATTTGGTACATTAAATTTTAATAAGTTATTCTTATCAGGTACTTGGTAACATGCATATGATTTTAGGTTTGATCCCAAAATGTTGTTTCATAACTTTTTCAAACTAAGTATATTTTTTTCCTATGCTGCTGATGGTGGAATTATTCTAGATGACATTGCTTTGCTTTTGAAATTATTTCATTAATAAAATTTGGCTCGTTGCGCTGCAAATCTATGACACTCTGTTATACTATATCATGTAAGCATGATAGTTGACTGTCATCCAATTAAAGAAATCTTGCAGTGTAATCCTAACCATGGCAACTCAGAATAAGTCATACAGAATTCCGCTGGTCTTACTCCCAGGTAAATGGGGTTAGAAAGGCAGCTGGGTAGTTAATTAATCCACCAGTTAAATTTATTTATGGGTAAAAAATACTCCTGAAGCAAGAATAAACTTTTGCTTGTTTCTAGATGATGCATTCCCGAAATAAAATTTCACAAGCTGCGTTCCATTCAACATATCCAATTTTGAAGAGGATCAAGAGCAATATTGTTAAAATTCTCCTAGCTGTAACCAAACAATTGTCTATCTTCAGTACAAGTCTGAAAGCCTCACCATATGATTATTATGCCTCTGTTGTTTATCTTTTTATAAACAAATTCAGAGCCAAAGACCAAGAACTCACTTAGATGTTATATATAAATAAAACAAGGAGCGCTGAAGCCTGATACTGCAAATTCTTCAGTATGCATGCTGAACTTAACTAGCAAAAGTCTTCCAGCTGATGCCACTTATCAGAAGAAAGCAGATGACTCCTCCTCAGTTTGTGACGTCAATGAGACTACTTAGGGAAGGCAAAGTGCTCTTAATAAACTAGGGTCAACATTTTTATTATAATAAACTGCTTAGAGAATACTGTACTGTAGTCCCTGCTTCTGGATTTCCCAAAGGCATCTGGGTGGTCACTAACATAAACCAAGATGCTGAACTACATGGACCTTTGATCTCATACAATATGATTTAGAACTAGGGCTGACAAACCTATGGCACTGTCCTCTTCCACATATCCTATTGAAATTTGTAAATATCAATCATGAGTGTCATCATTACTATATTACTTGCAGTCTGAAGCATCAGAGAAAAGCAGTCCAGACAATTGCTCCATAGCAGTAAAGGTCAGTTTCCTGCCAATGTTTCAGCTTATTTCAGAAGTGTTACAAAAGATTACCAGATGCTCATGTGCCTCCTTCACAGGAGGTCTGGAGGGTGGCAACACAAAAATGGGCCTTTTCTGTAGTGGCTCCCCGTTTGTGGGATGTTCTCCCTAGGAAGGTTCACCTGGCACCTTCATTATATATCTTTAGGCACCAGGCAAAAACCTTTCTCCTCAACCAGGCCTTTGGCTGATTAATAGTCTAGTGTTTGAAATGTGTTTATGGGAGGGGGTTATTGTCTTGTTGTTTTTATTTTAACCCTGTATTTATTTGTGTTTTTAACCTGTGCTTTTATCTTGTGAACCGCCCTGAGATCTTGTGATGGAGGGTGGTACATAAATCTAATAAATTAAATTAAATGTTGTTTTTAGGGATGCAGTAATATTGCTGCTGCCAATGCTTTTTTATATGGAGGTTGTGTTTCACTGAATTTGTGTGAACTTTATTATTTAATGAATTGAGTTTGAGCAGTGAAGAAACCCACAAAGGGATGAAATGAGTTGGCACAACACAGAACTACCCCAACTCATTTTAACCATAATATCTGGATCTAAGTTTAACTACTCCCACTGAGTAATGACTAATGGCACCACTTATTTCGTAAATACGTAAAATCTTGTTTTATCAGATTTCTGCAAAAATGTGAAGATATTGTGTCTCAAAATGGCAATGAATCATAAAAGAAAAGCTATTTTTAAACTTACTACATGTCTTATTCTTGCAATTCAGCATTGCATTTTTACTTCCTCATCATTTGGAACTTCGCTGCTGTTTGGAACTTTACTGACTAGCAGAATGTGCTGTCACTGAATGTTAAACAAGGAGAGTGTCAGAGATACAACCCATATGATTACTGCTTAGATTGAAGTAGTTTCAAGGGTTTCTTGTTTGTTAAACACTCCTACGGTACTTGTTTCTGCTGAGCCTTGTTGAAGATAAATAAGCTGGTTCCAGCAAAAAGTTGTCGCGTCATCAGCAATGAATGCAAGTTCATCAGTGCTGAATGGATTAGATCTATATATTATTAGTCGCTAAGACTTTTGGACTACGAGCTCAGAGGCCAGGGTTCAAATCCCTGCTCTGCCATGAGGCTCACTGGGTGATCTTGGGCCAGATGGTGCCTCTCAGTCTAACCTACCTCAGAAGGTTGTTGTGGTGATCAAATGAGGAGAGGGAGAACCATGTATACCACCTTGACCTTCTTGAAGAAAAAAGGTGGGATATAAATAAAGAATAAGGTGCTGTTTTACTAAACAATTCGTGCAAAGTTATATGCTTGAAGTTGGTGTGTGCAGTTCAGGTTGCAGGAGCTGCTAAAATACACCAAAAAAAGCATACAGCAATTTAGCAAAATTTTCACCCATTGACTTCCCATTATAAAATGTGGATGTATGCATCCACATGGAGACAGTCTTCATGAATGTCTTATACATTCAGATTGAGAAAAAAAAAGTTAAGTCACACTTACCTAGCTTGCAATCAGATTCAGACTGCATTTGTTGAAATACTGACAAAAGCAGAAGGCACACCATAAAAAGACTTTGATGAAACAGATACTGTTTGTTCACTCTATGTATCAGTACTGAAATCTGAGTGCCTATCCTTACATGGCCAAAACAGCACTTATCTATGAGCAAGACAGAAGTACCGTATCAGGAAGCTCTGAATGCTGAGTAACTCAGCCACAAGTTTCACTGGGTGTTACTGGGCCAGTCACTATCTCTCATTCTAACCTACTCCACAGGATTAAAAAATTCCTTCAGTAGCACCTTAAAGACCAACTAAGGTGCTACTGAAGGAATTTTTTAATTTTGTTTCGACTCAGACCAACACGGCTACCTACCTGTAACTTCTCCACAGGGTTGTTGTTGGAATGTTAAAATGAGGAAGGAAGACAACCCTATGCATCCTTGAGCTCCTTGGCGGAAAATAAATGCCGTAATTGATAAGCAAAATCTAGCTTTCTGTGTAATGCTCGGCAATAGAAACTGGACAGACCTACAAACAGGATGCCCAAAGCGGGGCTAAAGGTCATAGGAGTACCAACGCTAATGTTATCATTTGATGGATAAGGCAAGAGGACATTTAGGCCAGGAACAGGCAACGTGCAGCAGGAACATGTGCAACAGTAGATAAAATGCAAGTAATAGGAAGCAAGTGGGGGAGAATAGGCAGTTATTTGCTATACTGTGTATATCTATCTATCTATAAAATTTCTATCTATCTATAAAATTTCTATCCTGCCGTTTCCGAGGGGAGCCTAGGTAGATCTGCCAGGAGCTGTAAGGCAAGTAACATTAAATGTAATGGGATGGGGTGGGGGGGGTGGGAGAGGCAGGAATTGAAAAGGAACTGGGGTCTTGGGAGTAGGGTGCAAATAAAGTGGGGAAAGCCGAAACTAAAAGAGTTGGTTATACAGAGGTAAGCGAAGGGGGCAGATGATGATGATGATAAATTTATTATTTATACCCTGCCCATCTGGCCGGGGTTTCCCCGGATAAGACAGGGCGGGGAAGCCCACCCACCTTTATAAAACAGCAAATAGTAACCAAACAACAAAATACCACCGGTTTTTGAGGGGGGCGGGAGTTGGGTGACCTGTTTCTGGGAACGGGTGTCTGAGGGAGAGGCGTTAAAGAGGCAACAAAAACAGAAATAACGTTGAGGGGGAAATGAAGGTGGGGAGAGGTTGCTCGGGCTGAGCGAGAAAGGCAGGAGAGGGAAGCACACGGAGGGATCCTCCCGCCGGGCGCGCTTCCCTGGGAGTAAGTGCCGCTGAGGCGCCGCGGGGCTTCCTCCCGAGCAAGCGCCCCTGGCGAAGCCGGCAGGTCCGCGAAGGTGCCTGGGCAGGGCGAGCCCGGCGGCGGTCGGTCGGTCGCCACCTCAGCAGCCCGGGAAAGCCGCCTGCGCTGACGGCGAGCTTTGGGACGCCCAGCTCTCTCACCTTGGGCTTGTCGAAAACCGGCGGGCTGTTCTCCATGCTGCTGCCTCCTCCTGCTCCTCCGCCAGTCCGGGCGTCAGTGGCCGCCGGCCCGGCCTGTTGCTCTCCTGCAGGGCTGGCTCCGCCCAGCGGTCTCTTCTGGGACCGGCCCGCCCGGTGTGCGAGGCAGCGAGGAGAGCGGCTGAGGCGAAGGGAGGGAAACAACAACGCGTCCCTGCCAGTAACAGACGCTGTCGGTCGCGGCCAGGGATACCAGGGCTTCGAGGGCTACGAAGCCGGCTCATCTCTGACACACATACAGAGTGTTTTCCCCCCCGCACCCTACCCTCACCACCAACACCTCTAGGGTTCAGTTCAGGTTATGAATGCCAGAAAGCAGGGCCGGCCCAAGGCATTTTGGCGCCACAAAATGGCGCCCCCATCCTACCAGGCAAGAAAGGGTGAGTGAAGAACAGCGACACCAGCGACCAGGATCTACATCAGGATCTCCTGCCCCTGCGGGTCCTGACGCCTGAGGTGGTCTCCTCACCTTGCCTTTGCAAGAGTGGGCAGGCCTTGCCAAAGAGGCACACAAAATCAGGTTAATGCTCCCGCCACCCTTGAGCATGTGCGGAGTTCTGTTAGGAACAAGCAATCCTGCCTTAAGGCCCTAGCTCAGGATTGTCTGCATTGACTGGAAGCAGTAGCTCTTCAGGGTCGGGGGTGTCTCTCCTAGCCTCACCTGGAGACAGACGGACGGACGGACGGACAGACTGATTGATTGATTGTTATATACGGCTTGATTGCAAAAAAAAAAAAAACACCGCAAAGCAGTTTACAAAAAAGAAGAAGCTAAAACTATCCCTAAGAATTTTACAACTGTAATTTGTGAAATTGGGATAGCTCAGCTGGTAGAGAAAGAGAGACTCCTAATATTAATAATTGCAATAAACAAAATATGCCCTTATCCCCTTATGGGGTACACAAGAGCCCTTGTAGAGTCCTTTGTAGGTTCTCCATCGGTAGGAGAAAATAACAGAGGCCAACCAGAGAATATTGAGAAGCAAAGCAGATAGTAAGCTTGAACTTTATTGAACTGTTGCAACAGGGTGCTCTCTCTCATGCAGGAGAAAAGAGGAGGACCTAGAACAAAGGCGTGCCTGCCCTTATATAGACATTTAAAATTGCCCACCCTGGAGTCCAAGACCACCCCCAGAAGCATCATACCATACATACATCACAGAACCGGGGTAGCCCAAGACCACCCCCCAGATACATCATACCTACATCAGAGAAAACAAGGGCGGTCTACAACAGAAATATGAGTACATTGTTTATCCCCTGTCTGCCAGGCTATCTGATAATGCCTTCTCTGATTGCCCTTCCTAGTAGTCTGGCCATTCCTTTTGAGATGGTAATCACTTTAATTCCCGAGACAATGGGAAGGTTCCCTCACCCCCTCCTTCCTTGCAGAGAAACATTTTGTCAGTTTGGGAGTCAAAAATGGTTTCAGGGCTGTCCTGTGCTGCTTCACACATGTGGCCCATACACTTGTGTACGTGTCTGCTTGGTACATTGATGAACAGTTATATATATATAAGACCATATTTTTTATTTCATAATAATAATAATATTGTTTATCTCTTTGACATCTGATGGGAAGTACTGCTACCAAGAAGGCCCTCTGCCTGGTTCTCTAACTTCTCGTCCTGCAGTGAGGGAACCGGCAGAAGAATGGCCTCAGTGTCTAGGCTGAACGATGGCATGGAGATGTTCCTCCACAATGTATACAGGGTGAAGCCGTTTAGGGCTTTAAAGGTCAGTAGCAGCACTTTGAAACGTGCTCGGAAACGTACAGGGAGCCAATGTAGGTTTCATAGGACCGGTGTTATGCTATACGAGCTGCCACTCCCAGTCATCAGTCTAGCAGCTGCTTTCTGGATTAATTGTAGTTTCTGAGTCACTTTCAAAGGTAGCCCCATGTAGAGCACATTGCAGTAGTCCAAGTGGGGAAAAACCAGAACATGTACCACCCTGGTGAGAACAGTAGGCAGGAAGGCAGGGTCGCAGCCAGTGTACTAAATGGAAGTGGTAAACAGCCATCCTGGACACAGACATGACCTGCACCTCCATGGACAGCTGCGAGTCCAAAATGACCCCCAGGTCCTTTGGGGCACAGTTACCCCATTCAAGACCTGGGAGTCCCACCCCCATTGCCCGTCCTCTTTCCCCCAAAACAGCACTTCTGTCTTGTCAGGATTCAACCTCAACGCATTAACTGCCATCCACCCTCCAATCACCTCCAAACAATTACATAGGGCATTCACCGCCATCACTGGTTCCAATTTAAATGAGGCACATTTAACCCCTGTCTGAAAAATAGGTGGCATTCCTGTTTGCAATAGGTAAGGAAGCTTAAAACGGAACTCCTATAACTCTCTTAATGCTGTCTTGGATACAAAACAACTTTTACATGAGTTCATATAGAAGAAAAGACCGTAAGATACTGATGGCACTGACAACATTCTGCAAATATCACCTGCCATGATACTAGATGAACAGGTTTGAACTAATCTCTGTACACAAATGCACAATGAGGTATTTGACTTAGGTTTTATGCTGCACATTCAACAACACAAAAAGCAGTAGTTACAATTTAAGTGAGCTCTGAAAATGTCAAGCTTGTTTAATTCCAGCTCTGCTACCCACATAGTAGCTTGTTTCTGATGTTTAACATAAGGCATTTGAATAAAACTAAACTTCAGATTACGTAGTTCAAATTATTAAAAGCTTTTTCTGAGTTTTTCTCTGCTAATTGTAAATATCCAGTTTTCTATATTTGTTCTTCATTTTCAAGAATTAAGATGAGATTCTCTCCCCCCTCCTGCAAATGTCCGGAATACGAATTAAACAAACATACAAATAATACAAAGACCGTGTTCATACATCACATCCTTGGTCCAGCAAATTATGATCAGGAATGCATCACATGCGGTATACTCCCTATGATTCCTTTCCTACTTCCCTTGTAAGCTCAAATAAACTTCAGACTTTCAGGTTTGTTAAACTACAGTTTAATTACAGTTTCTGAACGATAGAACTGTGGTTTGAGCATGCTACAAACCAGAATTGCAAACAGCAGTTAGATCTAAGGATGAGTTTTGTGTAATTGGATGGGGTTGCACTCCTCGTGAAGGAGCGGGTTTGCAGTTTGCTTCAGTGGCTAGAAGTGTCTTTTACCAACTATGACTTGCGCAGCAGCTACAGCCATTCCTGCATGCACATTCAACTGCCTAATGGCATCTGTGTCACCCAGGAGATCACAGCTGCAGAGATGAGAAAAGGAAAGTTGTTCTGTTTGGAGAGGTCATTTCCTGGTTCACATGGAGAAATGGTTTTCAACAGAACCCAGTGGTAGAAGCACACGGCTGTATTGAGGCAGCACTGGGTATTGAAATTTTGCGCTCCTAACAATTTTGCACCCAGGGCAACTGCCTGTGTCGTCCGTCCGTTTCCCCCCCCCCCCCCGCGCTACGCCACTGACTGTACCTACACCTGCCTTATTGGGAGGCCCCTTTTCAAAGTGACCCCACTGAGTGAAGGTGTATACTTCGGAAACAAAAATTGTTTGGGGAAGCCATGGACAAAGGTAAAAGGGAGATAGAAGAGATGGGGAAAGGGTCAAAAGCATACCTATCCATTAGATCTCTAACATTAGGAATTTATAACAGGATTACCACTGTGAAGACCTAAGATAGGAGGCTGGCTCCAATTGAAGATGGTGGTTTGGTCCTAGGCTTTTTAAAAAATTATTACCATTTGAATTGGGCCCAAAAGCAAATAGGGAGCCAGCCAATGAAACTGATGCAACGTTAGTGTTATGTGATTGCTCTGCCAGATTCTAGCTGGCACTTGTGCTGCTGCATTTTGTACCAGCATAAATGTTCCAGTTCTTTCAAGGCAGCCTTGCACAGAGCTCAGTGTAGACTAGGGCAGGATTTTAACTTGATATTGAGTAGCAGGAAGTAATAGAGCTATAGTTTTAAGATGTTATTTTTGTTTTGCATTTATCTGCTATTGCTTTATAATGTATTATAATGCTGACTGGTGTTATTTTTAAATTGAGTTAGTGTATCTAGCCTTCCTTTGAAGGACAAAGCATTTTTTAAAAAAATTAAATGAATAATAATTAGCAGCTGCCATTTTAACAAGAAGTTCAAAAACTAAAGAAATTTGCTTACACAGTTCTCATCTAACCTAGTCAGTATTTTTAATTATTCCCTTTGTTAATGGTTTTGGATGGTGTTTTAGGCTCACAAGGATGTCAGTGTTTTAATAATAAATAATAACAAAAATAGTTATAAAAATACACAGATTTATCCAATTTTGTATTGAACACATTGGCATTTTTCTTTTTGTTGATGTCACAATTGCTGGGGGAGGGAATCTAGAAGGGAAGCCTTATTAGTCTGTTGCGGGGCATACAAGTCCTCTATTAGGGTGGGCGTCGCCCCTGTTTTACAGATGACATGCCTCTGTTTGAGGAACTGTCAGATAACAGCCCCTTATTTGAAGGCATTCTCTGTTTGAAGGGATGCCTAGTAGTCCATGTCCAATTTAAAGATTAAAGAAACATCAGAAGAGAGAACAGAAGGGACCTTGAAGTTATCTGTCAGCAATTTGTACCTGGACAGCAGACTAAGCAGGCCAAAGGTCTCCACACTATGGCGAGATGCGTTTCCTTTTAAATTCTAGCAACAATAGCGTACAGTTTTTATGCAAGTTCGTGCTTGCCTTTCCCTTTTCCCTCTCCTCTCCCCACCCCCTTTTTTGAGAGTGGGAGTGCGTAAGTGACAGCTCTACCTGCAGCACCATGAAGATCTACACATCAACTGCGGCACAAGCCTTTGCGGAGTCCAATTTGTCAAATGAAAGGTGCAGCCATTCTGGAGAGTGTGCTCTAGGACTAAATGTGTTCATGGCTGCTTTGTAGCTTTTGTCATCTGACTAAGTTTTTAACCTTGCTGTATGGGGTGCTTGTACCTAATTCTTGTGAATGCTGAAAACAAACTCTTGTGAAACCTGTTTACAGTTCACAGATGACTGATGATAGTGCATGGGACAGGCAGGGACAGGCAGGTTCCGGCAAAGCTGGGTGAACAGATGTGGTTTCAGTTTGCCTTTTTGGGAAAACCACAAGTGAAGGTCAAGGAAGTCCCTAGATTCTGACATGATTAACATAAAAAGTTGCTATGGTGTTTTTTCCCCCATGCTGCTTCAGCTGCACTGCTTCTGCATGTTGTGCATAGTATTACAAACTGCCAAACCACACTATTCTGTATCTCCTTTATGATTCTACCCCCACAATAAGAAACACTACATCTGCGTTGTTCGTTTTGCCTATTTGGTTCTTGTCGTCCAATAGTGAGTAGTGATTCTACAGTAGTTGCTAGATGCTTCTCAACCTTGCTTTCTTTTTCAGTGGAGTATAAATGACTATTGGCCTGCAATTCTATACACACTTTCCAGGGAACAAAACCCCATTGAACACAATGGAACATACTTCTGAATAGGCACACGTGCTATTGTAGTAATAGGGCAGGGATCCCCAATCATTTTGGACTTGGGAGCACATTTGGAAATCTAAGAAATTGTAATGTGTACCACAAAATAGCCATCTCACTGAAGAAAAGGTGGCTCAGGACCCATCTTCACACACCACCACCACCAACAACAGGGAACACACCTATGCAGACCCTAAAACAAATAAAATACAGATAAGAAAAAACAGGCCACCATCCCCAAACAACCAAGTGAACAATAAACCCTCATTGATGGGCACCTAAGAGGGTGTCTGGGAGTGCCATGGCATACCTGCCAAGTGCCCTGGAAAAAACAGGACGTCCTGTTTTTTCGTGCGAGATCGTGGCAGCCATTTGGGTGTCGCAATCTTGCACTGTGCTCTCATCCCGAAAAAGTGCTTTTGGGGGGAGGGGAGAGTGAGGGGCAGATCACATGACTCACCTGGGAACAAATCCTGGAAGACATGCATCCCAGTTTTGGGTCTCCAAAGGTTGGATGGTTTGCCATGGTCCAGGGCCGTCTCAAGCCGGTCGGGCGCCCTGGAGCCCTGGCGCAGAGATCACTCCGGCGCCCCTGCCCTGGTGGGCGGGCGCAGCGCGGCTTCCGCATGGCTTTGCTGTGCAGCGCCCTCCTGCTGGCCTGGCGCCCCGCGCCACCGAGACTACCCCTAGAGCCGGGCCTGCCATAGTCCCACCTTTGCCACCTTGGGGACCCCAGCACTAGTGAATTAGCTACCTGAGAGTAGAATCAGATTCACACTTTTGTAAATTAGAAGTCATGTCCTTGAAATAAAAATATTGCCTTTCCATTATGCTGTGCATTTGGCTCCAATTGCTCTCTCCCTTCTTCACTGAGTGAGTAATCATTGTCCTGCTGCATTTATTTATTTATGCAGGCCTATGCACATGATTGGAACGTAAGCAAATAATGAACAGGTTCCTACTGACTGAGTAATTTACAACCTGCATTTTAACTGTGATTGGGAAAGAGACAGCAAAAGGAAGGGAAGAAGGAAAGGGCAATAAAAGGGTAAATGTAATCAAATGTGCATGCATATACTTGGGTACACATACTTAGATCTGCTAAGTGCTATCACGCTTCCTATTTTACTTCCAGCCTTTGTTCTGCCCATCTCTTTTTCAAACACAAGCCCAGAAACATGCACTGAGTCTTTTACACAGTTCTAGTACTCTTACACAGTACATTTATTTGCTTTTCGCCTACCTGAACACATAATCCTGCCACCCACTGAAAAAGCACACCACTTTATTCCATGGCAGCCACAAATGCTTTAAAGTACGGTAGCACATAGGAAAACTCTAAACCAGGCTTCCTCAACCTCGGCCCTCCAGATGTTTTTGGCCTACAACTCCCATGATCCCTAGCTAGCAGGACCAGTGGTCAGGGATGATGGGAATCGTAGTCTCAAAACATCTGGAGGGCCGAGGTTGAGGAAGCCTGCTCTAAACCTATAGGGACCTATAAATATGCTTACAATAGTGCCTTGTTAATTGCCCACTGTGGTTATTTTGCTTGTAAGTAATCGTCACTTCAGAAATGATGTTGGGAGGCAGGGGCGTAGCCAGGATCAAAACTAGGGGGGGGCAAGCCATGGTCGTTCAGGGGCGGGGCCAAGGCACAGAAGGGGAGGGGCCACAAAGTGGGTGGGGCTAAAGGGCCAACGGGCCTGATGACATCGTGGCGGTGGCAGCAGCGGCCACCTTGTGCTTCTGGGGCTGGTAGCGTTGGCGGCTACCCTGCTTGGCTGGAGAGGACGGGAGGGTCGGGCAGGCGAGAGGGGGTGGCAGGGCAGGCGAGGGCGAGGCAAGACATGGCCGCAGCCACGACGGCTCCGAGGCGTTGCTGCATATCAGCATAATATTTCAACCATGGTTCAAGCCCCACCTTAGGGGAAAAATCCTGCATTGCAGGGGGTTGGACTAGATGACCCTTGTGGTCCCTTCCGACTACAATTCTATGATTCTATTGATATATTACCATAGCATATGCATCAATCTGCTTTCTTGAATTGTCCTACTCCTAGGCATAGCATCTAACTCCTAGAGGCCTAGGTGCCCCCCCCCCAATTACTGGTAAATACCGTATTTGAAAGAGTCATCCCCCCATGTTGATGGGCTTTCTATGTGGGGCTTATCTGCCCCCCCCTATTTTATTAAGGATGGAAGATGGAGGGAAGGAAGGAAGAAATAGAGAGAGAGATAACTCATATTTGTGGGTGTCTCTGGATGACGGTGTGATGCTGGAACTCTGCAGCAAGAGGACGGGAGGGTCGGGCAGGCGAGAGGGGGTGGCAGGGCGGGCGAGGGCGAGGCAAGGCATGGCCGCAGCCACGACGGCTCCGAGGCGTTGCTGCATATCAGCATAATATTTCAACCATGGTTCAAGCCCCACCTTAGGAAAAAAATCCTGCATTGCAGCGGGTTGGACTAGATGACCCTTGTGGTCCCTTCCGACTACAATTCTACGATTCTATTGATATATTACCATACCATATGCATCGTTCTGCTTTCTTGAATTGTCCTACTCCTAGGCATAGCAGCCAACTCCTAGAGGCCTAGGTGCCTCTCCCCCCCCCCCAATTACTGGTAAATACCGTATTTGAAAGAGTCATCCCCCCATGTTGATGGGCTTTCTATGTGGGGCTTATCTGCCCCCCCCGTATTTTATTAAGGATGGAAGAGGGAGGGAAGGAAGGAAGAAATAGAGAGAGGGATAACTCATATTTGTGGGTGCCTCTGGGTGACGCTGTGATGCTGGAACTCTGCATGTACAGGAGCCTTGTAAGCAGCTTTCGCTCTGCTTGATTTACAGCAGGCACGTCCAACAGGTAGATTGTGATCTACCAGTAGATCACTGGATGTCTGTGGTAGATCACTGGTAGGTCACTGGCACCCCTAAAAAAAGCTCACCCAAAATTTTCCTCCTCCCTCAAAAAAGTTGAACTATGACCTGAAACCCTAAACAAAAATGGGCCTCCCTCCTAAAAGAAGCTCAACAAGTTTGACCTAAACCCCAAAAAACAGGGCTTCCCTTCCTTTAAAAAAACCTCAATAGCTTTGACCTGAACCCCCCAAAAGGGGGTAGATCACCCCCAGTTTTAAACTCTGAGTAGATCAGAGTCTCTTGGGAGGTGGCCACCCCTGATTTACAGTATACAGATGCAGGAGGAGGGGCAGACTAGAACACCAATGCTTTTTATAAACATCACTGTGTCTGTCAAAGCTACAGCCCCCCCTTTCTTATTCACTTCTTTTTAGCCTTGCAGAGCCACCTTATTCAAATTGAATCCTCTGAGTCTGCACCCTCATTAAATCGCCAATAGAACTCTTAATGCTCCTGAATGCTCATTAACAACTGCCACTTAAGAACAATAGGGTGAAATGGTCAGCTATCGAATCTTGCCTGGGGATATATGCTCCATTGTCTTAACTGCTTAACTACTGGTAGCCACTTTGCTTTATTTATTTGATGTGTTTTTGTTACTGCTGTGTCCCCCCCCCCCCAGCAAGCGGAGACTTAGCTGCTCTTGCTAAAGCAAAGCCCTTTCCACTTCAGTTTTTGGAGGGGAAAAGTGCTGGTTATGGTCTGTAAAATACATTAATTTTTTTGCTTCTAGGGGGGGGCAGCTGCCCCCTCCTGCCCCCCCTGCCTACGCCCATGTTGGGAGGTAGAAGGGAGGCTCCTCTGAGGATTGTTTACTCAGAGGAAGCAAACTGTTGGAGGCAAAAGTGTGAAGTGTGCCTCTAATTTTAATTTAAAATAGAAACATGTTTGGGAAGTGCTGGTGTAATGATCTGTGATGCTAACATTACAAAATATATACAACAGTACGACACACCTTGATACAAGACACTCCAGAACAGGGCTGGTCAATGTGGTGCCCTCCAGATGTTACTGGACTATACAACTCTCACCATCCTTGACCATAGCTAGCTGAGGCCGATGATAGTTGGAGCCCAGCAGAACCTGGATGGCACCATATTCACTATCCTTGCTCTAGAAGCATTCTTCAGGGAGTGGTACGGGCTTCTCCTTGGTTGGTAGATGGCTAACTCTGCAAGGGTAATTGCATATGTCTACGACAATGCAAAAACTGATGCCTGTCCCAGTAGCTTAGCAGAGAAGGAAGTTGTACAGACCAATAGGGCTAGTATGATTTAGTGATTAAGAGTTGTTGGTCTAGGACAGGCATAGGCAAAGTCGACCCTCCAGATGTTTTGGGACTACAACTCACATGCTAACAGGACCAGTGGTCAGGGATGATGGGAATTGTAGTCCCCAAACATATGGAGGGCCGAGTTTGCCTATGCCTGGCCTAGGAGCTCAGAGGCCAGGGTTCAAATCCTCAGTCAACCATGAAACTTATTGAGTGGCCATGGGTCAGTCCCTGTTTCTCAGCCTCACTTATCTCACAGGGTTGCGAGGATAAAATGGGGAGGGAGAGAACCATGTATGCAATGTTTGGGGTTCATTGGAGAAAAGGTGTACTTACAGGTAATACGAATTATTAGAACCAATAGATGACAGATCCAGAAAAAAAGCTGTTATGATCACTAGTTAACAGTTGCTGTGAATGATCAGGTCACTGGGTTCATCCTGTATACATTCAAGCTTTGCATAGAAACATCACATGCAGAACTCTTGTTTTTCTGCAGCAGTAACCAAGACAACAAAGGGGAATAATCCCTGACCAAACAAAACTATGAAACAATGTAAGAGTCAGGAACAACAGTATACAGTAATGCTAAAACTCTCAGTGATATGCAATCAAAAATTTTAAAATAAAACTGAGCTGATTAAAATGTGAACATGTAATTTACATTATTGTTGTACATAAACTACAGTGATCACCAATATACCTGGCAATCAGAGATTCCAGTTCAAAATTTTGAATACATAGTACACCCCCCCCCCAGTCATGATACATAAAATTAATAAAATGATCCATCTGTATGATGCAAATGTCAAAAACAAAGTGGAGACTTCTTTCACATGTGGTGGGATTCTTATTTGTCCAATGCTTGAGGAAACTCAAAACCAAATAAATACTAATGACGGTATGAAATTCCTTTCCAGCTGGTATTTTTCTTGCTAAATTATGTGGAAAGATCTGTGAATCTCACATATGTTAACAGCTGCTAGAATACGATTTGCAAGGAAGCTGAAATTATTTATGATACCTTCCATCAAATAATGGCAGGGCAAAATATAGGAATTTGCCATTGTGGCTAAAATAACATTTTCTTAGATTTAGAGAACAAAAAACAAACAAACCTGTGATCTTTTTAATAAGAAGGAATAATTTTATTGAATATTGTAAAAGAAATAATCTGATGCCATATTTAATCTATGGTTTTACAATGTTCTAAGATTGCTCAGAGTCTACAGTAAATTAGGATACTGCAATCCATTTTTGAGAATGAAAAAGGGCATTCAATTTCACCTTCTCATTGGTGTTTCCTTTTTGTGCGTTTCTGAAGCTTTCAACTGCTAATTTTGCAAGATCTTCCTGTTATTGTTAATTACAAGATAATAACAATTAAAAACAATCTCTTTAAAAATAGCACATTATTTACATCATTGCCTCAAGAGAGAATAATAAACAAATTAGCAACATAACTGGTGATTAGAGATTCCAAAGGCCTGAGGTGTTGCAACATAGTAGTCTTCTCCCAGTTCTGTCACCTTCCTGGACTGTGATGGACTTCACATTCCAATCTGTCACCTAACACAGGAGTCACCAACATGGCACCCATAGGTGCCAGTGTGCCCACCAGTAGCTCCAATTGGTGCCTCTGAAAGTTCTCAGTAAATATCCCCTCAAAAATAAAAAAATAAATGTGCAGCAGTCTGCTTGCTCTTCCTGACAGCTCCTGTTTGCACTGGCTTTGCCTCTCCTGCATTCAATATACCCCTTCAGATATGCCCACATTTCATTGGATTCAAGGACTGTTTACCCATCCTCACTTCCATCTGAACAGGGGAGCAGGGCCGGCGCGTCCATTTAGGCAAACTAGGCCATTGCCTAGAGCGCCAAAATGGAGGGGGCGCTGACCAGCCTGCCCCCCAACCCCCGCGCCGCCCCCCCGCCCTCCCACGGGACATCCTGTTTTTCCCTATGAGAGGACAGCGGTCATTTGGGGTACCACCATCTCACCCTGAAAAAGTGCTTTTTCAGGGCCGCGTTCTTGCCTGGGTCACATGACTCATGCAGGCTTATGGCCCGGAAGATGCCATCCCAGTTTTTCGTCACAGCGTGTTGGAGGGTATGATACCCCACAGCAACAATTTGGTGTTAATGTCATGCCACCCATGACAGCCATTTTATGACGGGTACCCACAACACTTTTTCATAATTTCAAATGTACATAGTTTCTGTAAAGAATGCAAAATCCCCATTAAGGTAATTCCTCTATTAGGTCAACCAAGATGTCACAAAAGTGTGTGCAAGCTTTAAAGTTTTCCAGAACAGTACAAGATGGTAAGCAAAGCAAGGTTCAGAGAGAGCACAAAAATCGGCTGACATTGTGACCATGGAATCTGTATTAGTCGCAGTCTTAAAATGGAATTTGGAAGGAGGTATCAGACATTCAGATGTGGGTTTGATTAGGTGCTATGCAGCTTTCTGATTGCACTGATCTGCTGGAAAGAAGAACAATTAAAATGGTAAATCTCTCATTATTATTTTTTAAAAAACCGCAATCCAGCTTCTATTTCCCTAGTCATCTCTTCTATGCATACGGAGACTTATTCATTGTGATCAGATAACAGAGTTCTGGGAACTGTTTATCAATGGTTTTCTGGTAAGGTGGACACACACTTCTGCTTTGAATCAAACCGCAAGATGAGGAAACCCTTGCTTAAGAAAATAACCTGGCCTTCAAAGCCATAGCAACATCTGATTAAGGATAAAAATAGATACCTTGGATCAAGGTCAGGCCAATTAAAATCACCCTGACCCTAACTACAAAGCTTTGCACAAGAGGATTGTGTGTGCTATAAACAATGGCATCCATTGGGAACGTAGCACATACTATGCTGGCTCAGCAGAACAAGTGTATTTCAAGTGCAGCTGCAGTGCTTCTTAAGAAAGTCACCATATATGCTAATAGCAAAATCAGTTCTCTGAGTCCTGCTCCTCATTGGGAGGACCAATGGTCTGACTTGGTAGAAGGCAGCCTCCTTTTTTCCTGTGTAGCATAAAATGGCATAATCCACACAGAAAAGTATCAGTGCTATTAATGGGAGTGCAGGAACTCCAAGTTTTATAGTTGTACTATCCCATTCCCCACCCAAAAAACAATTCCGAAAGGAAATACTTAAACACTGTTTCTTGTTGTTTTGTACTGTAATTAATATATATATTTGAACAAAGTACTAAATATATTTTTTAAAGTACATACTGTCATTCAGTGATGACTGCAGTTTCCCAAAGAGAAGTTGGGAACAGAACAAAACAAATGCAATCTGCTTCCCACCCTGCTCCTGTTTTTTCCTGTTCAGGTAAACTTGAAAATGTTTTAACAACATTGGCAGAAACGGAGTTAGACTCTGTTTCCAGACTCTGTTTGGCAGCCTACCTTTGCATTGGGGTGCCTCTATTTTAATTTATTTCAAGATAAAATACGAGTACAAAATAGCCTGCCTTAAACCCACACAATTTGTTTCCTGCAACATGCTTGTTAGATGTATGCTTTTCCTGGGGTCAGAAAGTTAAATAGTTTATCAACCTGCACCAGGCAAAAGGAGGCTGAAAACCGATAAAGTTGGTAAAGTCTCTTCTTCATGAAACAGACAGCACTCAGACAGGCTTTTTAAATCCAATATCCTGCTTCCCACAGGCCCACATGTGAAGATCACAAGCAGCACAATAAGGGCCATATTTTTCTCTAGCTTTCGATCACCCAGGAACTGGTAGTATTCAGCTGCACCTTGTCTCTGATTCTTCTGGTACCATACCTGTATGGCCATCTTGGATGTTTCTAGCCTGGTAGATCCCAGCACTGCTAATCATTGTTTTTTTGCTGTAAGCTAGAGTTGCATTTGCAGTCAGCAAATATTGTGCTTTTCCTGTGTGTGTATCATCTCACTATTTCCCACCCACATCTATGGTCATGACATGGCCCTTTCTTTTCTTCCACAGCAGGTAAAACTGATGCCATCTCCTAGAGCACTCTTGGGCAATCCTCTGGATACCAGATAAACAAGCTTATCAATTCAGCAATCCGTAAATGACCACAGCTCTCGGTTAATTAGGAAAGAGCTGAAACCCAAGCCTGGGTACAGATGACACACTAAGCAACCGCCTCTGCCACTTGACCTCTTGAAGACAGGAGTGCCTGGCGTGCTCTGGTCCATGGGGTCACAAAGAGTCGGACACGACTAAAGGACTAAACAATAGCAATGTAACTTCCTGCATTTCTTTCTTTCTTTCTTTTACTTTCCACATTTTATATACATTTGAAGACTAATTTTATTCTCAATCACATATCCATACACCTATTTTCCTGCATTTCTAATGAATCTGTCAGTATCTGTGCCAAGCCGCCATTAGAGGGCACTATGCGCTTGCTGAACTGGCTGCAAACCAGGCATGTTCCACGCAGGCCAGTCCCTTTTGCCAGCACAGTCATATTTTATTCTCCACAGGAGGCTCTCTGGCTTTCTTGTTCAAATAAATGTTCCGACCTCTTTTAGGAATTGCATGGGTCTTTAAGACAAGCTCTGTGTAGCCAAGGTGCCGTATATGTTCTGGAATACAGCACAGGAAATTCAGCACATTGTTGACTGCTCTAGGGGTTTGTGGAGGGGCTGCATAGAATACAGTAATGCCATTCTGTGGCTGGTTCCATAAGAACTGTGGAGCTGGAGGTATCCTAGGAGGTCATCCAGTCCAACCCCCAGCTATCTTTCCCCACAGATTTAAGCTCAAACAGGCTTAAAAGGAATGATAGATGAGAACAGGAGTTTTATTGACATGTTGTTGTTGTTTAGTCGTTTAGTCGTGTCCGACTCTTTGTGACCCCATGGACCAGAGCACGCCAGGCACTCCTGTCTTCCACTGCCTCCCGCAGTTTGGTCAGACTCATGTTGGTAACTTCGATGACACTGTCCAACCATCTCATCCTCTGTCGTCCCCTTGTGCTCTCCATCTTTCCCAACATCAGGGTCTTTTCCAGGGAGTCTTCTCTTCTCATGAGGTAGCCAAAGTATTGGAACCTCAGCTTCAGGATCTGTCCTTCCAGTGAACTTAATTGACGTACACTAAGTGTACTGCATACTGCCTTGGTATTTTTCATGAGCTTATAAACATTCTTGAAAATAAATATTCTTATAAATATAACTGTTTTATCTATGCATGGGCTTACTTCAGTTTTACCTTCTTGCATATTTTGCTACTTTATATTGGCTGCATTGTAGGGTTGCCATATTTCAAAAAGTAAAAACTATAACACCCTGAAATTTGTGCTTTTTTCAGAAAGACCACAGAATTGTTGAGTTTTTCTTTAGGAAACCACCAAAATTGTTGAGCTTTCAGGAAAACCTGTTGTTGTTTAGTCATTTAGTCATGTCCGACTCTTCATGACCCCATGGACCAGAGCACTCCAGGCACTCCTGTCTTCCACTGCCTCCCGCAGTTTGGTCAAACTCATGTTTGTAGCTTCGAGAACACTGTCCAACCATCTCATCCTCTGTCGTCCCCTTCTCCTTGTGCCCTCAATCTTTCCCAACATTAGGGTCTTTTCCAGGGAGTCTTCTCTTCACATGAGATGGCCAAAGTACTGGAGCCTCAGCTTCAGGATCTGTCCTTCCAGTGAGCACTCAGGGCTGATTTCCTTCAGAATGGATAGGTTTGATCTTCTTGCAATCCATGGGACTCTCAAGAGTCTCCTCCAGCACCATAATTCAAAAGCATCAATTCTTCGGCGATCAGTCTTCTTTATGCTCCAGTTCTCACTTCCATACATCACTACTGGGAAAACCATAGCTTTAACTATACGGACCTTTGTTGGCAAGGTGATGTCTCTGCTTTTTAAGATGCTGTCTAGGTTTTTCAGTGCTTTTCTCCCAAGAAGCAGGCGTCTTTTAATTTCGTGACTGCTGTCACCATCTGCAGTGATCATGGAACCCAAGAAAGTAAAATCTCTCACTGCCTCCATTTCTTCCCCTTCTATTTGCCAGGAGGTGATAGGACCAGTGGCCTAAAAACTCCCCCAAAAACCAAAACACAATGTTTTGATTGACTTGCTCGAACATCAATTCCACCTTTGAAATCCCAGTAATGTCCGTGATTGTGTCACAAGTGTGGGCTGTGAGATGACATGCTAATAATAATAATAATAATAATTTATTATTTATACCCCGCCCATCTGGCTGGGTTTCCCCAGCCACTCTGGGCGGCTTCCAACCGAATATTAAAAACAGTACAGCATCAAACATTAAAAACTTCCCTAAACAGTTGTCTTCTAAAAGTAAAATAGTTGCTTATTGCCTTGACATCTGCTGCGAGGGCGTTCCACAGGGCGGGTGCCACTACCGAGAAGGTCCTCTGTCTGGTTCCCTGTAACCTCACTTCTCGCAATGAGGGAACCGCCAGAAGGCCCTCGGTGCTGGATCTCAGTGTCCGGGCTGAATAGTGGGGGTGGAGACGCTCCTTCAGGTATACAGGACCGAGGCCGTTTAGGGCTTTAAAGGTCAGTACCAACACTTTGAATTGTGCTCGGAAACGTACTGGGAGCCAGTGTAGATCTCTCAGGACCGGTGTTATGTGGTCCCGGCGGCCACTCCCAGTCACTAGTCTAGCGGCCGCATTCTGGATTAATTGCAGTTTCCGGGTCACCTTCAAAGGTAGCCCCACGTAGAGTGCATTGCAGTAGTCCAAGCGGGAGATAACCAGAGCATGCACCACTCTGGCGAGACAGTCTGCGGGCAGGTAGGGTCTCAGCCTGCGTACCAGATGGAGCTGGTAGACAGCCGCCCTGGACACAGAATTAACCTGTGCCTCCATGGACAGCTGTGAGTCCAAAATGACTCCCAGGCTGTGCACCTGGTCTTTCAGGGGCACAGTTACCCCATTCAAGACTAGGGAATCCTCCACACCTGCCCTCTAGCTGTCTCAACGATTGTTTCATCACCCTCAGCTCCGGGGAAAACCACGCATTCCATGCAATCGGAGAGGGCGCTTTGGAGCCAGACAGTCAATAGCCCTGGTTAACTCCACATTCCAGCGGGCCACCAGGGAATCAGCTGAAAGGCCATCAACATGGGATAAAACATCCCCTACCACTCTCTGGAAGCCCATTGGATCCATTAAGTGGCGGGGGCAGACCATCTGAATCAGTCCCACCTCCCTGCAGAGGGGAAGGGTCGCGGAGAAGTCCAGTTGCACCAGGAAGTGATCTGACCATGACACTTCTTTTGTTTCACTTTTACTTAATGTCAGATCACCAACATCCATAGAGGTAAACACCAGGTCTAAGGCATGTCCGTGGCTATGAGTTGGGCCATACTTATTCAGGGACAGCCCCATGGCGGCCATGCTTTCCACGAAGTCCTGAGCGGCCCCTTGTAGGTTCGTGTCGGCATGGATGTTAAAATACCCTAGGACAACCAGACTAGGTGTCTCCAGGAGAATATCCGCCACGACCTGAAGCAGCTCGGGCAGGGAATCCTTGGTGCAGCGGGGAGGTTGGTACACCAAAAGGAATCCTGTACTGCCCCTATTGCCCAACTTCCAGAACATGCACTCAGAAAACTGGGTCTTTCCAATAGGACGCCTGGTGCAAACTAATGACTTCCTAAAAATCACTGCAACCCCCCCCCCCTGCCCACATGCCCTGGGTTGCTGTGCGTAAGAGAAACCTGGTGGACAAGCAGAGGCAAGGACAGGCCCATCCAACCAAGTGTCTGTCACACATGCAAATAAGCAAACATTTGTGAGAATGCTTGATTGGAGAGTCTGTGAAATTGTGTCCTCTTCTTGCTGTCATAGACAGAATATTTGAAAAATATTCCTCCTTGCTTTGCTAGCACAAATATATATAATGCTATGATTCTAGAAAATAAAGTTGGTGCACAGAGTGGGATTCCGGCTATCCCCCAGTGTTAGTGTGGAGGTTGTGTGCTCACCTTTCCACCAATGGAGAGGGGTATTTCAGTGTGTGTGTGTGTGTGTGTGTGTCACAAAACCTGTGTGTGAGATTTCATCACCCGTGTCGGCAGCTGCAGGGGCTACTTCAGGGGAGATGGTTAACTTGTAAAAATCACAGAGGCTTGACTTCTCCTGCTGACTTGAGGATCCAGAGGAGACAGATTGCTGCCATTATGTTTTCTGCTTTAAAAAGTACAGTGCCATTGTCTTTTCATTGGACATGATGCATGGCCTCACTTTGACTGTGGGCAGGGCAATCCAAACATCCAGCAGGGCATGGCAGGGTGTCCGAGACACAGCTGCATCTTCAATCCTGCTGCTCACACTAGCCAGGGTGGAAGGTGGGGGAGAGGCAAATTGCTGCCGCAGATCCAGTCCATCACAGGCAGGCTCCAACCCTCCCCATCACCAGAACGCCCCACTTGGGTGGTGCTCTCACCTGCCAGTGAGTTTGGTGGGCAGAATGGGGATCTCTACACCTGCAGGGTGATGCTGGTACCACTCACTGGGCTGAAGTCAGCAGGGCTAGGCACAGGGACACCTCTGGGCATTCCAACTTATTTGCAGCCAATTGCAAAGGGGTTTGAGATTGTAGTCTTAAACTCGTCAATACAGATAGCTGCTTGGCAGACTGCTACCAAATGCTGACCGGTATCAACAGGCACCTGTAACAAGCCAGTTCAGCAGTAGGAAACGGCATCAATCTCAGAGGACTGCATGTTCAAATCTTTTTTCCAGCTCTTACATGACATATGAAATGTCACAAAACAACCAGACAAAGCACTCATAGAACCTGTTTCAATGTGCTTTGCATAGTACAAGGACTCTGTAAGTTAAGCCAGGATTATTATCCCAACAATGGCAGAAAATAAGTCAAGTTTTTGTGTATTTTGTTTTGCTTTGAAAGGCAATGATACCCATTTCTTGCAGCTGAGATTTTGTCACTCCTTGAATTGTTGGCTGTTGCTGTGTCAAAACTCTAAAAGTGTTTGTCTTGTGTGTGGATGTTGGCAAAAGAGTCAATTGTCGAGAATCTGGAAACAGATCATTAGGGAGTCAGCTACCTCGGTTTGTGGACGACTGGCTGTCTCTCATGAAGTTGGCACTCCTCTTGATCATTCCTCAACCATGATGCAAGTCTAGGCTAAAATAAGTTTTCCCCCAGAGTCCACAAGAAAACTTGGGTTCAGAGAAAAGGTACCGTAAGCGACTGGGAACAGTGCTGCTTCAACGCCAATGTTCCTGCATTTTTGGAAATGAATGAATCCACTGGGGTCAAGTTTGCAGCACATCCTGAATGGCACATAGTTTATTGGGCAAAAACATTAAGTTAAGGAAACCTCAACTTGTGGACACAATTTTTTAAATTTGCATTGAAGACCAACCTCTCTGGGGCTGAAAGTGGGATTTGGCAGCCATTGGCAACATTTTATTAGGATTAGAGTAACTTCCCCTTCCAAACCCATGTGAAGCAGCCGGAGGAACTCAGAGTGTGCATTTGTCACAGAGTGTACATTCCTAACGATCTAAGGTTACTGTGATCCCCATGACATTTATATCTGACTGTACAGATTGCAGTTGTAGCGCAGAGTTTGCTTTGCATGCAGAAGGTCCCACATTCAACCCCCAGATTCTCCAGGTATGGCTGGGAATGTCAACTTGCCTGAAATCCTGCAGATCCACTGACAGTCAGTGTGGACAATACTGGGCTAGATGGACCAAGACTCAGTATAAGACAGCTTTCTATGTTCTTGTGCAGGATGCGTTTGCCACATTTATATATGCACACACAACACGGTGCTATGGGTAACTACTCCTGGCTGCAGCTTCCTTTTACTGTATTAGGAAGATTGCTGGCTAATTGCTCAGGATGCCTGGTTGATGTTTATGCAAAGGGAAAGGCTATGTGAAAGTAACACACTGCCTCAGGAACTGATTCGAGGTCTCTCTGTGTGAAAAATCAGCTTTTTAGACAGCAAGCATGCTCATAGCAAGCTGCAGGGCCAGCCTTACCATTGGGTAGAGTGGGACAATTGTCTCTGATGATAGGTGCTAGAGGATAGCAGCAGCAGCAGCCCCCAGGCATTCTCCCCTGTGGGAGCATAGAACTGTGTGTGCCAGGCAGTCTTTCCTGCAGCCATGGGCGTAGCGAGGCGCCGTGACACCCAGGGCGACAAATTGCCATGCACCCGGGGGGGGGGGCGTTGCTACGTAACAACACATGCGTTGCTACGTGGCGGGGTATCACCACCACCCCGCGCCTCCAAAGTCGCGCGCCTCCAGCTACAAACTCCAGGTAAAAAGCCTGCTCGGTGCTCATGCGCATGCGTATTACGTAGCGGGGTATCGCTGCCCCCCCGGGCGACTCCAATCCATGCGCCTCCAGTTACAAACTCCAGGTAGAAAGCCCGCTCGGTGCGGTGGCGGTGGGGGGGTGCCACTTGGCGCCCCTGTTGTGTATTGAGTCAAAGGATTTTATATCTGTATTATTATTGTCTGTATTTGCATTAGGATAAAGTAACTGCCTTTTGGTTCCAGAGGGTACAGCTACTATTGGTTCATTTAAGCTGCTGTATTTGGATCCTCTGTCTTATTGGTTTCCTCCAAAAGGCAGCACTGTGATTGCTTGATATTGTTCCCTCCAAAATGTATCCCTTCCTAGCTAGTCCCCTGTCCCTATAAATGTAGCTTTCCTCTCCTCAGTCTTCAGTCTTGTTCACTTTAATAAAGAGCTGTTACTAGAGAACTGTCTCCAGCATGTTTTGTCAAGAGAGCTGAAAACACAAACCCCACGTCACAACAACTGGCGACGAGGATGGGATCCGGAATGCTGAGGAGCGGTTAAACACAACCCTGCCTCAGAGTCCGGATTGCAGCTGAGAACAAGACTCACTGGCCAGCTGAGAAGACGACCCTGCCCGCTAGGACCATGGAGAGTCCAAGGGTATTGGAGCCCTTCCAGCCATCAGAGCCCCACACCTGGGAAGACTACGTCGAACGCTTCGAGTTCTTTGCAGTGGCTCAAGGGATCACCGATGCCAGCAAAAGAAGGGCCACATTCCTGAGCTACTGTGGGCCCGAGACCTTCAAGCTGGCCAAGGCATTACTTGCTCCAGCGAAGCTGAGTGAGACATCTCTCAAAGATATTCTTGCCTGCCTAACAAGCCACTTGGCGCCTACTGAGACCAAGATGGCCCGGCGGATGGAGTTCCATAAGAGGCAGCAGCATGCTGGGGAGTCTGTATCCACATTTCTGGCTGAACTCCGGAAGCTCGCTCAGCACTGCGGCTTCCAAAATCTGGAAGAGACTCTCCTGGATCGGTTTATTGGTGGTCTGAGCAGCAAGAAAGCCAGAAGACGCATCGTGGCTAAAGAAGAGGTTACCCTTGCTTCAGCCTTGAAAGAGGCCACCGCCACGGAGAATTATGAAAGAGAGGAGCTTGATGCCAGTCGCAAGGCCACTAAGCCACAGATAGAAGTTGCGCATGCCATGGACGAGCTAGAGGCTACTCCGAGCCAGAGCCCAGTCCGTGGGGTCGAGTCGGTGCGTCAGGCCTGCACAGTGCACAGAGATCGCCGAGGCAGTTGCCCAGGTTGTGGCGGAAACCATGAAAGGAAGAGTTGTCGTTTCAGGGATGCTATCTGCCGGACGTGCGGAAAGACGGGTCACATCGCCAGGGTCTGTAGATCGGCGGCGTCGGGAGCGACAGGAGCACCTAGACTGGAGCATCGCAGACCGCCCACAGCAACTCGTTTTCTAAAGGACTGCCACTACGTAACGGAGATCAACGGGAGGGCCGTGCAGTTTCCAGCGCAAGGCAAGGCACACGTCAAGGTGAAGATTGAGGGTCAGCAGTGTGACATGGAGGTGGACTCCGGATCCGCATTCACCATCGTGTCGGACCAGACCGCGAAGACATTCTTCCCCAGGGGTAAGTTGCCCCCTCTGGAGCCCTTTCCGGCAACCTTGCAGTCGTACTCAGCAGGCCGCATCCATGTTATGGGAATGTGTGCCGTGAGAGTACAGTTCCGGGACAAACAGGCTGTACTCAAACTGGTGATTGCGAAGGGCAGTCGCCCCAGTCTCCTGGGCACTGACTGGTTCCCTGCCCTGGGACTGAGTATCTCAGGGCTTAATTCAATCCAAACCTGCCCTGAGATGAGTGAGGTATTATGCAAGGAATTTGCTGGTCTCTTTAATGGAAAACTGGGTTGTTATAAAGGGCCCCCAGTTGACTTCGAGTTGGACCCCGGGGTGGCTCCAATCCGACTCAAACCAAGGCGAGTGCCATTTGCACTGCAACCCAAGATCGAGGCAGAGCTGGATAAATTGGTCAAGCAGGGAGTTCTCTCACCCGTGGACTCTGCTAAGTGGGAGACTCCAATCGTCACACCCCTTAAAGCAAATGGGGAAGTCAGGATATGTGCAGATTACAAATGTACTATCAATAAGGCACTCAGGGGAAACTCATACCCCATTCCAGTCGTATCACATCTGTTGGCTAAACTGGCTGGGGGCAAGGTGTTCGCCAAAATTGACCTGGCACAAGCTTACCAACAGCTGCCAGTAACCCCACAATCAGCGGAAGCACAGACTATTGTCACACATAAAGGGGCGTTCAGAGTTAACAGATTACAGTTCGGAGTTTGTGTGGCCCCAGGGATTTTTCAAGGGCTCATGGAACGCCTGTTAAGAGGTCTGCCGGGGGTCTTGCCATTTTTTGATGATGTTTTGATTGCTGGAAAAGACCCACAGGAACTGGTTGCGCGTGTCCGTGCAGTGTTGCTCAAGTTCAAGGAGGTGGGGTTGCAACTGAAAAAAGAAAAATGCAGTTTTGGGGTGCCAACTGTGGATTTCTTGGGGTTTAAAATTGATGCATCAGGCATCCACCCCACAGATGCTAAGATTAAGGCCATCATCGAGGCACCACGACCACAGAACAAGACGGAGTTGCAGTCATTCCTGGGACTTATTAACTTTTATCATTCGTTCTTACCCCAGAAAGCTTCGGTAGCTGAACCATTACATAGACTATTGCAGAAAAAGAATGTGTGGCGATGGGGGCGGGAGCAGCAGAAGGCTTTTGACTCCTTGCGAGGAATGCTGAGTAGCAGGAGCGTCCTTGCTCATTATGATGAGTCAAAGCCGCTGGTCCTGGCATGTGATGCCTCTCAATACGGTCTGGGGGCTGTGCTGAGTCATAGGGAACCGGATGGGTCGGAAAAGCCCATCTCTTTCTATTCCCGTACGTTGTCGCCCACAGAGCGCAACTATGCTCAAATTGATAAAGAGGCACTGGCTATTGTGTCCGGAATCAAAAGGTTCTATGATTATTTGTACGGTCGCCATTTCTCCATTGAAACGGACCACAAACCACTGTTAGGGTTGTTCAACCCAAACAAACAAACGCCACAAATTCTCTCCCCCAGAATGTTGCGTTGGTCAATATTCCTGAATGGGTTCCAGTACACCTTGACCCATGTGCCGGGGAAACAGTTGTGCCATGCTGATGCGCTGAGTCGATTGCCCCTTCCTGGCGGGAGCAATGAGGATCCTGCTCCGGCGGAGCACATTATGATGCTAGAAACACTTCCGGGGGCTCCTGTAACAGCTACGGATATAGCTGAGAAAACTAGGAAAGATGCTGTTCTCTCTCCGTGTGCTCACTTGGGTGGGGAGGGGGTGGCCAGGTGGTCCGCATGAAGAAAAATTCAGGCCTTATGCGACAAGGCAGCACGAATTGTCCATGCATAAGGGTTGTCTCCTATGGGGAGATAGGGTGATAATCCCAGCACCACTGAGAAACAGGGTTCTTGAGACGCTTCACATGGGACACCCGGGAATGGTCAGGATGAAGTCGCTAGCCCGATGTTATGTGTGGTGGCCTGGAATGGACCAGAACATAGAACAATGGGTACGAACATGCAAGGCATGCCAAGAGGTGCGGCCAGAAGTGGCCAGAGCACCAGTCCACTGGTGGGAGCAGTCCAGGACTCCCTGGAGCCGGCTGCACATAGATTTTGCTGGGCCATTCCAAGGGAAGGTCTTTTTGGTTATCGTTGATGCATATTCCAAATGGTTAGAAGTGGCGATGGTCCCTAGCATGGCATCAGCTGCCGTAATCAAGGTGTTGAGGCAGCTGTTTGCTACCCACGGGTTACCTGAGACCATTGTATCAGATAATGGGGCAGCTTTTGTATCCCAAGAATTCAGGGCATTCTTGGCTGATAACTTTATAAGAGGGGTCACATCCGCGCCCTTTCACCCATCCTCCAATGGGCAGGCTGAGCGCATGGTAAGAACAGCCAAAGAATCCATTGCGCGCTTAATGGAGGGTAACTGGTCGGCTCGCATTGCGCGAATGTTATTTTTGCAGCATGCGACGCCGTGTACTGCGACGGGCAAGTCGCCAGCCGAGCTGCTCTTAGGTAGAAGACTGGTAACGGTGCTGGATTATGTCCACCCAGATAAAATGCCAAACCGTAATTCAAGAGCAACCCCCCAGGCTGAGACTGACACAACAAGGTATCTCGCCCCTGAAGATCTGGTCTGGGTGAGGAACTATTCACGAGGTCCGCGGTGGGTGGCCGGTGTGATCACCCGGGCTAGTGGACCTGTGTCCTATTATGTGACCTTGGAAAATGGGCAAGTTTGGAAGAGACATATAGATCAGCTGAGGCGCCGGGCGCTCAGCAGGGAGGAGTCAGATAATTCATCCCTGGCTAATGACGCACAGCTGCAAGACCAGAGTGAAAATGGTCCAGAGGTACAGTCACCAGGGGCTTCAGCAAATGAACCAGGGTCTGCTAGTCCTCATGATGACGAGGTACAGGTCGGGGACCCTGAGATGTCTGGGACTCCATCTGTTCCTGATGAAACCCCTATAGCAGCCCCTCCACCACAGGTAACACCCAATCCAGAACCTGCAACACCTGTTGTCAGGAGATCAGGTAGAAGTTGTAGGACCCCACAGTACCTGAGGGATTACGTCTGCTGTGCTCACTAGGGGGGGAGGGGTGTTGTGTATTGAGTCAAAGGATTTTATATCTGTATTATTATTGTCTGTATTTGCATTAGGATAAAGTAACTGCCTTTTGGTTCCAGAGGGTACAGCTACTATTGGTTCATTTAAGCTGCTGTATTTGGATCCTCTGTCTTATTGGTTTCCTCCAAAAGGCAGCACTGTGATTGCTTGATATTGTTCCCTCCAAAATGTATCCCTTCCTAGCTAGTCCCCTGTCCCTATAAATGTAGCTTTCCTCTCCTCAGTCTTCAGTCTTGTTCACTTTAATAAAGAGCTGTTACTAGAGAACTGTCTCCAGCATGTTTTGTCAAGAGAGCTGAAAACACAAACCCCACGTCACAACAGCCCCTACCCCCGTGACTCCCAAGCATAGCTGCCAAGTTCTCCCTTTTTAAAGGGAAATTCCCTTATGCTGAATAGGCTTCCTCGTGAGAAAAGGGGAAACTTGGCAGCTATGCTCCCAAGCCGAGCCTCCAGCCTCCCGGTAATAAGCCCGCTTGGCATGGTGCGCTGAGTGGACTTTTTACTGGGAGGCTGGAGGCTCGGCTTGGGAGTCACAGGGGTGGGGCGCCAAGTGGTACCCCCCCCCAGAGTGGAACCCAGGGGAGGACCGCCCCCATCGCCCCCCATTGCGACGCCCCTGCCTGCACCCCTGTTATTAGATTGCTTTCCTCAGGTGTGCTGTAGGATAAGGCTACAAGTAAGATTCAACTGGCAGTCTAGTCTGCTTCTCTGCATGGAATGGGAATAGAGTGAGGTGTCATCTTGTCCTTTGCCTCAGGCTGCAAAATATCTTGGGCCGGCCATGGGTACCTGTGAGGTCTGGAAGAATCTTGGGGTGCCACATCCCTCTCTGGAGATCTGAAGTGTGGCACTGGATCTGCTCCCTTCTTGAATTCCTAGATCCTGGCTTCCACCTGTGCTCTGCTTCTTGTAAATAAGTCAAATATAGTTAAAAAGCAATATATCTCTAGTGATCTCTCCTCCAGGCAGGAGCCATGCCCTGATAGCTGTGCCCTGGAACTTCTTACTGCTTGGGGGAAGTGGGGAGCATTTAACAATGTTATAGGTATACCTGAAATATGGCTTTAAAATAGGCATGGGGAACCTGTAGCTCGTGAGATGTTTTTGGACTCTAGGTCCTATCAACTCCCAGTGTCCCTGACCATTAGGCCATGCTCTCTGGGACTGATAGGATCTAGAGTCCAAAAGCATATATGAGCTAATGGTCTGCATGCCTATTTCTCCTGTTTCACTGCAAAGGGTTAGATTAGATTACCCCCAACTCTATAATTCTGTGATTCTCTATAATCACAACCTGTAAGGTTAAGCTTTCCCAGTCTGATATTGCAGTCTGATAGCTTTACTGCTCATAGCCATCATTCACAGGGCATTTGAAGCACTGTCAACAACAATCTCTGAAGAGTGGAAAGTCAGCTGGACTCCCCGGTCTCTCTGATGAGCTGCAAACTGAGCCACCAGTCAGCACTTATTATAACCTCTTTGGTACTTGGTCATATAAACACACCAGAAAGGAATTAATAACATCGCACCACACAAGACTTTTTTTTAGGCTCTAGGGTAGGCTGTGGGCAGGCATGACTGTTGCACTGCTAGTGTGGTTATGTACTTGAGGTCAGATAAACCAGTCATAAGGGTTAAAAAGTGCTCCTTGAAGCCAAAAGAGGAACATCTCTCTCCCTTATTTCAGCATGCAACCTGGCTTGGTATGGGAAGTCCAACTATTTCACTGGATCAGGGAGAAGCGTTTGCTGTGTTGTTGTTTAGTCATTTAGTCGTGTCCGACTCTTCGTGACCCCATGGACCATAGCACGCCAGGCACTCCTGTTTGCTGTGTAACCATTAGTATCAGGCAGGGCCGGCCCAAGTAGGGTTGCCAGACTCAATAGAGGACAGGACTTCTGTGCCTTTAATTGCCCTGCTCTCTTTTGAGTCTGGAAACCTTAAAGAGAAACCAGTGGACCCTTTGCTTGGAAATTAAACAAAGGGTCTGCTGGTTTCTCTTTAAGGTTTCCAGACTCAAAAGATAGCAGGGCAATTATAGGCACAGAAGTCCTGTCCTCTATTGAGTCTGGCAACCCTAGGCCCAAGACATTTTGGCACCTGAGGCAAACCACAAAATGGGAAGAAGGGGTGAGTGAAGATCTACACTGAACAAGTGGGGAAATAAAGATCTACATTGGGAACAAAGGTGGCAGGAGACCAGCAGTGCCTCTTATACTATAGAGGTGGCCTTATGGGAGGCTGCTAAGGAGGCAGCAGACCTGGCCCCCAAGGAACATGCCTTAACTCCTGCTGCCAATCATTCCTTGGAGGCCGGATCTGCTGCTCCTGTGAATCCTGCCGCCCGAGGTACTCTCCTCATCTTACCTGGTACTATTGTACTATTGTAGTCATTATTGGAAACAGAAGTCTTTATGAACCACTATGCCTAGTGGGCTTTATAACCTATTGCTAGTCTGCATGGCACTACCCTAAATGTGCATGTTATAGAACTTGAAATTGCACCCCTCAGCTTTTTGGTTGGGAGATTAAAACAGGGCAGGGGTGAAAGGATTAAATTCACCTATTGACCCGTCTCTGGAACACCTGGTTGGCATTCTGCTGATGTCCTAAAAGGGATCCTGGCAGCTAGATCAGGGCAGGAACCATGTGCATGGTGCTTGGGCCAGAATTTGAGTTACTTTGGCTCCAAAAGTTCCTCAGGCATGCAGCATATTCAGCCCTGAGCACAGGGAGCCATTGGAGCAGCCCCACCCCTTTTCAGGTGGCTCAGAATACGATCCAGATCTGGTAGTATTTGCTTTATGTGCCAAAGTTTATTTCTTGTAGCTGCAAGGAGTGCAAAGAGGGGCAAAAAAGGTGGAAGAGAGAAGCAAACAGGAACTAGGCAGGTTCCCTTCATGGCTATTTTTAAATGCTTCAAACAGCTCCAGCTGGCCCAAATTTAGAAAAGAAAACAGAGGGCTTCCTCCCTTTCCTTTCAGCTATTTCCCAGCATGTGTTTTTATGGTCCAATGGGAAGAGGGGAGAGAGAGAGAGGACAGAGGAATGCACTTCATTGGCAAATGAACATTCAGCCGCATCCTTGCCATCCATCCATCAAAATTAGTAGAGCAGGCTATGAAAGAACCTTGTCATAAACACCTGGATATCGCATTCTAGTGTCTGTTACTAGGGTCCATCTTTGGCCTCAAACCAATAGCTGCCCCTTCTTCTTCCAGGTGTGGTGTACTTTGCTTTGCTAAATAATGTCCAATCTGGAAGCAAACTTTCAGGTTGCACAACACACTTTTTGCAGAAGTTCCCTGGCTCCATCACTGACATGGCCAATAAGGCTCAAGTGCCCCACAATGGCCAGGCCTGGGGAGGCCATGCTGATGCTTGTCCAGCTGTTGCCGTTGTCTGTGGCCCTCCTGTGATGTCACAAAAGGACATGGTGGTTGAGGGGAAAGAGGGTCTCCCCCTGTGACATCACTGGGCCACCCCTAGATCTCAGGAGCCTCCCAGAATCTCAGGTTCTGGGAGGCTCCTTATTTGTCTGGCAACCTTATTTGTCACTAGGGTTGCCAGACTCAATAGAGGACAGGACTTCTGTACCTTTCATTGCCCTGCTCTCTTTTGAGTCTGGAATCCTTAAAGAGAAACCAGCAGACCCTTTGCTTGGAAATTAAACAAAGGGCCTGCTGGTTTCTCTTTAAGGTTTCCAGACTCAAAAGAGAGCAGGGCAATTAAAGGCACAGAAGTCCTGTCCTCTATTGAGTCTGGCAACCCCATTTGTCACTCATATGCTGAAATGATCGCATTCTGAGCCACCAGAAAGTGATGCGTCTGTTCCAAAAGCTCCCTGTGCTCAGGGTTTGAAGCTGAAGTAACTCAAATTCTGGCCCAAGCACCATGCACATGAACCACATAATTATAGAGTTGGAAGGGACTCCAAGGGTCATCAAGTCCAATCCTGTCCAATGCAGCATGGTTCCTCCCCTGATCTAGCTCTCAGCATCCCTTTTAGGAAATCAGCATAATGTTAACCAGGTGTACCAGAGTGGGATCTAGAGGTGGATATAGGCTCCCCCCAATTTTCTATAGTTCATTTGATTTCTATCCCACCTTTCCTCTTGAAGGGGCCCAGGGTGGCAGTTTTTTCCTTCCAGCCCCTATGCTGGAAGCTCCAGAATGGGATACTGAATTCTCTGGGTGTTGTATGTGAAAGCATGAAAGAGACAGAGATGCATTAAAGAGACAACATCTCCGCTGCAATGTGTCATTTGGCCCCAGCAAATTCCAAGCAACCTTCACCCATGCTCCTCCCCGTCATCTCCTGCCATTGCAGCCACTTCACAACATTGGTGGGTGTGTTTAAAAAATAACAAATCAGGTATAGAAACAGGGAAGTTGTTGGGTGAGTTCAGCTCCCCCCCCCAAGCTTCAGGCTCCCCACTTGAATTCTGTAGGTACCCTCCTCTCTGAAGGTCCAGGGAGCAGGAGACAGACTTCTGCTTTCCACATTAGCCATGTCTGCTTGAGGCTGAGTTCTTTCTCCTTCTCATATTTGGAGATGCAGGCAATGGAAACTTCGGCTGCCGCCGCATTCTACTAAGAAATTCTTCAAATTCCCCAGCCTCCCCAGGGTCCTGCCTTAGTTATTTCACATTGTATTGTTCCCATCTGGAAACTGATCTGAAAAGAGAGGACAAGAGTTGAAACAGAACTGAAAATCAGTGACAGGACAAGAAGCTTTTGGGCAGAGGCACGTTAAGCAGGAGACCTAAATGTCTTTGTGAGCTCTTCTGTCCAAAGTGGAAGAAATTGTGCCAATCAGACACATCTGCTTCAGTTGTTTTGGGTGATATGTTTTGTCCCACCTGCTTCCTGTAGGATCAAGGACAGAACTGCTGTTTGTCTGACCTCTCCTTGCACAGTGGTGCAGACCCTATGGGTTTTCTTGACTGGACAATGTCAATGGCAAGGGCAGCATCTTATACACAGACATTTTGTTGGGCTATGCTGAATATTTCTTCACCCTAGGGCTTAATTTGTGTAGGGACACTGGGAAGAAACAAAAGTGCCCCAATCAAGTGCAGTGTGGCCACATTCACCCTATACTATTAAAGCACAAAGAATCCTGGGAGATGCAGTTTACCCCCACAGAGCTACAATTCCCAGCACCCTTAATAAGCTACAGTTCCCAGGATTCTTTGGAGGAAGCCATGTGCTTTAAGTGTTTGATGTGGATGTGAGTTTCTGCCCCCCACTGAATGACAACAGGGAGTTTTCATAATCAAGGATTACAGCAAACGGCTTCCAGATCAGAGAATGCTGTGTCCAGGCAAGCTTGAGTCCCATCATCTTTTCCTACCCTTGAAACACTGCTTTATGGTTCACAAGCTGCCACCTACTAGAAGCCGGGCCCATCCAGCCTTACACAGCAAACGCAACAACATGTCTTTGCGTTTAAGCCAAACACCTTTTACAAATTACTTTGCATGCTTTGAATTCTCAGCCTCTTTACAGGCACTTCAGTAACTCAGATTGATCGTGGCTGGAGCCGGAGTAATTATATTTCCCACTGATTTTGAATTCAATCTGAGCCGCCGTCCTCCCATTCCCGTCCGCCTCCCGATACAGGATGTTCTCTTGGCCTTGCATAGTTTCCAGGCGACATCGTTGCTTTCATAACCAGACTAGACCAAAAGTTTATTTTTCTCGGCTGAATCATACAAACACATAACACAAGACACACTCTCACACACAGGTTGCAGCTGCATCTTTACTGAGTTGGCTAAGGATGCTGAGGAAGGAAGACCCTTCTTGGACTGGTTTATATAAATTGTATATGAGTGAGAGGCCACCAGATATGTTCAGGATGGAGGGCAAAGGAAGAACATCTCCAAAGGAACCACCACAGCAGGGATGGAGAACCTGTGGCTTCCCAGATGTTTAGTAATGCCTACAACTACCACCATCCCTAACCACTGGCCATGCTAGCTCTGGACTGATGGGAGTTAAGGAGTCTGGCAATCTTTTATGGCCACAGGTTCCTCACCTCTGTTGTATACAAAGGTCATAAAGAACTTTTTTTTTTGTTCTGATCTAAAGTGGGAAGATTGATGCACTATTGGGCAAGGCTCCTAGGCCAACCAGAGGCCCTATCCTGGAACACCTGGTTGGCATTCTGAAGCCAGCTGCCATTTTGATTTCCCACAATGCCTATGACATAGTGCCACTCTGGAATACTTGGGGAAATTTAAATGGGAACTGGACTTGCTGTTTGGGGTGCCAGGTTGGCAACATTTCTTTTGTAAGGGGGTTGGCAGGCAGTGGTTCCCTGTGGCGTGTAACAATATTTCAATATTTATCTTGCACCTATTGTTGCCAGTTCTTATGAAATACTGCATTTTAACACTTTTCTCAAATCAGCTTTGATCCAAATTGAGAAAAAGAATGAGCTAGCTGCATTTTGAGCCGGTAATGTTTACACTGGCGTGATATGTGGCACCACCACTGCAAAAACAACCGTTAGGAAAGATTTTCGCTACTCTTTTGTGTCAGTTTTGTGCACATTTATGCACATTGGTGATTTTCTTCAACATATCCTGGTGGAGATACTGGTAATTCTTCATCCCCTCCCCCTCAAACTGTGCTCAAAGGCCTTCTGGTTAAGATCTTGGCTCTTAACTGTTAGGTATAACATTAGGCACCATTATTTCTTTAAAAATGCCAAGCTAAAAGCTTCTGAAAGAGCAAGAGAAGGAGAGAGGTTGCAAAGTGCCACACGGACAGGGGCAGATCTAATACCCATCATTAATGACCTGCTGGCCAATAGGTGTTCATGATAATTGTGCAACCACTACCACATGGCAATCTCAATACTGTATGAATGTGTTGTGTTGCGTTGTGTGTGTGTGTGTGTGTGTGTGTGTTGTTGTTGTTGTTGTTGTTTTGAGATGCAAACTCTGCATTCAGTATTAGGAATCTGATATGCCAAAGCAAAAGCTCAAAGATGGGAGGAATCTGTTTAAAATGTCAGCCAAAAATGGGTAAGAAAGAGAGACATGTGTTGGCCACATTCCTCCCCAGTGTGCCTGTAGCCAGCCAGCCAGCCAGCCACACACACACACACACACACACACACACACACACACGTACTGAGGGATTCGTTAAGGGGCTAGCAGGGTTCTCCTTGTTCCTTCTTCCTTGTGTGCATTGCTGTGGATTGGCTATTGCCCAGAATGGATCGCCAGCCGGCACACTCCCTGATTCCACATCCAGCCCTCCAACCCAGGAGTTGCCTCGAACTCATGTTGCACATTCTCCTTCTCTCTGCAGAGCCACAACCAAATTCAGCTAATTTGGGATTAGAGGAGAAGAGTTTCTACATGAAAGGCCATGCTATGTAGGTTGGTTCAAGAACTGAAGCTTTGTGCCTGGCACAGGCAGGGAAAGAAACTAAACTGAGTTTAGGTGCAGAATAGCATCCCTTCGAACTAGGAAAACTCATTTCCTCCAAACCATGCGCTACTATGATATTAGTGTTGCTGGAAAAGATGTATTTTGAAAATAAATTAAATTCTTCATCCAGGATATAATGAAACACATTTATTACCTGTTTTGCACTCACCCTTTCTCCTCCGTCTCTTGTATACATTTCAAAGCATGAGCAGAGGAAATGCAATCATGCTTTGCAAGTCAACAAAATATTCTTTTGCAATGCTTCCACTAGATGGCATACAATGCCAGAAACCAGACTAGTCCATTGCTAGCCATAGAAAGAAGGGATACCTTTGCACCTGAAATGCCTCTGATGGAATTCATTGTGTTGGCTGCGGCTGTTAAGAGCTAAAGCATTGTCTGAGTCTCAAGACCATGGAATGAGCTACTCTAATGGCTAAAGAGCTATGGGAATGAATCATAGCTCAGTGGCAGAGCAAATGCTTTGCATGCATAAGATCCCCAAGTTGTCCACTTAAAAGGATCAGTTATGGTGGTAGGATAGAACTCTGCCTGAGACCAAGGAGAGGTAATGTAAAGGTAAAGTAGACAATCCTGGGCTATATAGACTAATAGTCTTACTTGGTATTAGGGATTGATTTAGCATTTAAAGGCAAATCTACCTCATTCACACTTTCTGAAACAATGGGTGGGCCCAAACACAGCCCCCCCTTGAAATCAGCACCTCACTGAATTTTGCAAAGTGGTTTTCCAGCCAGGCAATGTCTACCAAAAAATCATACACCGAGGCAAACTGTGCATAGAATGCTTGTACTGTATTAGTGAAAATTGCATACAAGAATGCATTATGCTAGAAAATCCCTTTGAGATATTCCGAAAATTTAGACCACTCCTTCTGGGTTTTCTGGTCTTTTTGTTCTCTTACCCTTCCAGTTAACTTACCTAGCCAAGTCTATCATTTTATCTTTGTTTGATTGTTTGTTTTCTTGGAAAAACTTTAATAAAAATTAAATGAAAAAAGAATAAACACAACAGAGAGAAAGTCCTGCATTTAGGTACAAAATGAATAAAATAAAATAATGGCAGATATATAGGATGAGGAGAAGGGACGTGGGTTGTGCTGTGGTGTAAACCACAGAGCCTAGGGCTTGCCGATCGGAAGGTTGGTGGTTCGAATCCCCATGACGGGGTGAGCTCCCGTTGTTTGGTCCCAGCTCCTGCCAACCTAGCAGTTTGAAAGCATGTCAAAATGCAAATAGATAAATAGGTACCGCTCCAGCAGGAAGGTAAACGGCATTTTTGTGCGCTGCTCTGGTTCGCCAGAAGCGGCTTAGTCATGCTGGCCACATGACCCAGAAGCTGTCTGCGGACAAACGCCGGCTCCCTCGGCCTATAGAGCGTGATGAGTGTGCAACCCCAGAGTCGCCCGCGACTGGACCTAATGGTCAGGGGTACCTTTACCTTTTTGTAGGATGAGGAGACCAGGCTTGGCAGAAGTACATGTTTAAAGGATCTAGTTGTCTTATGTGGTCATGTGCTGAACATGAACCAGCAGCACAATGCTCCTGCTATAAAAGCTATCTTGAACTGCATTGGCAGAAACACTGTGTCCATATCATGAGAAGTAATAGTTCTGTTCTGCAAAGGTCAGACAGGTCCCATCTGGAGTACCGTGTCTGGTTCTGAGTGTCCAATTTAAGGGGTTTGATAAATTGGGGCATACCCAGAGGAGGGTGAATAGGAGAGTGAAGAATCTGGTAACCAGTTTCTACAAGGAATGGTTGAAAGAGCTGGGTATGTTTAACCTGAAGAATAGTCTATCAAGGGGAGACATGATAGTGGTCTTTAAGTACAGTATCTGAAAGGCTATCATGCAAAAGATGGAGCAGTTGTGTTCTCTCTTACTCCATGGCGCAAAAACCAGTTGGTGGTATTTGGAGGAAAGCGGATTTCAGCTAAATATGCAGAGAAATGACAGTAGAACAGACTACCTTGGGAGGTTATGGACTCTCCTCTACTGGAGGCATTGCTGAAGAGGCTGGAAGAAATTCTGTCATGGATGCTGGAGATGCATCCTGAATTGCTGATACTGGCAGAGTGGGCTTGGTTATCTCTAAGATTAAAACGTTTAAAGTGATGTATAAGCACAAAGAGCAATTATTATAGTGACCCAAAAGAACACAATGGTAGGAAATATCAATGCTGTTTCACACCCCACATCCCTTTACTATCGGTCAGCAATACTTTGAGGTGCAGGTAAGTCAACAGGGACCGGTTCACTGGTTCTCCATAGCTTTTGGGCTGCGGGGGTCCCTCAAAGGTCCATTGTGTGTCCTATGAAACCATGGGGAGCTGTCCTCTGGGGATTTGGAGCAAGGGGTCATTAGTAGTATGCTGATGACACACAGCTCTAGTCCATCAGAATCAGGAAAGTCTGTGAAGGTGTCTGGAGGCAGTGATGAATTGGATGAGGGCCAATAAACTGAGGCTGAATCCTGAAAGACTGAAGTGTTGTGGGCAGGTGGTTCTCGTGTCTGGGAATTAGGTGTGTGCCCTGTATTTGGGAGGACTTACAATCTCCCCGAAGCATCAGGGTCATAGTGTGGGAGTACGCCTAGATTCCAGCTTGACACTGGAGTCTCAAGTAGCTTCTGTGGCCAATAATGCTTCTGCCTAGCTTTAGGCTGGTTTGCCAGCTATAGTTGCTCCTGGACTGGGATACTCTAACCTCAGTTGTCCATACTCCAGTGACCTCCGGCTTGGACTACCGCAATGTAATCAATGTGGGGCTGCCCTTGAAGATGGTCTGCAGGCTGCCGCTGGTGCAGAAGGCAACTGCTAGGTTGGTAAGTAGGACAGCCCAGTGGGGCCATGCGACACTAGTCCTGAAAGCACCACACTGGCTGCCAGTGAGCTACTGGGTCCAATTCAAGGTGTTAGTACTAGCACAGTGGTGGCCAAACTTGGCCCTCCAGCTATTTTGGGACTACAGTTCCCATCATCCCTGACCACTGGTCCTGTTAGCTAGGGATTATGGGAGTTGTAGTCCAAAAACAGCTGGAGGGCCATGTTTGGTCACCACTGCACTAGCATATAAAGCCCTAAATTGCATGGGACCCAAGTACCTAAAAGAGGTAATATAAGTCATCACAGGCCCTACGATCAGCAGGTGAGGCCTCCCTGTTTGGTGCTGCTGACCCATGGCAGGGCCTTTCTAGTGGTGGCTTCCTGGCTGTGGAGTGCCCTCCCTAGTGAGGTGTGCCTTTCTCCACCCATCATTTTTAATCTTTCAGGAGGAATTTGAAAACATTCCTGTTTATCTAGGCACTCGGCTCCTGAAGAATGCTGTGCTGGGCAACCCTGAGTGTACTGCCTGAAATAATGTTTTGAATAATGCTTTGAACTGTATCTGATTTTAGAGGTTTTTACTTGTTGTTTTTAGAATGTTTTATTTAGCTGTCATGTTTCTGCTTGCCACCCTGGCCTCCTTTGGGAGGAGAATTTATTCTTTAATTTTAGTTCCCTAGAATAGCCTTAATAGTCTTTTTCAGGGGCAGGAAGGCTTCAGGGTTGTGTTTATCTTTTTAAATAGAACCTTGAAATACACCAATCAGACCAAGGTGAAAAATTGTGGCCTGGGGAGGATGACACTCTTAGAATTAAGAAACAGGGTGCCTGTGAGCACATAACTCAGCCAAGAAATTTGGATGCAGTGCCAGAACTTGTTGCACACAAAGGTCTGCCCCTCTCAGCTTTCTTCATCTCAGCATCATAATTCCAAATGCGAGGGGAGGTCTTTTTGCGGTTGCTAAGCTGTTGCTAAACAGAATTCTTGCTAGTCTTGCTGCAAATGACTCAGAGATCTACCAGTAAATCCCAATCTACTGTTTGCCCACATATGGTCTTTCTAATGGGACATGTACACAGGACTTTCTCAAAACACTGTGCTTCATTTACAGCATTAGCCAAGGTTGTCTATAGAGAGCATTTTACACCAACCTGACCTAGCCTGTCTCACTAAAATCACCTACCCGTAGAGCTATTGCTCCAAAGGCACTTTGCTGCAGCACACTTTCATTGAGTGCTACCCATTTCCTTGGATTAACCTAGTGCAATTGATACACAAAGGAAGTACCGTTTTTTTTTTTTGTAGGGGCAGGCTGTGGAGAAGGCAGATAAGCAAACAGATTAGCTCTGTGAATAGCTCAGATCGGTGCCACCTGAGCTGGGAAGTAAGGATAACTTCCAGTGCGGACATGAATTACCGATTATAGACTCACTGCTATGTTCGAAAGCTCTAGTCTATATAAACAGGGTGCCTGGGAAAAAATATCCATCACTGTGTGGGGAGGGGGTGCACAGGAGGTCTGCCGGTACTGGCTCACAACATTCACTACACAACACAGCTATAAATAATTTAGGAGAGGAGCTGAGCTCTTTCTCAAAGCAAAGTTTGCCAAGGGGAACAAAGGCAGACAGAACTGCACTCTGATCAGAGCGTGTTTAACAATTCAGCTGCTTCACACAAGCCCCATGGGATCACAGCGATCAGACTTGGTTTTTACAATCATGCAAAAAGACTAAACAGTCACAGAATGAGAATAGCGTGCTTTAACATTTTGCAGGAATAATAATAATAATAATAAACCCAGCTGTGCTGCTTGATGATATCAGACAGAGCTTATCAAATGATGAGGTTTAATTGATGGCAAGGTTCAGGAATTCACTCTTGTCCAGACTTCCAGTGATGGCGTGGTGTAGCAAAGCAGGAGAGACAATTACTGCACAGGATTTGAGATAGCCTTTAGAAAGCACGTCTCACAATGAATGAGGAGGAGATGGATACGCTGATATTGAAATAATTACCGGTATCCCTGTGGGCTTGGATTATGAATTCTTTCTTGTCTTTGGCTGACTTATTATTTACTGTTGGCTTTCCTGCTGGCAATATTGAATTTAACCTCCTCGCTTTAATTCCTTGCTTCTTCCTGGCTGGCTGGGAACAGAGAGTTACAGGGAATCCAGTTGTACATCCATCCTTCTTCAGTATGTATCTTGCCTGCCCTCACTACAGACCTTATGGCAGGAGCTGTGCAATAAGCCCCATGAAAGGCAGGCTGCATTTGGATGCGTGTCGCCCAAATGTTTGCTCTTCAGTTATTCCTAAAGATCTCTGAATGCTGAGTCTGAATAAGAGCCCAAAACCAATTTCCTTTTTTTGGGGGGGGGCTTTGAGCAAAGTGGAGATCAGGATGCTCCATAGAGCCAGCTGACACTTAGCATTATCCAAATAGGTTTCTTTTCATTGGCTAGAAAAAATAAATGGGGTCCTTTGCCTCAATAACCAAATGGTCAGTCCACCTCACCCCCAAAATCAGGGGTGATAATAATACGGATTTACATATGCGTTAGAATCATAGAATCATAGAGTTGGAAGAGACCACAAGGGCCATCCAGTCCAACCCCCTGCCAAGCAGGAAACACCATCAAAGCATTCTTGACATATGCCTGTCAAGCCTCTGCTTAAAGACCTCCAAAGAAGGAGACTCCACCACACTCCTTGGCAGCAAGTTCCACTGCCGAACAGCTCTTACTGTCAGGAAGTTCTCCCTAATATTTAGGTGGAATCTTCTTTCTTGAAGTTTGAATCCATTGCTCCGTGTCCGCTTCTCTGGAGCAGCAGAAAACAATCTTTCTCCCTCCTCCATATGACATCCTTTCATATATTTGAACAGTTAGACTGTTGTAGTAAAGTTTTGAGGTGAAACAGAATGCAATATACTAAAATGAGTCTACAGGAAGGGATCACATTTTTGAATGCTCCTATGGATAAACATAGGACACGGGTGGCGTTGTGGTGGCTTGCTGATCGGAAGGTCAGTGGTTCAAATCCCCACTACGGGGTGAGCTCCCATTGTTCGGTCCCAGCTCCTGCCCACCTAGCAATTCAAAAGCACATCAAAGTGCAAGTAGATAAATAGGTACCGCTCCGGCGAGAAGGTAAATGGCGTTTCTGTGCACTGCTCTGGTTCGCCAGAAGTGGCTTAGTCATGCTGGCCACATGACCCGGAAGCTGTCTGCGGACAAACACCGGCTCCCCCGGCCTATAGAGCGAGGTAGGTGCACAACCCCAGAGTCATCCGCGACTGGACCTAATGGTCAGGGGTATCTTTACCTTTACCTTTATGGATAAACATATTCCCATGTAGAAAACTTGCATAGCAAGAAGCACTCTGAGATGAAATCTTTTTTTCTTTTAAAAAAGATTTTATTTGTATATTTTACACAAATAAAATTGTTGTTGTTTAGTCGTGTCCGACTCTTCATGACCCCATGGACCATAGCACGCCAGGCACTCCTGTCTTCCACTGCCTCCTGCAGTTTGGTCAGACTCATGTTCGTAGCTTCGAGAACACTGTCCAACCATCTTGTCCTCTGTCGTCCCCTTCTCCTAGTGCCCTCAATCTTTTCCATGTAGTTTTCTTGCCAGGGATACTGGAGTGGTTTGCCAGTTCCTTCTCCAGGTGGATCACGTTTAGTCAAAACTCTCCACTATGACCTGTCCATCTTGGGTGGCTCTGCATGGCATAGCTCATAGCTTCTCTGAGTTATTCAAGCCCCTTCGCCACGACAGGGCATTGATCCATGAAGGGGATCATTTTTATTTGTATATTTTACACAAATAAAATACAGTTAATCAAACATTATCCCATATACATTCACTTAAACAGTTGACTTCCCTCCCACCTTTTCATGGTTTCCTCATGATTATTTTTTGCTACGATGGTGTGAGCTCCCGTTGCTTGGTCCCAGCTCCTGCCAACCTAGCAGTTCGAAAGCACGTCAAAGTGCAAGTAGATAAATAGGTACCGCTACAGCGGGAAGGTAAATGGTGTTTCCGTGCGCTGCTCTGCTTTGCCAGAAGCGGCTTTGTCATGCTGGCCACATGACCTGGAAGCTGTATGCCGGCTCCCTCGGGCCAATAACGTGAGATGAGCGCCGCAACCTCAGAGCCAGTCACGACTGGACCTAATGGTCAGGGGTCCCTTTACCTTTACTGCATATTATAATTTATCTATACCTTCTTTTCTTAACTTTATTCTCAAAGTAACTTTTAATGGCTGAATTTACTCCAAGCCTGCTAGTGTACTAACATGTCCACAATACTTTTTTTAATAGTCTACAAATATTTTCCAATCCTCCTTGAAGGCTGTTTTAACTATAACACCCATCCTAAAGGATCTTCATTGGCTCCCAGTGTGTTTCCGAGCACAATTCAAAGTGTTGGTGCTGACCTTTAAAGCCCTAAATGGCCTTGGCCCAGTATACCTGGAGGAGTGTCTCCACCCCCATTATTCTGCCCAGACACTGAGGTCCAGCTCTGAGGGCCTTCTGGCAGATTCCTCCCTGCGAGAAGTGAGGTTGCAGGGAACCAGGCAGAGGGCCTTCTTGGTAGTGGCGTCCTGACTGTGGAACACCCTTCCTTCAGATGTTAAGGAGATAAAGCACTAAACAACATTTAGAAGGTATCTGAAGAAGTGTGCATGCACACGAAAGCTCATACCAAAATAAAAACTTAGTTGGTCTTTAAGGTGCTACTGAAGGAATTTTTTTATTTTACTTCGACCCAGACCAACACGGCTACCTACCTGTAACCAAGACATCTGAAGGCAGCCCTGTATTGAGAAGTTTTAATGTTTGATGCTTTATTATGTTTTTTATATTCTGTAAGCTGCCCAGAGTGGCTTGGGAAACCCAGATGGGTGGGGTATTATAATAATAATAATAATAATAATAATAATAATAATAATAATAATACCGTAATAATTACTACTACTACTACTATGAACTATGGCAGGATTCCTCAAACCCGGCCCTCCAGATGTTTTGAGACTACAGTTCCCATCATCCCTGACCACTGGTCCTGCTAGCTAGGGATCATGGGAGTTGTAGGCCAAAAACATCTGGAGGGCCGAGTTTGAGGAAGCCAGCACTACGGGAAGAAGTGTGCCCTGCGTCCCCTAAGCTAGCTTGCTGCGTTGAGGTTCGATGGAGGATGCTGTCCCATCACTTGTCAGAGACATGACTGAAGGGGATGAGATTGAGGAGGAATGGTGGAGATTGCCACCCCCCCTTCTCCTGACTCTTCCAGAGGAGATGGAAGCAGTACTGATTTACAGCAGGGGTTTGAGGAAGATCACAGCTCAGAGATAGAAGAACAAAAGAGTTGGGAAGTGTTAGGAGAAGGGGGGAGGGGAGGCTGAGCAGCCAGCTGACACGTTGTCACTGGAGAGTATTTCTGACCCTCCCTTCTCCTAGAACTCGCGTTTGCTAAGGGTGCAGGAACAAAGGACGCAGAGGCACTTGGCCATGAGCAGCCACCGCAAATGGAAATGCTGTTGCTAGGAAGAAGGGAGGAGATGCTCAGTTGGAGCAACGTCATTGTCAGGGCTTGTTGCATCCTTTTGTCTCTTGCTATTATGAATTAATAAAGTCATTTAAAAAGGACTCTACCTTGTTTCCTCTGCTTATTGCTGCCACAAGGGAGGAAGAGAATTCCGAATGGGGCTGTACCAATCAGTGTCTGTACATGGATGGGGTTGGGGGTGAGGAAACACTTTCTTGTCCTTCATACCAGACAGCAAAGTGTCTTGAGGTGGCCCTACAAGAGACAGAGTAAGGGTATCAAGCTGGAAATCAGCTGGCAGTGACCTCTTCCCAAGCTAATAGGCCATATGTTGTGGGACTCCCTGCATCTCACAAGCCACAATGGCTGCAGAAACAGATGGAAAGAAAGGAGATTGCTTGGCAGCCAGCCCACCTCACAAGGTTCATGCTTGCTTTGCCTCTGTTACATACGTTAAGTATGATTACAATATCATCTTCCTTTATTTGTTTATGATGCCAGAACTAATAATCTTGCTAGTGCATGAAGCTTACTTGAAACTCTAGATGTTGTTTAGTTTCCTTGGGAACAATATTTGCATTTTCTAAGTGGGAGGGAAATGTAAATTCTGAAGTCAAGGTTTCCCAAATGGTTTGGAGGGACGTGGCAATCACAAAGCTGTTTTTCATACTGCTTGCTTACATTCAATAAATGCTCTCCTCCTTTAATGTAAAGCAAGTGTATCTGTTTCCATTTGGCAAATATCAGAGGGTATGCTGAAAATCTTATTTGAGATGCAACTGGCATCGTCATCCAAGGGCACAGGCTTGCCAGCCAAGCTGCACAAAATCTGAATTGCTTGCACTGGTTTCCTCATTTCTATAGTAACACAGGAGGACGACTGCCAGTTCCAGATGCAAAGGAATGTGATTCTCGTCCTTATGTCAACTCTTGTCTTACACAACTGGCTACAGAAATAGAGTCCAACTGTGGAAAATGAAGAGGCTGACATCGTGATTTCATTATGCAACTAATGAAATTGTATGTAAGATATGCCACAACCAAGTGTGCAAGTTGCATCACTGAGAAAGGTGTGGAGTCTTCTTTCCCTCCGTGCACCTAAAAGAGAATCACCAGGGTGCTAGATGTAATCTGCGGCGGTGTGTGTGTTCCACTTTATGTTCCCTCTCTAGGGAAAAAATAAGGACAGGCATAGGCGACCTTGGCTCTCCAGGTGTTTTGGAACTACAACTCCCATGATCCCTAGCTAACAGGGCCAGGGGTCAGGGATCATGGGAGTTGTAGTTCCAAAACACCTGGAGAGCCAAGGCTGCCTATGCCTGAATAAGGACATACTACTTTTTCTGGGTGACTTTTCGAGGGACTGTGCTGTGTACTTTCTAAAGCAGAAAAGTGAAACAGCGAAGACATTCAGAAAGTACATCACCAGGGTGAGCAATAAGATTCAAAGGAAACCCACAACCTTGGTCAGCAAAAACCCTTCAGACATTTAAAGATGGCTGTTGTACCACCTCCCATCTTCTCTTCTCCATTGCTTTTTCCAATGGATGATTGAGCCCCTCTAGAAGCTCATTGATTTGCAACTGCACATGGAATCGGCCTGGCCCATACTGGTCTTTGACACCTCATTAAATGACACCTAGCATAGGGCACAAAGGAACTGATATCAGCAGCCATGGCAGTTCTGTGGTTGACATGCTGCCTGGTTCCCATGCTGCCTTCCCCTGAGCAACTATGAAATCTAATGAGGCGGGATCAAATCCCTCTGGGGGACACTTAGTCAGTGAACAGCCTTGATAAAATCTTAAGTATGGGCCATTGGCTGTTTTCACATTTGTGGTTTTGGCCTCCTTTCTTCCTTGGTATTTCCAGAAAATTACAGCCGCTTCCTTCTGCTTCCTGAGCCCAGCAGGGTGGCTGTTGGCATAAGGTTTATAATATGGGATTCTTCACTGGTTTCAGACTTGCTTTCCCTCAACTCTGCGAGTTATACAATACGGGGCAACGCTTCTCTGTATTGTTACATGGTCCTTCCCCACGTGGTGAGATGTTCTCAGGGCAGTGTGGTGGAATTTCATTTCCTTTGGAAGCGAGAGCGCTGGAGAGAGAGAGAGAGACTCATTTGGTCTTTGCAATATTTGTTTTATGTGTAAGTATTTAAGCAGAGGATAAGCAGAGCCAAAATAGACACTCCTGCAAAGTAGATCCTCAGAGAGCAACTTGGCCACTCTAAGGATGCACCCCAGTTTAAGTTTACTCCAGATAGAGCAGTGATGGGCAACCTTTTGAGCTTAGTGTGTCAAAATTCGCCAATAAACCGAGCATAACTCGGGTGGTGTGTCACTTTGAGAAAAAAAACATAATTTCGTGATATTTATAGTTTAAATAACAAAAATGTATAATTGTAATATATACTGTAACTGTATTTAATAAACCAAAAACTAATTATTTAACCAAACCAAACCAAAAACCCCTTATTTATCACAAAGTGCCCAGAGTTGTTGAGATTTTTGGGGGGAGCTGCTGACCAAAGTTTTGGAGGTTTTTTTTGGGGGGGGTGCAAAAGTTGCTTTGCTTTTTGGGGGGGATGCCCCAAAGCTGCTGTGCTTTTTTGGGGGAAAGAGAACAGAAATAAATGACAAATAATACCTTCGCTGGAACTAACACGCAGCACCGACATAGTCTGCCAAAGCGCCAAAAACTCCAGCACAGAACGGATTAAATAAATGAATGCTGTTACACCCAATCACAGTCTGCCAAAGCATCAGAAAAAACAGCACAGAAAGGGTTAAAAAACCAATCTCTGGCTACCAGCAACAACAAAGGATCCAGGTTTTAACAGCGGAGACAAGCTGTGTAGGAGAGACAAGCTTTAGCGGAGACAAGCTGTAGGAGGAGCGGAAGAACAAATGGGGGGGACAACAACAATAGCACGAATGGGCCGATGGGGCATGTGCCAGCAGTGAGGGCTCTGTGTGTCACATCTGACACGTGTGTCATAGGTTCGCCATCACTGAGTTAGAAACTCTTAGATTTCTCTATATGTTTCTGGACCAGCCCTACCATTAGGTAGAGTGAGCTGGCTGCCTCAGGCATCAGATAATGGAAGACAGCAAGCAGCTTGTCGGAGGACAAGCAGCCTGCTCTGTGGGCGCCTCCCACCCCCTGTTAACCTTGGGCCGGCTGCCATTCTTTTAGCCTAACCTAGCTCACAGTGTTATTGTGAAGATCAAATGGGGGTAGGAAAGACGCATGTAAACCAGTCCTTCCTTGGCAGAACAGGGATTAAGATGTAACACATAGAGCATACATACTCCTTATTGAACTGAGAGTGTGGTACAGGAGTAACTGCAGGAGGAGATGTTGAGAGTCAGGAGGAGACACATACCCTGCAACATTTGTTGGATGAAAATAGGGATCTTCTAAACAACAACAACAATAATGTTTATACCCCACACATCTGACTGGGTTGCCCCAGCCACTCTGGGTGGCTTCCAACATATATAAAAAGCATAATAAAAAGTTAAACATAAAAAACCCTTCCCTATACAGGGCTGCCTTCAGATGTCTTCTAAAGGTTCTATAGCTACTTATCTCCTTTGTTCAGGGGTCACATAACTCCATACTCTCCAACATTTATCCAATGACAATAGGAACAGCCTAACATTCTGAAGGAAATCAGCCCCGAGTGCTCACTGGAAGGACAAATCCTGAATCTGAGGCTACAATACTTTGGCCACCTCATGAGAAGAGAAGACTCCCTGGAAAAGACCCTGATGTTGGGAAAGATGGAGGGCACTTGGAGAAGGGGACGACAGAGGACGAGATGGTTGGACAGTGTTCTCGAAGCTACGAACATGAGTTTGATCAAACTGCGGGAGGCAGTGGAAGACAGGAGTGCCTGGCGTGCTATGGTCCATGGGGTCACGAAGAGTCGGACACGACTAAACGACTAAACAACAACAACAAGGAAAAGCAGGACATTCTGAGATCAAATCAGAAACCAAGGCAGCTTCTGTAAATCAGGGACTGTCCCTGGAAAATAGGGATACTTGGAGGGTCTGGTGACATGGCCCATAGCAGGTTTTGAAAAATGCAAATAGTATCAGCTGGGAGGGGTTGATATTCCCTGGAACTATAGCAGGTGTGCCCCTGCCCCAAAACAAGGATCAGTTTCAAATGAAGGAGTTTCCTTAAGACTACTGCAGGGGAAGAAGGGGTTAATTTCCCACTCCATTCACACACATACACTCACACACTCCAAGCTCTTTCCCCAGCTGATTCTATTTCTTCTTTTTATAATCTCCACATTAAATGCAAAAACACATTTCACATCACATCAGGTTTGGCCTTAAGACCAAGATCATGATGCAAAAGCCATTACTGCTGTTGTTATAACATATCTTCAGTGGAATGCATGGTACAAGCACAAGAGAATAGGTCCCTTTCCCAAGGTGCTTCCAAGTCAAGAAATCCATACAGGAACAGCAGAGGAAGGAGAGGGAAGTGAAAGCAGGGCAAACTGCGGAGCAATGTGTACACCATGATATTCTCTTTTTAAAGTCTGCCGCCTCAATGGTTGTGGGGGAAGCTTGGAACAGGGGTGGAATATTCAGAAAATCTTGATGCTGAGTTTATCCACGTGGATTTCATTTTTCCTAATTCCCATATTAAACCATAATATTGTCAGGAAGAGAGTTCCCCATGCGCCCCACCACACTCTGGGCCCAGTTCTACTAAAAGACATATTTTTCACCCAGGCTTTCCCTGACCCAGAGACTGGGCCCTGCTTAATAATAATAATGGTAATAAATTATTTTTACCCTGCCCATCTGGCTGGGTTTTCCCAGCCACTCTGAGTGGCTACCAACAGAATATTAAAAACACGATAAAACACCAAACAATAAAAACTTCTCTAAACAGAGCTGCCTTCAGATGTCTTCTAAAAGTCAGATAGTTGTTTATTTCCTTGACATCTGATGGGAGGGCGTTCCACAGGGCAGGCGCCACTACCGAGAAGGCCCTCTGCCTGGTTCCCTGTAACCTCGCTTCTCGCAGTGAGGGAAACCACCAGAAGGCCCTCAGAGCTGGACCTCAGTGTCCGGACTGAATAGTGGGGGTAGAGACGCTTCTTCAGGAATACTGGGCCGAGGTCGTTTATGTAATTCAATCCTCTGTTTTGTTTTTTATAAGATTTTATGCTGCTGTTTTATTGGTTTTGCCTGGTATTTTTGTTTTAATGATATTGTTTAGTTTTTATATTAATGATATTGTTTAGTTTTTATATTGTATAAACACTTAACAGATTCAAAAATTAAGCTGCTGGTAAATGATTTTAAATAAATAAATAAAAATTTTGCATACTAAGTGCATTATTATACCAATTGTTACACATCTCAAATTATATTGTGATTTTTCCAAAAAGAATCCTCATAAAAATTCATCAGAATAAATGCATTTTCTATATGCAGCCTTGAGTAATATGCACATTTCTGCATATTAGAGCACTACTACTACTATAGAGCACTTTGGCATGTGTGTGTGTGTGTGTGTGTGTGTTTACTGATAAAGTGATTTTTATGCACTCTCCTGAATATATGCATTTTTCTAAATGTTGGTTAGTTGGAGAACTGCATCACACAATGCAGATAAGTTCAACTTTCAAAGCATAGCTGTGTTTTGGTTCTCATTTTGTTCCGGAAAGTGCAACTTTGATAGATTTTGTCTACTCTCCTTTTTAAACTTTCTAAGCTGGTGGCCACTAATGCATCTTGTGGGAGTGAATTCTACACCTTAGCTATGCACTGTGTGAAGAAGTACGTTTGTCTGTTCTGAATTTCCTATCATTCATTGGATAATTCCCAAGTTCTCATATGACCACACATGCACACAAAACATCTCCCTATCCTCTTTTGTCACACCATGTACAATTTTATACCCCTCTATCATTTCCCTGTCTAAGTTACTTTTCTTCCCCTAAAGTATAAAGCCCCGTTTTTTTAGCCGTTTCTCATAGGGATGTTTTCCCATCCTTTGACAATTTTCATTGCTCTTTTCTGCACCTCTACCTTTCCTACAGCATCATTTGCAGGAACCAGAACTTTGCACAGCACAGCAAGCATGGCCACAGTATAGATTTTCAAAAGAAAAGGCAGTTTCATCATGGGCAGTTTTGTTTTTTACCCCCTTTCCTCCAGTTTAAGCTTTCACACCCACCAAGACCTGGATTTTGTCAATATCTAAGTAGCAACGAAAAACGGCCCTCGGTAACCCCCACAATTGTTTTATGAGGTGGCCTGAATCTTTCAGAGAGCAAACACACTAGTTTGAATCCGTTATACAGAGATCACTCCTGATAAAACCCATGGGATTTCTTTCAAAGCATAATATTGGATTGGAATGCAAGACAAATGGGCAGGTAAGCGCTCACTCACTCCGCATATTTGCGTGTAGAGACCCTTTAACCTGGCCTAGAAATAAATTCAGACAGGACTCAAATTTTAGGTTTGGCTTTTGGCAGAATTTAGGCCACAACTTTCTTGATTACAAATGAAGTGAGTGGTTGCATAGGCTCTGGTTCAAAAGGTACCTAGGGTAGCGCTGACTCTGGACAGCAGCCAGGAGTAAGCCAGGTGAACACCTGGGACGGGGGCTGACGACCGCTGGGCCCGGGTTGCGTGCCGAGGCACCCCCAATAACTCACACTGACACCATAATTTTTATTAAGGTTTTTGGCATTAAAATTTGGCCACAACTTTTTTATTAAAATACAATCAAAA